>NW_020455788.1:628841-750026 GCF_003342845.1 Nothoprocta perdicaria | reverse complement strand
TTTTCCTGCACTGACAGTACAGAAGGATGATCACTTCTTGAAGAAGCAAGACAAAAAAGGTACAGGAAACAACTCTCCTGAGCACAGGCAGAACAGCAGCTGCAGAAGATCAGGCAGAATGAATTTCTCATAGGAATGGCTCCTAAGGAGGAAGGGTCAGCTCATCCTCTGCAGGTCCTGCAGGGCACCATCTGAAACCAGGCAGGGAAGATAGTGACTGGGCAGGTTGGCAGCTACGTTGTGCACAGCTATCAGCTAAGCAACTGGAAGATGAATATGGCCCATGACTGATCGTAGTGGTCCAGGAGATGCATAGGCAGTTTATTCCAACATCTCAGCAGGCAGGGCTGCTTTTCCAGATTACATCTATTTTTTTAATATTTTCACTACTGGGTCAAGATCCCTGTTCATGAGATGTAGACCCGCTACTGTCACTTGCAAAAACAAAGTCCTTTTTCCTAGGAAGTCCTGGAGATGCATCACAGCTGAAATGCTCTGGCAATGACAGTAAAAGTGTTCCTGGTCCATCAAGCCCAAAGCCATGGACTGGCCTAGAAGATCCTCTCTCCAAAGGTGCATTCTGCTGTTCAAGACCTTCCCCACCACTTGCAGCACAATCCACATCCCATAATTCCATTCCATTATCCCATTATTGGGGAATACATGAGCATTTTCCACAATTCACTCAAAATGAAAAGGTGGGAGGTACCTAAAGAGGTGACTTCAGCAAATGAATCATCTGACAGCTACCTATTAAAGAAGAAAAAGGAATCCAGTCTCCTCCCATCTCGTTTGGTCAGTGCATAGGGAAGGACAGGAATCAAGTCATCAAGTCATATCACTGCATGCTCAGAGGATTGATGTAAAGTGCTGAAAGACTTCACATACTTGGTTCACGCAGGACAGCTCTCTAACTAGCTGAAAGAGGTTTCATCCTTGCTTTGCTTCCCCTCGTTGCCTCATCTCCCTCGTTAGACTTTGTTTTACCTCAGTGAACTCCCATTGTTCACAGCAGAACATGAAGGTTGATGAATTTATCCTCACATTACTCTCTGGGAGGCAGAGAAGTGTCAACTTCTCATCTGCAAAAGGGTGATAATTAAATGCTGAGAGAATAAATGACTTGCACAAGGTCACTTGGGAAGTATGTGGCAGAGCTGAAAATTAAATGCAGATCTGCAAAGCTGCAGGTCAAGGCCTGGAACACAAGAGTCTTTCTGCCCCTAATGGCATAGCAAGGATCAGACCCCAGCCTATCAAAAGTCACTCTTTAGGAATATATGGATTAAGGGAGATGAACCAGGTTTCTTCTTTTCAATTTACCTGTATGAAGATTCAAAGAAGTTTCTAAGAACCAGGTAAGCATCAGAGATCCAGGAAACATGAAACAATGTAGCGTCTACCTGGAGAACTACGAAATGCCATTTCAAAATCTTGTAGAAGACAAAGAGGTCCTCGTAGGCTTCTTTCATTGTACATGCTGTTAGTCCAGAGGAAAACCTGGCATCAATGTCCAGTGCTTCACTTACAAAAGTCATAAAAATTAGCCCCAGAGTTGCCTTTCCAATTTAACAGATAAGATTTCAGCAGCACAATGCACTGTGTCCCAGTTAGAGTTTAATAGCTATGTGTCTGCACCTCCCTGCCTTCTCCCTCTATGCAAACTCCTGCTTAAGCCCCCTTCTTTAATCTTCTGCTCTTCTTCCCTTTGCAGATGCTTTCCGCTGCTCCACAAGAATAGATTTATCCCCTTCCTGGCGTGTAGTGATTTCTCTCACACTCCACCTTAGAAACTTGCTACTCTGAAGGCTTTCAGGAGGAATCTGTCACCTCAGCTGGTGATACCCCAGTGACACAGCTGACTGGCTTCCTAGATGTAAGTGATAGAGAGCAGCATTTGCACTGCTAGGGTGCCATTCTGCTCCTCCACCTGCTCCGTGGCGCCTGCCTTGTGCCCCACACCGGCCCTCTGTTTCAGGCTCTGTGGTTCAGGATTTCCATGGCTCTGCCCATCACTCATCTCAGGGGTCTGAATCCTGCTCACGTCTCATGCATGGGGCTGCCCTGCTTTACCACTGTCTCGGCTCTGCTGTGACATCCCACACTGGCACCGTTTCTCATGTTCGCGCAGAAGCAAGCAGATGGGTAAAGCTCAACACTGCAAGAGCTCAACAGGAACAATAATGCTAGCAATAATAATCAAATACTGGCATCACAACCCTGGCAAGTTTCTACTGATTTCACAAATTCTGCTTTTACACTCAAAAAAAAAAAAAAAACAAGATGGGGTACTAACTTAGATGGGGTATTTACTTCCAGCTACGCTCAAGTATTCATAATATATCCCACTGTACACTTAATTTCATGTTGTTTAATCAGTTAAAATATAGGATAACTTTCTAACTACATTTTTTTTTCTTCCAGGTACACTCCAGCAACAAGCTGCATTTTTACAAGATAAACATTCATGATCAGAAAAAGCAGCTGGGGCACAGGTAAAGGTCAAACGAGGAAAGAAATACAGTCTTAAGGGGATTTTGGTATCTCTTGTTTGTATTAAATTACAGAAGAAAATTTTCATTCTGAAACTCTGCATTTACAATTCTGGAATTGTTACAGCTCCAAACTTTCATAATACTGGACTCACTCTCAAGTCTGCCACTAGAGGAAGTCACCAAATGATAGCTTTAGAAAGACAATAAAATTGTGGGCTGTTCTAAAGGCTTAATTTGTCCCAAGAACATCCCCATATGCACCATCTTTACTGTTTTCTGTACGATCCTGACCTATTCTAGTTTGAAAATTGGCTCATGTCCATAGACACAACTGTGCTTCCCTTTCAGTGTAAGGTTCATGCTGTTGCCTGTCTCTTGCTCCTGATACCACACAGTGGTTTTGGTTAAAAACCTTAACAGAGCCAGTATCCCAAAAGCTCTTCCTCACACTCTTTTTGGCGGATGTAGATGCTGGTACACGAGGATAATTTCAGACTATATTTTGCATGTCATTTTTATTAGTATCCTGGCAGCTCAGCTCTGTATCCCCATCAGTCCTGTTTAAGCACCGTGCACTGTTTCCAGCTTATTATATCTGTTTACAGTGCTTACACATCAGTCCCTTCCCAGGCCTCACAGACAATGCTCAGTGGATTTTGCTGCTAAAGCTGCATACACCTTCACAGGAGTAGCTCTGCTTTAGAGAAAAGGAAGCAAGTCCTACCAGCTGGTATCATAAGCAGATGGCCACATCACCCCCCTCTTCAATAAGTATTTCCTTAGGCCTTTCTTTCTTCTCATCTGGATCCACTGTCCTTAGCCCTTGAGGCAGATTTCTATGGGACACCATAGAACAGCTATGTAGAGCAAACAGAAAAGGTTAAACCCTGTAAGACGGTATCTGCAAGTCACGACTAACACGCAGGGATTAAAAACAATACTTTCAGTATGACCATAGTGGGAGTAAGGACTATGGGGTAGAGGCGAGCGTCCGTGCACACAGGAGAGGATCTCTTTGCACAAGCCCTCAACAACAGCTCCCACTGCAGTTGGGGGCACCGCAAGCAGCCCAGCAGGTCTGCAGACCCATGGACACCGTGATAAAGCGGGACCCCCACCCTGCTGGCGGCTGTGCCAGGTCTCCTGGCTGTGCCAGGAAATGAAGTTTCATTATGCTTTGTTTCTGATGAAAATACATTTAGAGGACACCCGTGGAAGAACACCAAACTCCCCACTTCCTCCAACACCTCTGGATGGGAGGAAGAACCTGGAAAGCAGAGCGAGCCATGCTCCTGCAAAGCAAGGGACAACTGGGACACACAAAACACTCATGGCACCTTTCCCTCTTTTGCCTGCAACTTGCCCACCCTTCACAGAGAGGGCAGGGGGGAAAGCCCACAGTGAGGACTGCCCCCCAGCCTCACCGTGACCCACAAGTTCTCAGCTCACAGACACCACCTGCTTCTCTCGCTTGCTCATATACCCCTTCTCTCCCTCTGCTTAGCCGTGGCTCCTACTCTGTTTCCTGCTGCTTCCCACCTCTCACATGTGCCCTTACCCCTTCTCTCTCCCACTCACACCCTTTCAGGCTGTATTTGCTTTCTAGCCCCAGTTGTAATCTCTCCCTCTCTTCAGAGGCAATTCAGCATCTCCGCTTTTCCCCTGCCTTTTGCAACCCTCTACACAAACCTATTCCCAGCTGTTCCCACTTAAGCATCCCTCTTTTCTTGCTCCTCCACCTTAACCCCCTTCCCTCCCTCTATAACCCTTCAGCCCTAACACCCTTCTCTGTACTTCTCATCCCACAGCTCTAGCCCCTTTCCCTCCTTCATCCAAAGGCCTTTTTCTTGCCTTTCTCCTTAGCCCATTCCTCATCCCTCAGCCCTATCCCTAGCCCATATGTCCCCGTCTCCTCCTCAGTGCTCAGGCAGGTGTTTCTCAAGCTCACCACGTTCACTTGCTCTCTCTGCCCCTCACCCTGGGGCTGTCCCTCCTGCCAGGCCACACATCCTACCTTTCACTTGCACACAGGTAGGTCTTGCCTTCTCAATTTGGCTTCCAGCTTTGCCACATTTAAAGAGTCACCATGACCTACTTATGCTCCCTGACCTAGTTACAGCAGAAACACCAATTCTAAACACTCAAGGAAAAAAGGGCAGCAGGAGGAGACAAATACTATCATTATTGTTTAAAACAAAACCAAACCTACCAGCACAGAGCTGCTGAGTTATCCCAGGTCTGCCATTCCCCAAGGGACACAACATCAGCTGTTCACCTAATCCTGCAATACTGGTGCAGCTACAGGCTAGAACCAAACTAGAAAGCTGGTCCACAGTCCTTTGCCAGCATCCCACATCTTGTTCTCTCATCTCTGTTCCTTATTCCAGTCTCTTCAGCCTTGCTTACCTAAATGTTGTCTTCAGCACCACCCAAGTGCTCTATAATAAATCAATCCTTCTTACCCACCACAGTGGGTCCTCTTTTCTCAAGAACAGCATTTCTGCAGCTGAGCTTCACTTGAGAAATCAGGCAGTGCTCACCATCGATGTGGCTGACCTTCTCAGCCCTGTTACCCTATTGCACCTATTGACACATCTGTCTCCTCTTCCCTCCCCACTCCAATCTCAAGGCCATCCCAGCTGCTCCATGCACCCATCGACCTTGATTTCTGCCAGTCTTGGTGTCACCAGTGCTGCTTCCTCTTTGTCACACCAGCCCTGGAGGTGGTGACAGCAGTATCCACTCAGAGACTGCTGTAAACTTGGCTGGAAGCAGCTAACATGGTGCAGAGCCAGTGAGGATGCTGCACGCAGCCAGCAGAGGTTAGCAGTCCCTTCATGTGACCGCTGTGTCATGGGTGCTCATGGATTTCTGGTCACGAACCTCTGCTCTGTGACATCTGGGTCTGTGACCCACACCCAGCATAGCTGGGATTTCACAGAATCCCAGAGAACCATAGGTTGAGGTTGGAAGGGACCTCTAGAGATCATCAGGTCCAACTCCCTGCTCCAGCAGGGACACCCAGAGCACGGGGCACAGGGCGGCATCTAGGTGGGTTTTGAAGACCTCCAGAGAAGGAGACTCCACAACATCCCTGGGCAGCCTGTTCGACTGTTCTGTCACCCTCACAGTAAAGAAGTTCTTCCTCATATGGAGATGGAACTTCCTGTGTTGCAACTTACACCCATTTCCCCTTGTCCTGTCACTCACCACCACTGAGAAGAGCTTGGTCCCTTCCTCCCTACATTCTCCCCTCAGGTACTTACACATATTAATCAGATCCCATCTCAACCTTCTCTTCTCCAGGCTAAACAGGCCCAGCTCACTTAGTCTTTCCTCATACAAGAGATGTTCCAGTCCCTTCATCATCTTTGTTGCTCTCTGCTGGACCCTCTCTAGAAGGTCCACATCCCTCCTGTACTGGAGAGCCCAGAATGGCACTCAATACTTCAGGTGCAGCCTCACCAGAGGTGAGGAGAGGTCACTGTTTTTTCAGTCACCCCTGTGTTGCTTGTATTTTAGGAGTCATATTGACCCTGTAGTTCTGTGGATGAGCTCATTAAACCAAATTGTCACCTTACAGCTCATCTTTCACCTTCCCCTATAGAGCCAGCACCCTTGTTGACACTGTCAAACAGCCTGCCTGGGACCCTGGTATTTCAAGAAGACTCCCCTTTCCCTGTCAAACTCCTTCCAATGCACTTTAGCCCTCCTGCAATGTCACATATTTATACACATATTCGTATAGATATGCTAGGGAGCCCAAACTGCACCTATCATGTGAAACAGTCAGTTTTCAGTATCAGTCACAAATGGTAACTATTAATTCTGCCTTTATTTGCTGCAATTTTGTACCTGTTTGACAGCCCTGACACAAAGTGCACTTACTGTTTGATGATTTCATGGGTCACACGCTAATCTATTATATAGATGGCTTTAGGAACTTACTGTGCATTCCCAAATCCACCACTGCTGCATGTGCACTCATGGACATACTTGGGTTGAAGCTTGGGATCCCCGAGTTCTCTTGTAACTTCAAACTTCTCCATTCTTGCCTCTCCACCCTTTGGTTTTCCCTTCCTCTTTGTGCTGTATCTACAGCCAGGTCTCATCTGCATTGGCATTCCCAGCCTAGCCACTTGGGCCAGCCTCCCTGGTTACTGACAGCACCACATGCCTCCCTGTGGCTGGCTCCCCGTGCAGCTCTGCTCTCAGCCCGTATCTCTGCTGGCTGCTCCAGCCACCCTGCACTCTGGACCTGCATCACACTGTGTTTAAGCTAGATGAAGATCCAAATTCAGGGGGCAGGAACGCTTGCCATTAGCACCATCCCCTACCTGAATTTACAGAGTACCATGAAGGGCTCAGAAGAAAGTAAAAAGACAGCTCAGGGCTCACACAAATTGTGCTTCCATGAGCTGTGCTTATCAAGACAATATCAAACCAATGAATTAGACAATCCAAGACAAGACATCCTGATTGCATTTCCCATTGCAGTTTCTGATGGGATTTTCAGATGTCTCTGAGCATTCTCTACCGGGCCGTGTGTCAGCCACACTTCACTGCTGCCTTTATGTTATTAGTATTGACAGCACTCAGTTTAATGGAGGTTAGGATTGAAATCCTGTCTCTCTGCTTATCTCTGTCTTTTTATCTTGTTCGTTTCCATTCATTGCAAAGAAATCCTCCTTTTCATAAAGCCCCTTTGAATACCTCAGCAAACATGCAAACACAGTGCTAAATGGATTAACTGGGAGGTACTGGGGTCTGAAGAATAGATTTTCCTGGATCAATCAGCTTTGTGTACCAACACTAATGGTCTGAGTTCCTCCCAAGCCTTCTGGGTGGGCTGAGAACAGCCCAAGTGACATGCCAGGACTAACTCTTTCCTCTTGGGAAAGGCAGGAGTGGGGTGGGGAGGAAAAATATCTGGTCTGTAAGAGGAAGCTGGTTGTTTATGAACCATTGCAAGATTTTAACACATAGTAATGGCACAGGAGTCATTATGATACCAAATTTGATCATCTCATTCTTATTTTGCCCTAGCCCTGTTTGCTGGTTAATTGCCACATTCTACAAATTGTCATTTTGTTCTTTTGCAAAGTGTGTGGGGCAAGGACTGTGTTTCTCTAAGGTGCCCACAGAGAGGTTTGCACAATGGCACTCAGGCTCCAGAATAGGGCTTCTGAGATGTTACTCCAGTAGCATTAACAGCAATAATAGCAATAATGCCCTTCTATATCCAGGTCCTCATAGCTCATTTTGCAGGCATGAATTTAGCCTCCAAACATCCCCTGTCAGTTGTTGTTATCATCATGCTATCCACCTATCTTATACCAGTTATTTTGGTACCTAATTCACTGCAGAACTGACATCTCAGTCAGACAGACACTAGGGCATGTCTATACCACAACACCTTGCACAGTCACAAGGCTCTGTGTCCGCACTGGCATCGAGCACCAGTTCACATGCCCAGCTGGTCTATGAACTGCACTGGAGTGAGCTCACTGGTAGACACTGGGGCTCTGCACCCAGGTCTCCACACAGCAGAGGGTTGCCCTCCAAGCCCCCACATGCAGGCAGCAAATAGCAGGGACAGGGCCAGCGTTCGATTCCAGGTCCAAAGGTGGTCACCCTCCTCCACCTGAAGCCTTCTCTGCAGACCAAGAGAAGTGCAGAAAAGTCCACAGAAGTTATTTCAGGCCAATGAACCCCTCCAGTGAGAGCAGCAAGGACTATTAGGACTATTCAGTCCTTGACCTTTGCTAACAGGGACCAGGAGGCAGCCACTCTTGTTACACGCTCACTGGCAGGTGGATAAAATCCTACTAAATCAGCTGGCTCCTGGAGCGGTCCTTCTTTCTGATGGAGTCTACAACAATGGCTGGGCCAAGCCCTGTCTGGCACATGAGGCCCATATTTCTTGTGGGGACACAGTAAGAGCATAAACCCTCATCAGTCTGAGCTGCAAAGGCTGCAGCTGCAAGAGAGGAAAGCTAAGCACTGGCTGCCTCGTGCTAGGAACAAGAACAGGCTATTGCTGTGTAAGGAGAACAGAACATGCAGTTGCTACAGGAAGAGGAGCGGAGATGTTAAAGGGAGATGGGAAGACAGTGGGAGAGAGTGAGAGGCATCAGGAGCAGTGGCAACATCTGTGCTGCCTCGCTCTACTGGGTGGTATTTTCACCCATAGCTGGAATACCTGGCTTGAGCCTGGACAATGCAAGTAGAACTGAGCAGCGCTACCACGTAGGATGTTGTCTCACTCTGTACCAGAGTGGTGATGGGTGATGGACCAGCATCAGGCCCTTCAGGATGTGAAGGAAGAGAGCAGTGCCCCTGGTTTGTTCAGCACCACGATGGTAAGCTGGATACCCAGATGCTGAGTAGTGCTCTTCCCTACTGGCTACAATTGTTGGCCACAGGAGATTAGGCAGTTCAGAGAAGTAAGCCTGCTCCAAACACCTACATAGGATGCCATAAGCCCTAACAAAAAGCAGATTTGCCTCAAATTGCACAAAAATGGGGGCTAATGGCAACCAACCACAAGGGAGCTTACTTGTATTTATACTGCTGAGCAGCTACACAGAAGATGAAGTGCAGGATCAACACAGAGACATCCAGACAGGTCTGCTCTCTCAACAAAAGACTTTATCCAAACCAAAGCTACACTACAGTTGATACCCTCTAGGTCTTTGATCACCACCAAATATTACAACACGGCTAAATTGCAAGCGAGCCTCTTTCCTTTTAGAAAGCTAACAAACAACTTTCCATAAGCTGGGACGTGGCCCAAATCACCCACTCATGGAGCCCAAGCTGCCAGGAGTGCTGCTTGACTGCATATTGTTCTTTAAAGCACATGTGAGGAAGGCACAGTGTAAATTTAGTGCTTGCAGTAATACAGCACATGAATCTTATCTGCACACTTACCCAAAAGCACTGCACTTGCTTTCTTTAATCCAGCAGCTGAATATGCATGTCTGTCTCTGCAAGACTGGTACATGCCAAAAGAGCTAGGAAGAGTGTTGAATGGAAACTGTCAGTGCCTCACTTGATGCCACAGACCAACTAGTGTGAACCATCTGTACACACCTGCCTGCACTGGGCCACTGCATGTAAAGAGGGCAGTTCCAGGTAATATAGAAATCATATAACGAACCAGAAACATGTGGCATTCAGCACACAGATACACTGCAGCTGTTGGCCAACTGAAATGTCCCCAAAGCTCTTTTTGCTACAACCACTATTTAAAAGCCTGACAAAGCCCACATGGTTGGAAACATGCCATTCACAATTCAATGTGTTTAATGAGGGCCTGCAAATGAGCATTGATGCTGCCTAGGGGCATGGGAACAAAATGGCCAACCTGGAAACTTTGAATCCTCTCTGTAGAAGAGTAGGCACAATACACTCTAAAGAGAAAAGGGGACTACTGAACAGGAAAGGCATATGTGAATGCAAGGAAACAGAGGGCATGGTCTCCCAGAGTCCTGCAGAACACAGCAGACTTGCTCACAGTTACAGACCAGGTCACTGCACTTGCTCGTTTCAGCTATGCAGGAAGGCTGTAAGAAGCAGCACCAGTTTCTTGTACTTTACACAAGTGGTAGTTGGTGTGTGTGGTCTGGCTGGAAGACACAATCTTGCAGTTCCAAAACAACCAAGATGGACACAAACTACCTGGGGTTTTACCTTGAGGTGCCCTTCCAACCCTGATGAGCGATCTTAATCACTCTTGAAGTTCTCTTTTTCCTAGGCATTAACATCTTGATGATGAAAAGCAACAAGCTTCCTGAGGAACAAAAGCAAAAAGGCAGATGCCATGAGAACAGAAGGAGGATGCCTATTATTTATATATGGTCTGTTTCCTGTGTCTAGGGTGAAAGCCCATCCGTGAAGTGCTTCCTCAGTGCAGGCCACTGAGAAACGAATTGGATGTAGATTGTTGGTCATTAGGAGCTGCTGCAAGGCCCAGCTCAAGTCAAAAAAATGTCCCTAGATAACTGCTTCTAGTTAATTCTGACACAGCTCACAGAGAATAGCTCTCTGTCCTGTTATACCCATCCCTGCCTGTTTCTCACCTTTCTTGCTATCATTTCTCAATTGTGTCTCCTTAGCCACATGCAGCTTTGGTACATTTATTTGACTGGGTAAGTTGTTTCAGAAGACACTTGCCAAGTGACAGTGCTCACCTAATCGTGGAGCACACATATCTCAGTCATCTCCCCAAAATCAGAGCTGTATTCACCAGACTCGTAAGGGGAATGGTTTCCTCCGAGGCTCTGCAAAGAACGACCTCCAGCCCAAAACACAAAGGTGCAGCTATAATAGGACTTTCTCCTGGCCACCTAGAGATGCACATCAAACCCCATGTCCTTCCACCTGAGAGGAGCTTTCCTAAAAGGAACTACCAGGATCCTTAACCCAGCTCTCCTCCTCCCACCCTCCTGCTGAATATGCAGCTTTGGCAGCCCCTTGTCCCCTGAAGCTGTCTGTAATAATAACAACTCACGATGGATTTTAGAAGCAGCCCCTTGGGCAACCGGTCACTCCTGCTTTGACTGATATATACATTTTCTATCTATTATATGTATATATTGGTTTTCAGGGGGAAAAGCATTTATTGCTTTTAGCACACTTATGAGTTTAAATAAAAACAAATACATCTATATTGACTGTAGTTATTATGCTTGGTTTCATACAGCGTAAGTGGTTCAAATAAAAATAGATTGGTTGGAGTGAATGTGCATCAGTTCCAATAATAACACAGGCAGCTTCAAGAAGCGTATAAGTTTCATTTAATGTGCACTAGGCTTACAAAGAAGAAGGAAGAAACATTGGTTTAGAGCAGCTTTTAGTCTACATTTTCTGTCTAAATGCTTCTGCATTTACCAGATTTTTGAAACAGAATGGGAGTCCATAAACAAGTGGAGAGAGTGGTTTATTAGGAGGCCCAAAGGGGTATTACAAAGAGAGAAAATGATCTGTGATAAAATATGACTATGAGGTAAAAATTCCCAACCATATTACCTCCCAACAATTAGTCCCCTAAGTGTGGTATTATCTCCCTATAGGAAGATAAGCTTCAAACTGGAGCAAACAAAGCCTTGTTAGATCAAAGGATTTAGATTTCTGAGTCCTGCAGGACTAAATTCAATGGGAAAATTAAGAACAAATAGGAGCTGGCAACTTAACAACCTAGTTGGGTCTAGCCATAAGCCTTGAGGAAAGGCTATAGGAAACTGGTGTATGGGAGGAGAGGAGGATGTGCTGGGCTGGATGGGCACCCTGGTTTTTTGAACCCAACAGCTACTATGATCTTAATAGTTACAGTGCAGGTGAACAGATCAGGCTAAGGAAAAGACATCACTTTGAGATACTGGACATCATGTGGAAAGTAGATGAGAAATGATTTGAGAGGCAGCGATTCATTTCCAGGAATGAAAGGATCAGTCCAATACCACATCATAGTTCATCAAGGTGAGAAGGCAGAGCAATACTGGGAATGTAACTAAAGTGAAAATATTGAAAAGATCCTTGTTCAGATCCACATGAATTCACAAGAAGCTCTTGAAGAGAGAGATCTCACACAGGGATCTGCTGAGCTCTTACTCTGGACAGTAGAGAGAGCATCTCTGAGGGCAAGAAACCACTCTGGCAGTACCAAAGGAGAAGGTCATTATTTCATGATTATTTCAAGTCAGTTTTACCTATTTCTCTCCTCATTCTACTTCTGTGTCCAGCAGAAATGGGGAACACCAATTGCCTGCTGAAACCCACTGCTGTAACAAGGGTTCAGATTGGGACCTGTCTGCTCCCACCCGATGGCAGTGCAAAGAGATTTCTCATGGGAATAGAAAAGCACCATGGAAGAATGTTCCCTCTGTGCCTCCTGGATGGGCCTTTGAGTTTAATGAAGGGATTCCATCTCCCAGTAAAACCCTTGGAAATTCCCAGCTCTGGGGCCATCTGTGCCCCACGGGACCATCTGTTCCCAGGGAGCAGCACTCCCAGGAGATGGTGTTTACGGAGACTAGCAGATTGAAGTTTGGCAGGAGCTGTGAGAAAGCAATAGGAGGCCTTTAAAAGCAGAATTTCTATTTGCAGTACGCAAAGTGTGCATGTGTGTGTTTCCTTCAAATACCCCTACAGCACAGAGAAAAGCACTCAAAAACAGGACCCAAAATAGAACAACACATGTGACTCACAGCCCTGCCCTGAGTTAGACGCTCAATAGAAATCCCAGGCAAAGCAACGCGAGGTGCTACCTGCGTGTGGCTGGAGGCGGCCCCAAAGGAAAGCCTACCAAGCAGCAACATGTGCCTGCAGGGTCTCTCTCAGCAGTGAGCGCCCTTACCTCCACGCGGGCCCTGGCTCCAGCGGCAGGCAAAGGAGTTCTGGGTCCTGGGCAAAGGAGCTCTGGGGTCCTGGGCGAAGGAGCTCTGGGTCCTCCGGCTGTGCTGGGTTCTGGTAAGCGATGCCTGGGAGGATCAGCTCCCTCTGGTGCAAAGCAGAGGCCTGGCAGCCTGCACAATCTAAAGCAGGACATAAAATATAGGAATATTAATACCACTGTCTTTAACCACGTGCCCATTTCCCTTATATTTCTCAACTGAGAAAGCTCCTCCCCACTTCTCCTCCTACAATGCTCTCTGTGCTTTCCAACAACTGCCATGCTCTTCCCACGGATGGGGAAGACGGGATGTCCATGTTGATGTCCATGTTTCAGATGTGGCCAAGTCATCTTTTCTCTACCAAGGTTATAACTCCTATCAGAGCAAAAGCACTGTCATATTTTTTTTTCTAAGTTAATACCATTCTACATGTTGGATAACCAGCCATCAGCTGAAAACTTAACCTTGAAATGTATTTCTGATAAAAATACTTTTTGGCGGTTTCTTAATTTTTTTGTATAAGACTGTCCTATTTTGTGAACATATATTAGCTTCCAATTAAAAAAAAAAGATTTTTTTTAAAGCAAGGATAAAAAAAAAAAAGCATTTTCTTTGTCAAAGCCCGCGCAAATCCCAAGGACAAGTCTCAGGCAGGAAAGCCACACACAGATTTTAGAGCAGAAGAAAAGCTCGTTCCCCGTGGGGCACCAGCCATCCCCTTCCACACCATGTTGGCCAGGTGGACCGTGCAACACGAAGAGCAAACAGGTTCCGTGCACGTACTCATGTCTCTCTCTAGTGGAAGGCGCCCATCACTACACGAGGAGAGATCACAGCGATGGGAGCGGGAGGGCGCGAGGAGAGGAGGAGGCCTCTGGCCCACGGACACCCAGGGCAGGGATCTCGGGATCTCCTGCCCTCTGGCCAGGGACACCCCTCGGCTGCGGCTGGACGTGCGCACAGAGGCAACGCTCAGGCCTGGCTCGGGTCTCGCTCCGGAGCTTTCACCTCTCACGCTGCCCCTGCCCGGGCGGCCGGGCCGGCTCCTCTCCGCTTGCCCTGGGGTCGCTAGGCCCGGTTCAGATGTGCTGCCTCCCTCTCAGGTGCCCGGCTTCAGATGTGGCTCACGAAAGGGTAAGCGGATGCAAATCCCTCTCCCCACTGCGTGCCGTACTGCACTTGAGCTGCAGAGCACTATGAATTTGGGATCCGCACAACCAGCATGAGGCATTGAGGAGCAGTCAGTGCCCTTCCGTGCACTGACTGCTGGCTGCTGGACAGCACCCAGTGGTCTCCCTGCAGTCAGTGCCCTTCCGCAGCCAGGTTGGGACCCTCGGATGGCCCTGGGATGGGACATTGCTCCCAGAGCAAGGACAAGGCAGCTGGAGGCTGCTGGAAGCTCGCAGCTTATCCACACAGAGGGGACACGTAGCCAGTTCAGGCACCTGAGTCCCAGATTCGACACTTCAACTAGCCCTGGAGCTTCCCTGCTGCATCAGGCTCTGTCAGCCTGGGGGCTTCCCAAGGACCAGCTGGACCAGCTGGAAATAGAGAGGAAACACAGAGTGTGGAAAGTCTCAGTCATAACTGCAAGGTGCCCATCTACCTACCAGCTTTGGCTTGACTGGCACACACACGGGTCCCCTCTATGGCCAGCTGATACTGGGCGCTCCACAGGCGCTCCACACTTGTGTTATTATTTAGAGACCCCAAAGAGCTGAGCACTTTGGGGGAGCGTGCCCTGAACGGGGTGCCTGCGGTGCCAAAGAATGGGCCTGGCATCGCTGGGGACCGAACCAGCCTTCAGTGAGCAACCCAGGTCTAACCCCTAAGCTCTCCCCTTCCTGCAAACCCACCTTTTCCTGCAGAACTTGCTACCAGCTCCCATGCTTACGCTAACTGCTATAGTAATAATATACAAATACACTAACATAGATTTCATGTTAGAGACCAGTATTCCTTTTCCAAGAAATCACACATATTTCTAATAGTTAACATTTGTGGGATGGAGGGCACTGGGTGCAAACAGGTATTTAAGGGCACCTTTGCTCCTGTGCTGAGCTGCCTCCAGAGTGTCCTCCACTTAAACCAAGCAAGACTGAAGACTGCAATATACTTCACAAGGTAGAGAGGAATATCACACATCACATAGTGGCTCTGTATTGGGGGCAATAGGCATAAAGCTATTTACTCATTTCATTAGGGATACAAAGCCACGCATCACCTCAAAACCAGGCAAAAGCGTTTCACAGAAGTCCTGAGGACCCCTTTGCTGGCTTGTTTGTCAAAAACAAGCAGAAAATCGGTGGTATCTTTGATTACCTACTTGGCAATACACCTCTAACAGAGGATGACAGCACAGGCCGTCAGAGCGAGCGCCTCTGCTCAAACGCAATGCTTCCCTCTCACTAATAAACTAATTGATTGAGCTTGGCGGTTGGAAGCTCTGCGTATTCTGCACATTGAGCCGCGTGTGTATTTCAGACTTATTGGGCAGGGGTCAAGAACCGAGAGCATTTCATCTCCTGCTTTGTTTCCCAGTCAAATTCACTTTGAGGTGATGGGTTTAAAGGTCCACATTCCTTTTTATTTCCCAAACGATCGTTTCCCCACATTCTTCGAGTTACACTTTATCTCCAGCAGGATCTAAGCAGCAGCTACCAAGCCCGACTTTAAATCTCATCCAGACCTCGCATTCCCTGTGGCGAGAGGGGGAAACCTTTAGCACCAGCCTCAGTGCTGCTTCACCTCCTGACACAGTATTATTTCATTGGAACCTGCCCAGGGAGCAAACTGCCTCCCTGGCCCCCTCGCAGCCTCAGCTATTGATCCCGAGCTGGGCTGCTGCGCGCGGGGCAATTCCAAGATTGCTGGAATCCATGCGAAAGGGGAGCTGGAGCGAGACGGGCCATTTAGTGCAAGGAAAGCGGACTCTGCTCCGGGAGTGTCTTCCTTCTGGCAAAGGGGTGCCCACTGCAGGGCACAGGACACGGCCTGCCCTGGGGGAAGAGGCAGCCACTTAACCAACTGCAATGGTTTTGCACCAGCTAGAGGGGAATGGGAGAGCTTCAAAAGAGGTGAGGGAAAAGATGAGGACTTTGCTTCGAGGCAGAAGGCAGCGAGGGCAGCAGTGATGACATGAGTGCAGCAGTGCTGCTGGTCAGATGTTCCTCCGAGGTGCGTGTACGCCAATATCATAGCAAAAAGATCTGGAAGAGGGACTTCAGGGGCTTCATAATCCATCCTTCTGTCCCTAGGCAAGCCTGACTACATTTAAACCATTGCAAGACTGCAACTTTGCCTCAGGGCTACACCTAATGGCATAAAATGAACTAGAAACCAGCATTCTCACTTTTAATACAAAAGTGTAGACTTCAAGGATATCAGGTACAGCAGGCACTGTGAAAAATCATTACAATATATATGGTATGTTGAAGCAGTCCACGTTTTGGACACAACTCTGCCATCTGCCTCCTGCCTCGAATCAAAGTCCTCATCTTTTACCTCACATCTTCTGCAACTCTCCCATTCCCCTTAAACTGATGCAAACACAGGTACCTTCATATGTATCAATCAGGCCCAGTGGTTCATTCTGGGCATGTCGTCAGCGTTGGTAAGTACTTGATGCTCCAGGGGAAATGTCAATCACCAAGTAAAGGATAGTTATGTAAGAAGTTGCTTTCAGAAAATTCCTTTCTAATGCCAAACAACTAAATGCATATTTTTTATAAATCTTAACTGCAAATATTTCCATCAACAAGACAGAAACCTAACTCCTCCTCCTGCCCAAATCTTTGATGACCAAACAGCTGAGCAGTTACCTCAGAACAGCCTTGGAGGGCAAAATAAGGGCTAATTTCCTACTAGTTTGGAAGGCAACGAGTCCACAGTGCTAATCTTAGTAGTGACAGTGACTTGGTGGTCACTGGGTACCTCAGTTTCTCCACCAAATAATTAGGAAAAAAACACCACAAATCTGATATACAGAGATACTCAAATTGGTGAAGTTCTGAAAAACAAGAAAGCATCACACCTGCTGACCTTATTGTCTAAAATTAATCGAGACATAAAGGATAGTAGGTTTGTCCAGGAAGGCCTGAAATGAGACTTCAGCCAAACACAGGCTCATTTCATCCCGGGTATGGCTGTATGAGAGAAGGAAAATCTGTTCAAGGAGAAGTAAATGGCCTTTGGAAGGGACCGCTTCTCCTTGCATTGTAGATACCTTGAGCTAATTAACTGAGAATGTCATTTGGATTTTATTTTTTTCATTTACTGTGATATTTATCCTTTTAATTTTCATCCTGCCTATCATGAGAAGGCTCTAGCTTGATAAATAATAACAATTAGAAACATTTAATACAAGGCTCTCAAGGCTATCATCCTGATAGACAGTATATTATTATCCCCACTGGACAAGCAGGGACATCAGGCGTATGTGAAAGGAAAATGACTTGCCCACAGTCTGATGACCACACAACAGCAGAGTCCAAGAACGTAGGCAGGATTATTTGGGTAATGTTTGTGAAGTGCTGTGAAGATGAAAAGCACCAAATGTTATCCGTATTCTTCTGGTGCTTGGCTCATTGGCTTTAATTCCAAAGGCTCCCAAGAAGGCAGGACTGGAAGCAGCTGCTCTGCATTTCGTACCGCTGCAGCCTCTGCTGAACCTTCCTAATGCACATGGGCCCACCTCAAACCTGGCAAATATGTCCAGCAATGGAAAAACAAACTTAGAGCCAGACAAACTCCAGCATGGTTCCTCCATCAGCAACCCCAACGCATCAGGCCTTGGGCAGCCTTGCTCCCCCAGCCCTACGTATTCACCTGTTTCCATATGCTGCCTTGGATGTTACTACTACACCTCAAGAAAAAGCTTTAACACAGTGCTCCTGTTGCACCCGTATTTGTGGGTGACTCTCCATCACTGTCTCGGCCTGCTGTTTGCACTTCCAGCTTTACAGAGTCATTCAGGGAGTAAATCCAAGTGATTTATTGTCTAAACAGCTAGTGACAGCTGGGTGCTCTCATGCACTAACACAGCCAAGGATGGAGTATTTTATCTCACCTCCCATCAATCAACACCAGCCTCCAGTGCTGGCTCGCACCAGGGATGTCCAGACAGGAGCAGTGGTGGTGGCAGGACACGCAGGGAGGTATGTGCAGGACTAAGAAAACTACTACTTTGCTTCACATGCCTCTACAGCAGGCAGCAGTTGGGCTACGGGTCAGACCCAAGGACATCCTGCAGATCAGGTCTCTTGGGGCCAGAATAAAGCCAGGTGACCACCACAGAGTATAATGTCAGGCTTAGACTCCAAACCAGGCCTCGTCTTGTGGGCCCTTTCAGCCACCAAGATTTTTGACTGCAAACTGTAAGTTATTTCCAGAGGTGGAAATCTCTGCCCAAGCTCTGTATAAACTGCTGATATTTTCAGTTCCTCGGTGGAATATTTTTCAGATTTTACCTCATAGATTGGTAGGAGCCCAGGGGAGTTGGACTTGTATGAATCAAAGCCTGCTTTCAAAAGTCAGGTTAACTAAAATGCACCTTCTCTCCTTTTTTATATCATTTCAGTTTAAAACAGACGCATTTTTGCCACATTGATGATGCAACATCATGGCAGACTGCCAAAACCCTACAGTATTATAGCAGCTCTTAAATCTCTGTGGAAAAAACAATATAATTTCAAAATTTATCAGCGACCTCATGTCAGCAAGCAAACATCCAGCCAGGCAAGGGCCCAAGACAAAAGCACTGTTCACTTCCACTGCAGTTTATCACCTTTCTCTTGAGTACCGTGAAGCACAACCTGTCTCATGCAGCTCCCAGGACCACTCTGCTTCCCTCCTGTGGCCTTCACAAGGCCCCAACATCTCGGAGCTTTGTGCGTTGCTAGAGCCAAGGTTTGATCCAAGGGCTGCCCTGGTTGCCTGGAGGGACAGGAAAGGGAGGAGCCAGCGTGCTGGGGTGTCCCCAGCTCCACCTGGAAGAGGCAGGAATGGGAGCTCAGCTGCGGTGAGGCCTCTTTGGCAGGAGGGCGGGAAGGCCTCCAGCCGCCCACCACAGACAGAGCTCGAGGGATCACACACAGGGATCGAGGAACAGGCTGAGCGGGAGCCCGGGGCGAAACAGAAAGAGAGGGCTGAAGGAGAGCACTGAAACCTGGGTCTCAGCAGCCTGGCTCCTTTACAGTTTGGGGTAGAGCAAGTGCATAAGGAAAACAGGACCCAGCCGAACTCCTGCTCTGCGGTTCCCCTACTGGGGAGACTGTCTGCATCTGATCTCACTGCGTACACACTGGGAAAAGAAAGAGAGAAACTGTACATGGTCTCTTACATGAGGGGCAGAACGTGTCTTTTGTCTTCACTTGTCACATCGCATCGTGCTAGGGACTGGCACAATATATCTCCAGAAGCAGAGATACTGTGGAGATGCAAAGTCATTTGATAAAGAAAGGATTTGTGATTAAGTTCCCAACTTGCCCAAGCTTCATCCAAGCCTGGAACAGACAGCAGGAGGGAGGGGAAGGAGGCAGGCGTGTCACTTCATGTTTTGATCAAAGATTCAAGTTGGTTATTGATGCATCCAAGCCCATTTACCTCCCTTCCACCCTTGAATTCTTCCCAGAGTCACTGACTCTGTCTCAGGTACTTAAGCATCAAGCTGAAGAATTTCTTTCCCCACACTGTGTGCTGTGAAAAAGCAAAAGCAATGTATTGTTCTGAGAAAGTCAGCATTTTCCATCACAGGCTGGCCTCCCGCCTCCAGGCTCGGCTTGCAGCAGAGAACAACATTGTCATCACTTGTAATCCAAGTGCTCCGCTGAAGACATCACCGTGGGAGAATAAACACAAACCACAGCGCTATTTCAGAGTTACATTTTTTGATGTCCAAACAGTACGGAGCACCTCTGTGGCATTTCCCTTCCTAAGATCTCAGGTAGCAGCATTGCTGTCAACCTTACTGTGGAAAGGGCTTCTCCTTGCCCCTCACTCAGTCTCAGAATTGGATTTACAAGGAAACTTCAGAAATGAGCAATGCACGAGGAAGACACCAAAGAAATTGATTTATAAGTTAAAACAAGTTTGAAATATCTGTAAGATCTAGTTGGCATACCTATGCTACAAGACATTCACGATAGTAATTAATAAGGTTACCATTAACTAATACTGCATTATACAGAACAAGCATACAGTACCAGAATAAAAAGACAATCAACTTCAAATCTTTGCAATTATCTTTGCAAAAAGTAGGTCTGAAGAAGAGATAAGGTGTCATAAGGGGGTATAAATATGTTGAAAAGAACAAAAGGAAGACCATGAAAAAAAAGGATGAATATTGGAATACATTTCTTAGAAATTCTGCTGGCACAGGAATCTGAACTGAAGCACTAATTTCTCTCATGTGCCACAAGGTGTTACAGTTTCTGGAGCTAAATATAGAGGAAGATACCCATGACCAAACACTTCCCCAGGCTGGAGGGGGCTGCATGCTGCACCTATTAATAGGGTGACAAAGCTGCCTCTGCGTGCTAGTGATACCGCACTAATTTCTTATGGGGATTTGGCAGTGATCTCATTCTCAATATCACATCACATTTAGAGAAAAAAAATCCAGATCGATAGCTATTCATATATCAGATAGGCAAACAGACACCAGCTGCAGTGTCACCCACTTGCTTTGAATTAACAACCACAATTCTGCAATTCAGTCTTTGAGCTTTTCTAAAACACAAGCAGGGAGAGACCATCATAATGACTAGGTCTGTGGTTCAGGGAACTGAAAATTATATTTCCTAAATTCCATTCTTAGAAGAGGGCACGCATTCAGATTTGGCTTGTCTGTGTGAAATTGTGCCTGTGTTCCTTCATCTCAGCTATGAACATGGTTTGTGCACTGGGACGTATCCCAGTGCTGATTTCAGCTTGACAGGATCACATCAAAGAGCTAAAAATCGCTCCGCAACCTTAAACTAACCTTCCACTGCTACATTATTTAATAATTTAATAACAATTATCATCTGGAAATTACAATTATATCATGCAGGAGCCTGGGTAAGAATGCCAACTTGATTGCACACTCAAAATATCTCCGCTTTTAAGAAACACAAGTTTCTATTATAGATTAACATCATGGGCCAGCTTCAAAAGGCCATTGAAATTGATGGTGCTGCATCAGTTTATACCTACTGCTGACTACGTAGCCCAATGACTACTGAGCTCAGCAACGCCATCCCCAGCACTCCACAGAAGCATACATGAGTGTGCTACACATGCCCACTCCCCGTGGGTTATGCATTGGCAGAGCAGACTCATGGAGAGGCATGAAGGCTGAGCACTTTGATGCATTCAGTCCTTGGATATGAGCAACTGGGTTGATGGCTCTGCTGTATTGATATCGGATATGAGGCACCAATGTACAGATATGACTAAGGATCATGACAGCTGTTACTACTCAGAGACTGCTCTTGCACTGAAACAGCTTCAGCAGCATCAGCTGTAGGCTACTGATGTCTGAGGACAGGGAGTCTTGTGAGGGCATAAATGTGCCCACATCTAATATCCTTCCTTACAGACTGCCACCTGGATGTGGTGCGAAGGTTAGCAGGTGTCCAAACCTATATATGGGCTATAGGAACAGTTTTAGTGGGTGCAGGGCCAGAGGAAGAGGGTTCTCCGGGTCTTCCACATTACAAACTGAGCAACAGATGAGCAATGTAGCCTCACAGAAGAGCAGAGGAGGAGGCAGAAAGGCTACTCTTACACAGCCAGACAAGCTGAACGAGTCCAAGTCTTCAGAATGAGAGCGCACGTTGGCTCTAGCTCTTAGCCAGCCTTGCACTCCCCCTTCCCATCCTTCACCAGCAGTCCAGCACCTACAGACAGCTGCATATGCAAAACTGCAGCATTATTATCTGTGTAGGCTGCCGGATCCCATCAAACACTGGGCTGCTGCAGGAGCGTGAGCCGCTGCAGTCAGGAGGGCTCTCGTTGTGGGTCTAGTTTTGCCTCTCCACCTAATTAGCAACGCAAAGCTCTGCCTGCAGCAGAGTCTGCATTTAGGCCTAATGTTAAAAAAAAAAAGTGGCCTATTTTATAACGCTCTTATTAGCACTGAATACCTTCCCTGCTTACCCAGAGACATCAGTGGGAGAGCAGGAGACAAGGACTCTACCCTGTGTGCATAATCAGGCCGGGCGAGCAGGCTGACCCACACGTGCCTCCTTCTCCCCTGTTCCAGGGGCCGCTTCCGTCACGCTGAGCTCCTGCGTTGTGGTTTCCAGGCGAATTTCCACTTGGTGCTCAGAGAGCTGAAACCTTTAGATTAATCCCAGATCTGTCAGCCTCCATCATTTTCAAGCAGGGCTGGGAGCTCCAGGGCACTTGGTTACTTTTTCAAGCACTGAGGAGCCTTAAGTCTCTTGCTTTCGCTCTCGCAGGGAGTGGACAGCCCCCTTCCCTTTCCCTCTCCATCCTGAGATGACCCTGAATCTTTGGCCAGTCTAGTGGCAGCAGGACTCTCCCAGAAACCAGTGATTAATTGGATTCTCCCAGAAACAAGTGATTAATTTGCTTCCTTTCGCTCAATGAATTCCGACTCGATCTGCAAAGCTCGAGCCAAGTAGGAGCCAAACGCTGCCAGCCTGTCCCCCTGCTTCCTCACACACGCAGCTGCCCCGGCCCCTGCGCCTGGCACCGCCGTGCCACTTGTTTGCTGCAGGTGTGGAAACGAGCCCAAACCCCCAGCCGGAAACTCCGCAGCCGTCTCCCTGATTGCTCAGCACTCCTGGCAAGCTAACCTTGATTTTTTGCTCCAACTTGGCTTGGTTAGAGTGAGCCTCTCTGATTTATCGGATCTGCAGCAAGGGAAATTAATTTCTCCTGATCCAGCAGACCCTCACTGGCAGTTCTAGCCCCTACCTCTAAACCAGGGTTCAACAATATCTCATTCAGGAAGTTTACCTCCGTACCTCCTGCTTCTCCCTGTGTTGCTCATTTTGCTCTACTCTGGGCAGCCCTGGCTGTGACCCGCAGTTGTGGTGCCTAAGCTCTTTGTGCTCACAAGTCACGTATGGAGACATGGGGGCTGCTAGGGGCACGTCTCTGCTGAGCTCTCACCTGCTGGACAGGCTGCATAGCTAATCCAGCACCAGCAGGACCCTTGTAAATGCAGGCACCACCATCTGGAGCAAGCAGAAAGGAAAGAGGATTTGTAAAATTGCTCACTAATCACCAAATTCTGTGTTCAGTGCTGTGCAAAGCAGAGAGTAAGAACCTGTCTCAGCCCCACTGACCTAAAATCCACCATGGCATTTCATTCCAGTCTCTCCTCGTCTACAGCAGGAGGATCATCTTACTCCCTCAGGAGCTGGCTGTGCTAGTTAGATGTCCCCTCTTGGGCTTGAGCACAGCACAGGGATGGAAGCACACGAGAAGAGGCTGAGCCCTGTAGAAGTCACCACTGTTGGAGGCTTGTCAAGTGCTACAAGAAGGGCTTGTAGAGCAAAACAGTCCTGCTCCTGCCTGGTCTCCACTCACTATAGCCCATCTACCATCTGGGAGGCTGGCGTGAGAAGCAATCCTGTGCCAGAGCATGTGCACCCCAAAACCTTCTCCATTCCAGGGTCAAGGCCCCTCTTGTCTGCAACAGCCCTGTGCTTTGACTGAGCCCATGTCAGGGAAGTGCTGGGCAAAGATGCAGAAACCCAGTGAGGAGGTAGGAAATGAAGCAGAAATATAACACAGTCAGGGGCTGCAAGGTTTCTCCCTGAGAAAATCTTTGCAGGCACCAAGAAAGCTAGAGATCCTGAGCAGAAATTTACAAGTAGCCACTACCCAGGAACAGCACGTTTTTTCTGGATCCCTTCTTTGCACAGAGGCGCCCCGAGTTGGGCAAAAGAGGCCTGGGAGAGTCCCTGTTTGCTGGTGCCAGGCTGTGCAGCCAGCACTCCAGACACACAAGTGGTCCCAGCCAAGGACTCAGCAGGGAGCATTCAAAGCTTTCAGCACAACCCTGCAAGCAACAGGAAAAGTTTATGTGGACCCAAGCGGAGTGGGTGAGCAGCCACCCAGCACTGCGAGGAAGAAGAGGGGAGACGCTCCCAGGCTGCTGGAAGGTGCTGAGAGGGTACCAGAAGCTCCTCAAGTCTAGTCAAACTGTGGTACATCTTTCTTTGGTCCCTTTCTCTGGTCTTAATCTTCTCCTGTGCCTCAGTTTATCCATGTGGATGGGGGAAAAACTATTCCTACCTGATTTGCATGCCCAGTGGGAGACTGATAGGCAGCAGGAATGGGTCTGGAGCTAATTGACTGTGAGGAAGGCAGTGAGTCATGTGTGCTTTATTTATGGAGCTCCTAATGAAAGGAGGGAATCCCCTCAAGCAGGAGGCAATACAGCAAGGAGGGGAGGCTGCAGCCAGCCCGGCTCCTTCTGCAAACACCCATGACACAGAGCCCCGCCTCAGCGAGGCCTGAACCTGCCCCGCACTCTGCAGCCCTATGGAGCAAGGACGGGAGAGCTCCTTGCTAAAGCAGTTATCTTTTCTATAAACACCTTCTCCTCCTCTACAGGAAGGGGAAATACTCTGGCCTTGGGTGCTGTTACAAAGAGTCTAACCCTTCAGCCCGTGTCACGCTGCAGTGTCCCAGCTCGCCAGCTAGTGCTGCCTCCAGCCTGCTCTCCCCACATGGCTTAGAGAGGCAGCGGAATCCATGTTTGACTTGTACAAACAGCCGTCTGACTGCAATTTGGAAGGGATTCAGGCGGGGATTACGGCAAGGCAGTGGATCAAAATCTATTACATGGCAGTATTTATTCTAGATCCCTGTGGCACTCGCTGTGAGCTCTGGCAACACCTTCTGTCCCCATTCACCAACAGAGGTGCGAGGGAGGCAGACACAGCACTTTTGGGAGAGCACAGCGGTCAGAGGAAGGAGCAGAAACCAGACTGAATTCACATCTCCCACACAGGCTGGGCTCTGCACTGCAGCTTCCCAGAGGATGGGGACATCTCTTTTGAGGAGAATTTGCTCGGAGTGACAGAGCATTGTTTTGACAGGCTTAAGGACCTGAGCCAGCTCTGATATTACCAGTGCTGAAGATCACTTATTTTGGGTCAGTGCAATTTTTTTCTGAGATCAAACCTGGTCCTGACTTTTCTATTTGGTCACAGAGGAGACACAAGCCCTGAGTCAGCAGCTGAAGCTCCGTCGGGAGCAGAAATGCTGCTTGATGACAAGATCAGGTGCAACAGGGAGGCTCTGCAGCAAGCTCTTTGCTTTTCTCTTCCTGTACACGAGTAATGAGAGGAGTAGTCCAAGCAGGAGGTGTATGGAAGTCTAGACAGTAGTTTTTGAGATAAGATGAAGAATACAGATTAAAAAAAAAAGGTCTTTGTCCATAAAAGTGACCACCAAGCCACCACTGCTGGCCTAGCATGGCCAAGATAGATAGAAATGGTCTCCCTGGATAGACACCTGGGCCACGTACCCACAGTGCTTTCCTGGTGCACATACAAATGCAGCGGGAGATGTCCAGCCATGCCAGGAGGGATGTTGTCACTTTTGATTCATCAGACAACTAACTGGGAAAGCCAGGCAGGGGCAGCACGTGGAGCAGGAGCCCTGACACCTGAGTCTGCCCAAAAGCTGCTCCTTGCTGCTGAGCAACGCAAGGCAGCGCAGTGAGTGCCCACGGGCATCGTGGCATCCCCTGAATGGCCTTGCGGCAGCTCCTAGCTAAAAAATTCCATATTTTCCATCTGCTGAAGCTTCATCACATGCCAAGCGAGATGGACCTTTCTCCAGCAGGCTCTTCCTCGGAGGTCAGTAGCGCTGGTAGTGAGAGCAGTCCCCAAGAGGGCCCTCCTGTCTCACTGGCACCAGCGGGACAGCGTGCAGAGGCGCCCTGGCAGATGCGTTTGGGGATGAGCGATGCCGAGGTGACAGCAGCAAATGGGCTGCAGAAGGGCTGAAAAAGCCCAAACTATGTCCGGGGGCTTTGAGGAGGCCCCTGCCCTGTGCACAGCCACAGGCCTCCAAGCCCAAAGCGGCTGTATCCTAACACTTAGGAGCCCGCCAGGGAACCCTATGGGGAACCCTCCTCTTCCTCGGCACCTTGCTGGGTCCTGCCCTGGACACAGCACAAGCTGCTGCCCTCCCGGCACAACCGTGCAGGTGACTGCTTGGGAGGAGACACTTGGCGTCAACAAGCAGTGCTCGGAGACTGCGAGGCTGGATTCTCCTCTTGGCTCAGCCATTTGGGCTTATACTTCGTGTTTTCTGTCTGTAAATAGATATGCTGACCTACAGAGATGTTGCAAAACCTAATTAATAGAGATTTTGCCATATACTTTAAGATCACCAGATGGAAGGTACTGGAGAAAGGCAAAATATTATTATATGTATTATATGTTATCAGATTATAACAAACTTGAAAATATTTCAAACAATACTCCTATATAAAATGTAGGATGTAAACTTTCTCTCATGAGACCCACACTGCATTAAAAATAATTGTTTCTATGATGAAACATGGAAGAGAGCATAAACTCAATAGTTTCTATCCCCTAGTCTTATTCTGTCCACATGGCCTCCTTTCCTACTTACCTCTTCTTTCACTACAATCCTTAATTTTGCCATTCCCCCTTTCATCTTGTCTTCATCCCTTCACAGCTGGGCAGTTATTGATCACTGGGGTTTATGCAGAAGGTAAAGAGTTAAAATCCAGACTTTGCATGAGAACAGCAGAGCTGCAGCTCACAGCTCTTTCCCAGCGCTCCCTGCCCATCACCCAGGATGGAGACAGGGCTACCAGGACGAGACTCCCCCAGCTTTCCTTGCCTTTCCCATGGCTATATGGGCTTCCCAAAGGGAACAGACTGGAATCTCTCTCCAAGCTGCACCTTTGCACCAGTCTCTATCCTTGGGAGCGTAAATTGGTCCTTTCCGCACCCCAGAGGCCCAGGCACCTACCTGGGCCAGGCTCTGTGCTCTCAGCGGGAGCTATGCAGGCTCTGTGTTTGTTATACACTGCTGCTAATGAAGTGGCTTTGTTTGTCCTGTTGCTTAGGGGAATAACTTAATGTCTCAGTATGCCCTTTAATGGTATTTGACTTTGTTTATCAAATATTTATTCTGCAAGCAAATGCAGATAATAGGTACCTATCTGGATTTCTTACTGGGGGAAAGAGTGATAGGACTCCAGAGTATAAGGTGAAGAAGAATCTGACCTCAACCTCTACACCCAAGACAGCACCCAGCATCTATCCCTTCCATCAGTTCATCACATTAACAGCTTAATTTCCTAATTCTCGTACAGAGAGTTACATACATAAGCTCATACATAAGCTCATACAGAGCTTATCCCCAGCAGTCAGAAGAAAATGGATCTTACATGGCTATGGGGCTGGGCTGCTCTTTGTCTTAAGCCTGACACTCCTTCCCCACAGCAGTGTAAAAATATTTAATCCAACAACTTGTCTGACCTGGTGTCTTCCCTCACCTCTTTGTTTCTTTCCCAGCCCATCAGAGAAAATGACACTGAAATTCCCTTCAGTGTCTGCCCATAAGAGCCAACCCCAAAGTCCTAAGAGCTTTCCAACCTTAAACAGCACTATGGTCAAGGTCCTTGTACTCTTAGGGTACAAGTCAGTATCCAAAGTATTCTAGTCCAAAACTCATGACAAATTCTTGGTCCAGGTGTGAACTTTCCTTTACAGGACAGCCAATAGCCTCGGAGCTCCTCCCCAGCAAGGCCAGCACAGTTTGGTAGGTCCTCATGCCTGCGGTCAAAGACTCATAGGAACTAACTTGGAAGTGTTTTAGAAGTGACCTGGTAAATGCAAACGATCCACCCCAAATTCCCCTCGTTCTCCCCAGCAGTTAGAGAGGAACAGGCAGGTGGACAGTGTTGTTGTTCCCCCACACCCCTGCGTTGCACAGAGTGAGGATACTCTCCTCTCTGCCCACGCACGGAGCTGGGGTTTGGATCCAGCCGTTCGGATCAGAGCCCATTGGGGCTGCTGCAGAGAGGGTCACCCCCGTGGCACGCTCCTCCTCAGAGGGTGACTCCCTTGGCAGCTCTAGGCTGCAAGCAGCTGTAAGGGAGGAAGAGCCATCTCTTCCTGACATGCATGGGAACAGAGCGGAGAGAGAGTGGGGTGGATTCAGCCTCCAGCCACCTGCGCTACGGGAACAGGCAGATCATTACCCGGAGAGCTCTGTAATTTTGCTTTGCAAATGCCTGCCCATTGGCACGGTGCCTGAGGAGGAGGAGAGGAGGGAGAGCGGGGCTGCTCACAGCTCTGCATGCCAAAAAGGCACTTCACCACACGCGAGGCCACCAGCGCTCCCGAGGCCATGAATCCCTGCAGGCTTAACCCTGAGCTTTCCACAAGGGCAAGGAAAGGGGGCAAGAGGAGACAGAGTGAAAGAAGAGCAAGGGGCTGTTGGAGGGAGCGAGAAGGAGCAAGCCAGGGAAGCGGACGCGATGGCTGGGGGAAGGGGCACGTGAGGTAGGCAGAGAGGTGCCCCTGCAGGGGCTCTCAGCACGAGAGGCAGAGATGGGCACCCCAGAGCCCACAGACAGGCAGCGAGCACCCTTGGCAGCTAACAGCAAGCCTAAAGAGCCTGCTTGGGACTTTCTGCTAGATGCTTTGCAAAGCTTTCTTCCTAGCCTAGCTCAGGCAATGAGATTGCTTGCAACTACAGCCGTCTACCATTCCTCCTCCTCCACCTCCCCAAGCCTTTTAAATGCGTGGGCAAGTTGGAGCTAAGGCTTTGACGTGGCTACAGCTCCATCTGCTATTGTAGCTTTACAAGTTACATGAAAATAAGCAAATGGATAGTGGAGAGAGGCCAGCTTTCTACTAAGGGAGATGATGAGGTGTGAATTGAATGGTATTATCAAACATCAGAGAAGCCAGACAGGATAGTGCCGTGGGGAGTAAGTGTCACAAAAAAGTTCCAGTTCCATCACTCCTAGAAGTAATTTTTGGTCATTAATTGAGCAAAAACATTATGATTTCACTAAATTGGTCCCCTGCACCCTATTTCATGCTGGTATCACCTGTATTCTCTGATTTTTTTTTTTAATTTTTTTATTTTTTTGGTTGTCTGGTACCTGTAGATGTCCCCTCACTGAAGCAAGCATCAGCGAAGGCAGCAAGTCAGGCTCTGCTGAGCACCAACTCAAGTGCTCAACAAGCATTTTCTTTGAAGCAGCCCTTTGCTCTCCATGCCCTGAGGGCACTGGGCCAGCATACACAGAGCCAGGGCTTCCTGCACAGGGCCAAGACAGGGACAGTGCTCCCAGCAGCTAGGTCCCTAATGCACCCTCCTCACCCAAGCATGTGCTACAGCAGAAACAGGGTCTGCAGGTTGTGCACCCGGTGCTCCAGGGAGAGAAGAGAGGGTCTCTACTGCCTTCCCTTTCTCCTCAGTTAAGCTTCTATTCTCTGCTGCTGCTGAGCTTGTGCCCAGCCAGGGAAGATGCTTTCAATATAGATAGGAAAGAAGGCGCCTTTGCTCACACCTGCATTCAGCTCCCATGTTCCTTGCAAGCTGGAAAATCCTATTCCACTAAAAAGCCCTCCAGCTGTTCCTTTCACAGTCAGGAGGCTCCAAAGAGGACAAGGCACTGTGTTGCAAACACCATTCTCCAGGCTCTGCTAAACCAAGCAACATCTTAAAGATAGCATCTAGGAAAAAAAGAGTAAGCCATATGGATGCATGTCCCAGATATTCATGGCTTCATGCTCTCTTCCCTTACTGAGGAAGAGGCTTTCTTCTTCACACCTACTCTCAGGGCCAGAACAAAACTAGATACCTGGGACCATCTGATCTACTGTAGTAGCAAATGTGCATCCCAACTCTGCTGGCACAGTTCTGCAACCCAGTACTCCTCATTGCTCATAGGATATTTCCTGGGCTTGAAGTCATTTTAAGCAGCAACAAGATAGCATTTCTGGACGTAATTTGGTGACATTTTGATGAGTCACACCATTTATCACAAATATGCATCACCGCTTATTTTTCTAATTATTTCTAAAAATGTGTTATGAGTTTTCCAAGTATCTAATTAGAAATTTGTTGCCTTGAAAAGCTCCGGTTTGAGTCCCTTGATTCAAAATGCATATCAGGAAGTTTGACTTCAACATCAGGGCTTGAGGTAGAACAACATACATAGGACATGAAGAGGACAAGACAGAGCGACTGAGATAACACTCTACGTGTTAGTTGCTATATTATTTTCCTTTCCTTTCTCCTGACTTTTCCATCCATTCACAATATGGTACAGTGACAGGTGAGTTTTTTATTGGCAGAAGTAAGAAACAGAACCATCAACCTAAAAAATGAAAGAGTTTTCAATCATACCAATATTGCCTAGTGTGCTGTTAGAATATAGCTGGGAATTAATGGGACGGAACAAAAATTTTTCCCCAAGGAGAAAAAGAAATTATGCATTGCTGTTGAATTGCTTCATTTCTTTCTTAAGTACATGGGGCAGAGTTCTCACTGATAGGATTTCAAGAAAAAGAGATGAGATTTGCTATATTTAGTAGCTTTCCATTTTGGCACATATGCCTGCTAAAAATACCTAAATACACTTATTTTAGCGTGGGAGGAGGGGAAATCAACATTTCTACCTCTTACCATTCAATTATCCTGGTAACAAGAGAGGTAGAAAATTGTGCTTTGAGATTCCTTGACAGTTGTCTGCAGCATGTCAAGCGTTCCCATTTCTGCGTGTGCGGGAGGGAAGGAGCCCAACCCAGCAGGCTAGCGCGGGTGCCTTTAAGGCAATGTCCCTACAGGGTGGCTGTTAGGTAGTCCAGGCCCAAGTGCAGTTGGTCATGGAATTAAGACGAGGGTCATGAGCCCCTTGGGCCGGCGGAGCTTTGCTGGCCACAGCTCGTGCCTTTTGGTAGCTCCATTTTTGACACAAGCTGTTGGTGCTGCTGTGGCACCCGCTCCCTATCTGCTGCCTACCTGCATTAGGGATACCCAGAGCGAGCTAGGGCGCAGGGACAAGTTTCCTAGGTCAGGTCTTAGCTTCAGTCTTCCTTGTGTGCTACTGTAGAGGGTTACTGGGGCTTTCTAGGACTCCCTCTTCTTATTGGTATAAATACCATAACTAGCAATGCACTACCTCCAAGAATGAGATTTCAGTTATAACCTCTCAGCAGCTTCACAGGTATTGGTTTAAAATGCTGAGCCATATCCTTTCAGCAGGACAGGATGTAAAGTAAGGGAAAGTCTTGAAGAGATGAGTAATAGCCAATATAGATTTGCAAGAGTAACTTCCTTTTCCAAGAGGGCAACAGGGTTTGGGAGGTCAGAGACGCAAAATGTCTTGACTTTGGTGAAGCTTTTGACCCGAAAACCACAATATTCAAGAGATGCTTTACATTCATCTATGGTGAGATAAAAAGGAAAAAGTCAGAAAAGCATTTCTTGAAAATAGTTATCACTATTTTATTGCCAGATGAAAAGTATTAAGTGGATTTTGCAGGTGTTCATGGGGGGTAAGGGGGTATCCGACACTAATCAATATTTCCATTTGTCCTGGATAATGGAATAAAGAGTATACTTATTAAATCTGCAGATGACATCAAGCTGGGAGGGACTGAATATGCTAGAGAACAGAAATAGAATACAGAACAATCACAGCAAATTGGACAAGTGATCTGAGAACACAAGATGAAATTCAACAAGGAGATACTCTTGTAATTAGGCTTAAGCAGGAATAATCAACCTCATAAAAAAAATATACAGGCAGTCAGCTAGGTGGCAATTCCACAACCAAAGGTGATGTGCTAAACATCACAAGCTGGAAAAGATTAAGTAAAAATCTCTCCCCTCGCTAGCCATGAAGTCTCACACCAAGACGACCAGAAAGCTCAGCCTGACAGACCTATGACTGGGTCTTGGCCTGGACAGTGTCCCTTGTTGGGAGTCCTGTTCCAAGACCCACACTAGTGGTGAGTCCCAAAAAGGGGAACAGTGATGGAAGCTTCGGGTCCCTGGCCAACAAGGGCTGTCTGAACAGGCAGAGGTTACTTAGAGAAAAAAAAATGACTGAGGGAGGACACAGTAATAGTTTTCTAATATCTGAAAAGCTGCTATGAGAGAAAAGAGAATAATCCTTTTTCCATGCCCCTGGTGAGCAAGAGAGGCAATAAGTTAAACTTCAGCATGGAAGATTTAGCTTAATCTGTTAAGAATAGGGAAGTGCTGGAATAGATTGCCTAGCACTTAGACAAAATATTGTCAAGGGCAAATAAGGTGGAGCCGAACATGCCTGGGGCAAGGAGATGGACTAGATGATCTCTCAAAGCCCCTTCCAATCCTATTTCCTATAGCATTTTCGATCAGTAGGAGCAAGTTTAAACAGCAGCATTTCACAGAAATCTATTCCCCCTTCCTCATATCAGATTTTTCCATGATGAATCAGCAGAGTTTTGAAGATTTTATGAAGAGGGGGAAAAAAAAGGCACTTAAAACCAGATAAAAGAAAACAGCATAGAAACAAACCAAGAGGCACCAACCCTATACAGCTTCAGTAAACCCATGGACTGTATCATCAAGCAGTTTCTAACTACACCAGACACATGTACGTCCTCCCAACACCATGCAGAACAGAGCTTGGGACATCAGTCCCTCAGCAACAAGGACCAGGCCTTGCCGAGCAGCCCTCGCTCTGCTCCTCTCCTGCAGCCCCTGCCACAAGCCCTCCTCACCAAGGCACTTTTATTCCCATCTCCAGGGTCTGTGCATTCCCGAGATAGGTCACAGAGTCCCCAGTGAGCACCTCGTGAAGGGGACCAGTAACCTGAGCCAAGCTGTGCGCTGGGCCAGGCTGCTCCCGCACAGGGGATTTCCCTCTGTGGGCACCAGGGCCCATCTCCTCGCCCGGCCGTCAAGGCCTCCTCTCCCTTCTCCCTCGCCCACGGCATCTCGGAGCGATGCTCCCACCGCTGGCTGCTCGACTTAATTACAGTAATTACACCTGCGCTAGCAGCTCCGGCTGCCTTTTGCCGTCACTCTCCTGCCCGCTCATTTGCGGATCTAATCGCTCGTGGGGTTTTTAGAAAGAAAAGGGCTAGGGAGGGCAAGGATACAAACACAGAAGGAAGGCACAATTCGTTTAACCACAGTACAGCGGGAATAAACCAGTCTTTGAAGAGCACCAGGTGTTTCATTGAGCACGTGGGGAGGCCTGTGCGCAGCTCCAGGCACTGACAGAGTGGCCCTTCCTTGGAACTGGGCACAAGACCGGAGCGGGAGGAAAGAAACCAGCCTCGCGCAGCGCCCGCCAGGCCGCCTCAGCCCCACGCTCTCGGCAGGGCCCAGGGGCTGCCCAGGGCCCTGCACACCCGGGGTCCCCAGCGCCTACGGCACAGCAGGATACCAGGATGCACAGCCAGAATCTCTGGCAATTGCTCTCCTCAGCGCTCAGCCCTTCCTGTTCCTCGGACACTTTTCCTCTGGGCCAGGGGCACTGCACTTGGTCACTGTACCCCCACAATTTGGGCTTGTTCACATAATCATCATGGACACTCGTGCTGTCCCACAGCCATTGCCATTCAGCACCAGCTCCTCTTGTTGTCCAAGCTGGAGGGACATTGCAGATATCTGAAGGAGCCTGGTAGCTTGAGAGGGTGAGGACTTAAATAACTCATCTGACTCCTGAACAAGATAAAGTGTTTTTAGAACAGGTTTTTTCAGAAGGCTGAAAATAGGTGATGTTTCTCATGAGAAGAGCAAATGTTTCCTGTCATCATAGGCTTCATACACTGCACACATGATATTTTGCACGCTGCATAGAAAGAAAGCACTTCTGGAGGACAGGAGCTGGAGGTAGAGGCTTTCCGAGCATCATGGTCGGATAGAGAGCCTGGGAAACAGGTCAGAACTGTGGAACACTCCTCTTCTGAGGTCATCTCCAACGGGAATTTTTTTCCACTAAAGCAAATGCAACAAATTTACTTCAGTCTAGCTGACAAAATGCAACCTCCTCCATGTCCAGCTGGAAGCATGAAACAGGAGTACTGCACACACCTCAGCACCATGTAACTGTGGCATGGAGAACTAAGAAGTCTCCATCTCCAAGTCCTGCAGATGACATACTCCTGGGAGACTGACTGTTGGTGGAGGAGAGAAAGGACTTGCAATCAGTTTGATTAAAATAGTGGGCCCAGCATGGTCTGTTCTCAAGAGTTGCCAGGAGACTAAAAGTCTGGAATGAACTGCTCAACCTTTCTGTGACAAAAATAGGTGCTTGCTACCACACTGCATAAGTCCTGGCCCTTCCCAAGGCTGCACATTCTCCATTTGTTCTCCAGGAAAACAATCCCCTCCCATTTTTATTTCCTAGACTTATGGTAAGGTGCATTTGCCAGGTACTAAAACACACTAGTTCTTTCTTTCCTGCTCCAATTCCAATCCAGTGCCAACTTGAGGCTCAAGGCTAATAATTCAGTCATTCTTCTTTCACTCTCTATAATATTAGCCCTATCTTTTCTTAAGCTGTGGAGTCCAGCTCTGGATAGACAGGTCATCTCCAGGTTAGTCTCCCTCTTGGATATGCGCCTGAGGCAAAGAATGGCTACATGTCTTAGCTGAGCTTTAATGGATAAAGACATTGAAAAGAGTAGCTGCTCACAGATTATTAATTGGACATGCAGTCCCTGTAGGCAGTACTTTATGGTGGAAAAAGTCACCTTAACACCTCCAGAAACAGAGAATCCTGGTGTAAAAGAGCCCCACCTGGCCACCCTATGAGCTTGCTCTGTTTTCTCCCTGCTTTTCCCAGCTGATAGAGATGGAAGGAAATACTGAGTATAACAGTGGGAAAGGGGGATATTCTCAAATGTTGCCTTAGTTTTGCTTTCGAGTCCCTTTTAGGGAAACATCCTAATTTTTGCCAAAAAGAAGAAAAATAAAGGAAAAAGGCTGAAGCAGCTGTTTCATAGCTAAACATCTGAAGATCTCAATAACATTTGAAGTGCTGCTGTAGCTTGATTTGGGCCATTTGCATCAAGAAAAACAAAAACCATCTTTCCTAAAGCTGTATGCATTAATGAAACTGCACTTATGTGCTTTTCCTATGGCTTTCTCCTGTCGTATCTGCTGCTACAAGTACGTGTGCCAAAACCCTTCTAATGCCCCGACGCCAACATCTTGAGCAGAAGGCAACAGGCCACATTAGATAGACAGATAGGAAGCAAGTTTTGGAAAAGAAGGGTGGAAGTGACAGTGGAATAGCAGCAAAATTAGCTCAGGGCTTCAACTCTGCTACAGATGTCATAGCGAGAAGGCAGGGAAGGGGGTTTGAGTGCCAAGAGACAGGGTAACGTTGCTCCTGTTAGCACAGCAGCAATCAGGTGATAGTTGGAAAGGGCCGTTTCAATCTCCCTGTGTAGCTGAGCTGTAACGCAGCCCATCATTTTTGGGAGCTCTTCTCCACAGCCCACACACGCTGCCGGCAGCAAGACCTGCACTGGGCAGCCACCTCGGCACAACTGACCACATGACTCCTTAGGTAACCTCCAAATCAGGCCAACTTATTTACACAAACAGCTGAAAACTTCTCATTTAGATCCCGTGACTCACGGGGCACTCCTGCACTTGCTGCACCACGCTCTTTGCAGCAAGACTTCTGGGCTGAGAAATGCCTTTATCCACAGAAAAATGTAGTCTGCTCCTCAGAGGGAAACAACTGGAGCATTACTAGAACGTCCACATTTGATCTTAGTTTTCAAGTACCACCCTGTGCCACACGCTCTAGGTGTCTCTGCTTGAGCAGGAAAGTTGGACTAGATGATCTCTAGAGGTCCCTTCCAACCTGGAATGTTCTGTGATTCTCCACAAGACTTCGGGCTGGCCTTAGTACCAGCCCTGACAGTACTCCCCCCATTTGCTCCAACATACTTCCATAGTATTGGAAATGAGGAGCTCTAAAGAGCAGTCAGGGACTCTGAGGCAGACAGGAACATGAATGCAAGGCCACCTTAACGGAGATGACCAAAAAAATCACTGTTACTAGCACCAGAATGAGAACCCCAGGTTTCCCACCAGCATTCATAGAAGCATTTCTGCTACAGAGCCACTTTGACTGGATGTCAAGGTCAATTTGTAAAGGCAGGTCAACCCACGCATGAATCAACACAGCATAGAGATAACAGCTGGAAGGCTGCCCGAAGGAAAACAACCAAGAACACACCCGAGAACCTTAAGCCTTGAAAGCTCACAGTGGAATTACTAAGAGAATTGCTTCTTGCAACCTCGGATGCTAATTACTTGTTTAATTTTTGTACTTAACATACCCTGGCTATAGTAAATCTAACCCAATGCTCCAAACAAACAGACTTCAAGAGCCTTTCCTTGAAAGCATTTCCTCATCACTTCTACCTAGGCACCATATCATAATAACATTATTTTTAAGTCCTAAGCAGTCATTGTTTTGCAAAACTGGGAAGGAAGAAAGTGGTGCAAGAAGTACCCCGTGCCTTCAAATCATTTCTGTCTACAGCTCCTGCTCTCTAGCCTTTAACAAAGACTACTGGGAGGGTTATACAGGCCAGAGAGATGCACCATCTCTACACATCAACAGCATCCAGGAGATGCTCCTTTAGCTAATTTCCTGACTCTGCAAGGAAAAAACAATAAAGAATAAAAGCAATAGTGCCCCAGGGTTCTTTTTTAACTCATTTCAGTAGTTCTTTCCCAGTTACAAACTCTTTTTGGAGTTTGTCTCCCCGCTTTGTTCACCTTCCTCCCAGCTCAGATATTGTCACTTTAATACTGTTCATGCCTCAGGTTTCTTGCAGCTGCAAGTCTGCCCCATTTGTTGAAGCACCTCCAGTCCCACACAGCACGGGGCACAGAGAAATCCGGGAAAGGAAGCAAGAATTGCTGATTTTCTAAAGGCCTTGTACAAGTCATGAGTATTTTGAAAGTACATCCAAGTGATAGCATTATTTACCTTCTTCATGACAAAGTAGACAGGGAATTTAGAGAACTACTGCTCCCTCCCCAAACCGTTTTGTCACAAATTTCTATCACTTTACAAAGGCAATTTACTTCCACCTTGATGATGACCTTTGCAGTGACGGGAGGAAAAGAGGGCATTCGTCTCAACAAATAGAAGGTTTTGTAGGTGCAGAGGTTATTGAGTGGCTGACAGAGGGGAATTAGCAAGAGCACAGTTTAGCTTAGCAATAAATATGTCCTGCCACACGTTCCTGTGTTAAGAACAGCCTCTCATGGTCAATAGGCTTGGCAGCTTTGGATCAGTCAATAAGGCCTAGTACTAGCCTTGGTACAAGCATCAAGTGCTGCGTATTACATTAGAGTTTATGGTTTGAGTCTCAGAAGCTTTTCTGCTGAGAGTTGCTCCTTCCTTGGCCAAACTCTTTCAGAGTCAAGGGAGCAAGAGGGGCTGGACAGCCAATAGGCAGCAGTGTTTGACTCCAGGTAATGAGACAAGGGAGTACAGGGGAGACTCAGCAAACGGAGGCAAGACTCAAGATCAGAAGCCCAACCTGGTGCTGCACAGCTCTCCCATCAGAGCACTGGGAACAGCAGAAAAGCTAGATGAGGTGAGCAGTGCAAGAGCTCTCAGTGGCACCATGAGATACAGAATCCTGACTCTGTTTCTCTCTTACTCAGTTTAAGACCTGAGAAGAAAGGTTCTTGTGTCTACTAGTGTTTTCTCCCCAGAACAGTCTATTCCCCCTTTCAAAACTCTCTTCAGTGACCTGGGACAGAAGAAGAGCAAACAGGAGGCTGAAGATTCTTACGGAATATGGCTCCCTCAGAAGCCCAAATACTGCTTTGCTGTTTTCAGGCTTTCTCCTACCCATGCTCAGCCACCCCACGACATAGCAAAGTTATTCACATGTACTCATTGTGAAGTTGGGAAAGACATTCAAGATGAGATACAGTATCACATATCTCATAACCACCACCATCTTGAGGAGTAGGACTTGTCCTATCCATTCTTTCCTTCATTTTCCCCACACATACCGAAAAGCAGAGAAGTACTTGCCTTCCTCCAGGTCACCAAACAAAACACAGCTGCTCAAGGCCACCTCACTGCTACTTGCCCACCTGCCTCCCCTTTGCTTCACTTCCTTTTCCACAGCACCCACAAGTTTTAACTAAGGTGCTACCAAGGCTGTGAGCAGACATGCTCGTTATCTCTAGCAGAAGAAAAAGCAACCATGACCCAAAGCTGTGACCTCATTACAGCTTGTAATGAGCTGATGGGAAAATATTTCTGCCTGATTAGAATCTTTAATGACCCACTGATTATTACAAGCACAAGCTGGTTGGCTTCCCCTTTTGCCCCATCTGTAGTGGCAAGGGAGCTTCTAACATTCCCTCTGTATTTCCCTCTCTTTGTCTCACTGGAAGAGGTATAGCCACTCTTCAGTATCCTGTACCACATCCTGGGAACAGCAAAGAAGAGATACTGACGGTGTGAATTTATCAGCTCTGGCAGGAAATCAAGAGTGCTTCTTGGGGAAGCTTCATTGGTGTCGCCAAAGGCACCAAGACACCCTGAACCCCAGAAAGGGCTGTCATCTGGGGTGGTTTAAGATCTCTTGGCAGGGGTTTGGGACCAGCATGCTGTTTTCCCATTACATGTTACCTATTAAAAATTAGCCTCCTCAAGCAATAGGTACTCTTCAGCAATCTCACTAACACAGGAAAACTGCAAAATACGTATTTGGAATGAAAGCATGGGGTCCAAACTAGCCTGTGCAGTAAGCAGAGGGCCTGGGTCTCCCATGATACATGTGCAGATCAGGCTCTGCTACCCCCTCCCCAAATGTCTACTGCTGGTAGATGCAGGAGGCCAGAGAGAGCACAGGAAGGGCAAGTGCTCTCTTCCCAAGGGTCCCTGCAGACACCTGTATATCTGCAAGGCTGCTCTGAAACACATCAGAGAAGGGTTTTGTCTTTTTTCAGCATGGGACTGCAGACATCCCCGTAAGACCCTGCACCTTGGCAGTCTCTGGCTCTCCGAGTACATAGGCCCCCGCAGACAGTAGTGATCATATGGAGTCACCAACCCTGCTCCATCCCACATCTAAACTCTGGATTTTATGCCCAGTCCTTGATGCCCACCTCCATCTGTCAGCATCTCTCCTCTTTCTCCCTCAGCCTCTTAAATAAAGCCCTCTCAACATTCACTCTTGACTCCTTGTTCAAAAACCATGACAAGCAGCAATTCCTCTCATCAAGCTATTTCTTCCTAGTGATAAGAAACACTTCTTCTCTAGCTTCCCAATGTGCCTTGCTGCAGCCAAAAGTAAACCAGAGCCATCCCCAAGAGGAGATGGGAGAAGTTGTCCAAGCCCAACTTACCTTGTGACGCAACTTAGAGCACCCATGAGGCATTCACAAGAAGCATCACTTTGTGTAGGAAAAAAAAATGTGCTGATTAATTTTTTAAGACTGAGCATACATCTTTAAGGGTATCTTTATAGTTCACCCGCACTTCACTGGAGTGACTGGCCTGATCTCAGTAACTGAGATGCTTCATGTGGTCTTGGTGATTCAACTCCAGCCCACACAACTTGAGTGTCCAAGATGATCTGGTGGTCTGACTGAGCCAAGTGACTCATGTGACCAACATAGCTTGGGCCAGGACATCCTGGTGATGACTGTGACTCAGTCTCTGCTGCTGTTGTGTCATAAAGAAGGGCCGGCACAAATAGATACGGGCAAGTGGTTAGTCACTGTCTTGCATAGGTAGTAAAGATTTCAAAGTAATTTGCAATTATTGAAAACAAACAAACACAGCTGCATTCCATTTATATTTATATATATTCATTCAATAGAAAGGGTATAAACTTTCTTGCTTAAAGGTTTATGCCATCTTGCTTAAAGATTTATGGCTTCTATAAACAGAAGTATGGGAGTAGGAAGAAATGACCGCTATGACAATAGTGCATTGCCATAAGAAGCATTGCCAATTTGTGGGGTTCTTCTACCTCTCTCTCAGTGAACTGGGGCTGGCTGTTGTTGGAGAATGCAGTCTTGACTACCCACAGCAGCGGTTGGATGAGATCAATAAGATTCATGTTATAAATCATGATGTTTTATGATAACTTGTGTTAATATTCTGATGACTTTTTATTCATGCAGATATCACCATGCCCCTTAGTCTGTGTAATCACATATGTTTGGGCATGTAGTTTATTCTTACAGTGAAGAATGAGAAGGTTGGTGCCTGAGAATATTCTAAGCATTTTATGTAACCACAGTCTTGGAGCAAAGGACCATGTCAGGAATCTCAGCCCAGAACCAGTATGGGTTTCCCCTCAGACTGACATTAATAAAAGACCAAAGCAGAATTGCAGTACTTACAGTGATTGATTTACCCAGAACCTCTACATCTTTTTTACACCTGACCTAAAGACAAAAAACTTTGAAAGCTTTTGAAAGAAAGATATATATTTTGGTACTGTGCGCTTGTACATGCCTCAACAATATAAACATTACCTGTGTCTTCACACTGGTCATACCTTTTGTAACTGAGGTACTAACACGTAGCCCTTGCAACACTTTTAATCTGTAGATTTGATTTGTAGAACTCCATTGGAGGGGCACATGAGCACTATAAACCTGACAAGGGCCTGTGGGCTTCCCAAAGGGCAACTTTGTGTACTGTAGTTCCCTTTTTTAGGGAGGAGAGGTCACCGTCCTCTGTTTTTCCCAGGACAGGCAGTTTATTCCCTCAGGCTGCCTGAGAGGAGGCACTGGGCTCTCTAACTCTCTGGTGTTTCCTAATGGCAATTATTTATTCAAAACCTTGACCAATTTCAACCAAATTCAAGAGACAACTAAAGAGCCCAGACATAATGAAAATCCTTTAGGTTTAATGAAAACAGGTGTGTGGGCATAGGCAAGAAGTATGTGAGAATCGCTGCTCCAGGAGTAACTGCAATGCTAATGTATCAGTACCCAAAACCCTGCATGGGGGGACCTGAGAAAATACCCCAGAGCAGAAGAGGCTCCAGGCTCAGGGAGGCGCTTGGAAGAGCGAGTTCTCTGTGCAGGGAGCAGGCACTGCCCCACGCAGCGATGCCAGTCGCTCTCGGGTGCCTTGTGGCTCTCAGGGAGATGTGACCTGCACCCTGGGGCCAGCTGCGTTCGTGGCAGCCCAGTTTGCTCTCCTGTGGCTTCCCTTCATGGCACGATTGGCTAGCACAACACTGTGTGCTAATGTTCTCAATGGCCAAAACTGTTTGGAAGTCCTCCTCACACCTCACCAAGGAAAGAGCATCCTCATTCCTCTTCAGACCTGTCCCAAGGAGACTGTATCCTCTACGTTAACGATGCTGGACCATCTCCAGTAATGAAGCTGTGCAGTGTCGCTAATGTCCCCACATCTGCTCAGCACGGAGAGGCCAATGAGGCTGCTCTCTGCGCAAGTCACCCCACACCTGCTCTGCAAATAAGTTCACGCCAGGTCATATCCCAGCTCTGCTGCTGGCTTTGCTGGACATGAGCATCAGCCAGTTCTTTCAGAAGCTGCTGAACAATACGGATGAGATTAATGATGGATGTGACTCTTACCTGCTCCCTGCAGATTTTCTGTACTATACTTGGAGAGCTCCTTTCTTCCTCTGGAGAAGGAAGGCAGCACACGGAGGGCATTATTCCGCCTATTGGCACTGAAACAATGACACTGCCAGCACATTAAAAAAAATGGAAGGAGTTTATGCCCTCATGTTTTTAAAATAGAAGGGCTAGAATTTTTTCTAGGACTAGAAACCAACTTAAGGCCAAGGCTGACATCACTGGGATCGTTGCCAATTAACTTAATGAATAAAATTCTCCTCTTGAGTTGTGTTCCATGCATGCAGGAGAGAGGCCGGATTGTTTTCCTGCCCCAGTTTTGGATAGAAATTTTTGCTGCATTCACTGAGAGACATCTGCCTGTTTTCATGCCTGCAGTGTAAGCCGGTGTTGAAGTTACATCTGCTAGGGAGCCTCTGGGCTCCCTATCCTGGGCCATTTCAGGGCAAGAATATCCATTAGCTGCTTAGGCGGGAGTGCACACTCGACAAAAGCAAAGAACATAACGATGCACCCAGCCTTGCACACGACTCGTGGCAGGCAGCGCCCAACAGCAGGGAGAGAGGCCGGGGAGCAGGGCAGCTGCTCACGCCACAGCAGAGCCTCCCGGCCCCAGATGGGTCCCAGCAGCTCCTGCTCCCTGTGAATCCCTGAGCAGGAGAGAGGACAGCTCAGGCCCTCTCTGATGGAGGAACCCATGGCCAGTGCCGCCAGCCTGTGCGTGTCCGGATGGGCTCAACCCATATCCGCCCTCCTGCATCCCTGGTCCAGCTGCCTCCAATATCACAGCCGCTGCCTCAGCAGCCCCTGCTTAGAAAAGCTAAACAAAATGAACGAGTTCCCGAGTCCACGGCAAAAGAAAAGGTGGGTGGAAAGCGGGCTGGGCACGGGTGTATGTGTTCCAGGGTGTGTGAATGACTGGAAACAAAAACAAAATCCCTGAAAACTCAAAGAAAAATGCGAACAAAAGGTGGGAGAAAACCACAAAAGCAAATGTGCGGTGGCAAGGAGAGGGGTTCTGTATATTGATATTTGAAACGGGCTCTTTAAAATGCAAGATAATGACACTGAAAATTATTCTGAGCTTTTCAAAGGCATAAATGACCAAACTGCCTCCTGACTCCTGAATTACATTATCCAGAAAGAACTTAATAGCATGTTATTATCGCTTCTCCTCGCTGACAGGATTTCGGCACTGAAAAGACAAACAAGAAGTGCATTCATAATGACAATCGTGTTCACCTCTGCAGAGCGCCGACCGCGGCTAATTTCAGGTAAGTGTTTTGGTGAAAGGGAGAGGGAGATTGGCGGCGATAATTTAACTTGGTGCTGTTATCATCTTTGTTGCTGGCCCAGAGGGACAGGCTGGGGGTTCCTGGGGGCCGGCCTGGTGGGGAGGGTGGCTGGAGGCAAGAGCTCCCTGCACTGCCATGGGGACAGACGTGGCATGAGTTGGGAAGGCTCAGCTGATGGGGCTGATTAGCTCACCCCAAGTGGACACATCGCCCATGAGACCCCAGGCCACCCATCCCACCTGGTCTGGTCTTTCAAGGCTAACCCAAACTCTGTCATTTTTGTGTGTGTTTCCTTGCTGTGGCTGACAGCCTTCCAGACAGACACACTGCTGCTGGCCCTGCACCAAGGGCAGGGGAGGCGATGCGGGACCTTGGCAGGACACAGCACCATCAGGTCACCTTCTTAGCAAGGATCATGTTGCAGCCACTTTGGGTTATTCCTGAGGCCTTTCCTAACGATTTTCTTGTGTTTTCTCCACAGGAGCTACTGCAGTCCAGAATTCCCCTTCACAGCAGGCACCAGGACTTGAGGCCCGAAAGCAAGAGTCTCCCAGGGCTGATCCATGAGGGATCATGGGGCAGGGAGCTACTCTGTGGTCTCTGTTTGGCAGCTGCTGGGTGTATTTTTGTGCAAGGGCCCACCTGGACAGTGCATCTTGCTGTAGTTTGGCCTAGCAGAGCGGGGTCCCGGGCCCAACACTGCTCTGGCCACGACGCAGGCGCGCGGGGGCTGAGCTGAGCCCAAGAGGCAGCTGAGTGCCCTGCATGTGATTTATGCCCTGGGTTTAACAGCATTTCATCTTAGCAGTCACGCTCTGTCGGCCCAAGCGTTTGGAGGGGGGAGCTGCCAGTTAGGGCGGGCAGCCGCTGCGCCCCGCGGCCTGCTCCCTGCTCCCTCCACGCGCGATCCCCCTTGGCAGCGTGGAGTGGCCCATGGCCCCGGCCCCGCCGCAGGGCAGCCCATGGGTGCAGGTCACGGCCGTGCCAGCGGTGCCGCCACCTCCTCACACCCGTAGGGAAAGGCGGGCCCTGGCAGAGCGTCGCCATGGCGGGAGCGTGGCAGCAGTGCAGGGATATCGCAGGCTGGCGAGCTGGGACGCCAGGCCATGGGGCAGTCTCCGACTGGAAGCAGCTGCATGGATCACACAAGCCAAGCAGGCGCCGGGGTGAAGGGCAGGGAGCAGCCCTCGCCAGCACAGCCTGGCTTGGACGGCCCCACGCAGCCTATCAACAATCCCTTTCATTCCCCATCCCTACTCTTATTCTCTGGGAGCAAAATTGAAAAGTCAAGCATAATGTCTCCAGAGCAATACTGCCGCAGCACTGACTGCTCAGCCGGCTGCACAAAGCTGGCAGCGGTGTGACGCTCTCGGCTGACTTTCCACGCCGTGCAAAACAATCTGCTTTCCTCCCTCTCTCTGGCCCTCTGGCTCAGTCTGGCTCACACCGGTGCGTTTCAGATGTGTTGATACACCAGAATAAATCCCCAGCCCACATCACCTCATTACTCAAGTTCCCACGTGCTCTGATGCAAGCTGGCCATTTCACCACTGATCCCCCACGAAAGGTGGCACCGTTGATAGGCTTTTCGTGCTTGGTTCTGTTCAGGTTTATCTGATGGTCTCACGACGCAGAGGAGCAAACGCAGGCCCAGCACAGAAGGGATGCAGCACAGGCAGCCACATGAGCAGCTTCCTGGTGATATATGCATCTTATATTGCTGGGTGTTCCTTTCAGCCTTATCAGCAAGATGGATAGTTTAGGCATAGTGAAGGACAAGATAGTAATAACAATGGCCATGATTACTATTTTTCATATTTTCTTTAAGAGCAGTATTATATTACCAGGCCTCATGCATGTCACTGTTTATTAGCTACCATTTAGCAATCTCTTCCATCTTTGCTTTATTAAAGTCAGAGGCACTATTAGCTGACACGATAGCAGGTTCCTGTGACCAAGCAGGCAGCTCACAGGGGCAGCCACACTAGGAAAACCCTTGATTGCTTCCTTAGATCCACGCTGAGCTTGGAACCACAGGGCTGCAAATTCCCTGCTGGTAACATGCATTTTAATATATGGATATGTATTGTTTCACTGGACCTAATTTTTGTTCCCTCCTTTGCAGTGCTCCACCTATAGGACGGGGCTTTTGGAATGAAACAAATAGTCCTCTTTATCAGAATAGGGAAGAGTGGCCTCAACAAAAAAAGAATCAGAATCAAATGAGAGAATGAGAACAAAACAAAACCAATTACCAAAGCCCTTCGCTAGCCTGTAATATGCCTGTAGGCTGAAGGAACACTATTTACCAGAAAACCAAAATCACAGTATTTGGTTTACAGCAAATCAGGTCAAGAGGTCAGGATATGCAAAGACATCATCAAGATATGTAAAGACATCAGCTGGTTATCCAACCTCATTGCTGATCTGATGGGCCAAGGAGAACTGCAACTGGGGGAGGCTCTCCTATATACACAAGGTAACCCATAAAAGTCATTACCCTTTGAGGATACAATCTTGAACTGTACTGAGACTCAACTGGGAGGCTGGTGCTGCCTCAATGTGTCACATATTCAATGGGATAAGCACAGTTAAGTGCACAATCATATTTTTGCCTAGCTGCGGCCTTCAGGGCTCCTTCAAGCATAGCTGACAGGGAGTGAACTGCAGCGATCCCTGAAGATGGGAGGGACTTGAGTCCCTGCATCAGGAAGACTGGTTGCAACTTGCTGAGGAGCTACAGGGAAGCACTTGGCTGGGTGCAGTTCCCGACACAGCACGTACTGAATGCCTTCAGCCGGAGAAATGCTGAGTGCTTTCTCTCTGGGGCTTGATTCTCATTACACAAAGGTCACTTAACATCCCTCTAGCTCTCTCAAGAAGCCTTCAACTGCATGTAAGCAGAAGTTATTCCTATTTTAAAGCCTGTTCCAAGCCTGAGGCAGCTTTAATGTGAAGCAATCCACAGCAAGATCCTGGAAAAGTGCACTGCCTGTTCACACAAAGCACCACAACACCGGGGTTTTGGACAGGAAAGGACTGAGAGGCTGCTGGCCACTTAAAACCACCAGCTGAACTACCCAGCCTGGCTTTTGGCCAGGACACCCATGCTCACAGTGGCCTCAGCTCCAAAAATGAACAAGAGAAACAGGCTGCAAATGCTGGTCTGGGCATTACTTCAAAAAACAACGATGAGCAATATTATCTTGTATCCGAATGCAACATTGATACAATGGGGAAAATCTGGGAGAGTGAAACCCAGATCCAAGCTCATCCTAACCACAGTGCTCACCAGTTGGCTGTGTTGAGCCAGACCCTGCCCAGCTTCGTGCTGTGGATTTACAGCATTGTGGACATGCTGGCTGCAGGGGCCTTGTCCAACCTCCTGCTCCTGGATGGACCATCACCAACACTCAAGCAGCTCAGGTATTGTCTCTGGCCACATCTTGAAAACCTCCCAGGATGGACACCTCTCTGGTTACATATCCTTGTGCTGTACTTCTCCCATGGTGAAGAAGTTTTTCTGTGTGTTCAGTCTGACTGTCCAAACCATAATTTGTGACTGTTAGCTATGCTAAAAATCATTTAATGCTGGAAAAAAAAAAAAAAAGAAAAAAGAAAAAAATGGCTCCATTGTCTCTGTAACTTCCTTTTAAACAGCTGCTAACCACTGCAATACTAATGTCATGCAAATCATTGTCCAACTCTTCAGCAGGAATGGGCAGAGTTTGAGCATCTCCTGGATCAAAGTGGATGACCCCAGATATAATTAGTCAAGGGGGAACTACCAGGCTGTAATGTGGCAATTCCTCTGTATCCTGTACAAATTGCTTCCCCTAACACTTCATCATTTACCTGTATTACACTTCAATGCTTCTAGTTGTAAGAACGAGCTCAAGCTTTGCATCCCTCTACGATATCCTTTCTGTTGATGGCTGTAAGGGAAACAGAATGGAAATTATCTATACTGAGGCATTTTATGCAGAGCATTATGGGCTGGGAGAGAAAAGGCCGAGGCGCTTGCCCTAAGCCAGGAGGAGAGGAAAGCTGAGAGGCTGCAGCGGACAGCGCGGGGCACCTTCATTCCCCACGGGGCTGGTGAAGGGGGCCAGAGCACGGTGTGCAGGAGCGGCAGGCTGCCCCGGGCACACGGCCCTGGCCTTGCAGCCCGGCAGCATCGCCCGCGGCCCCTTCTGCTCCATGGGCACCAAGGGATGGGAGAGGGACAGTCCATGTGGGCCATGGCCCCTTGGTGAGCCCAGCAGGCTGCCCTGCACACAGCCCGGCAGGCAGTGGCTCGTGCTGGCCCCGTGCCCGGCCCCCCATCAGCCCCACAGGGACAGCTGCTGGCCAGACGACCGGACCAGGAAGGTGAAATGCTGGCACGTCTCACATGGAAAGGGGCAGGAGCCACGCAAAAGCTCCATGGAGACACATGGAAAAAGGCTCAGAAATGCCTGCGTTGGGCTGTGCCTTGGCGGGGTGCCGTCGTGGGCACACGGACTCACGGAGAAAGGGAAACCAGATAGAGCATCTTGTCTGGGTGAGCTGTGCAAGCTCATCAGAGAAAGCAATGCACAAGCATTTAGCAATCACAAATCAACGGAGAGCCACAGAGGACTTTGGTATTTACTTTCCATTCCAAGAGGCCACAACTTAGTATTTCCTATTAGAGGAATATGAAATATGCCCACCAGCTTTGAATTCCAGCTCGAGCCACACTTGCAAGTACTGAGGAGTTTGTGGGCTCAGGCGTTTGCTTCAAGGCGAATGGTGAGTGCCTAAAGAGGGAGCACTGTGAGATTTCAGTCCCTTTCCAGCAGAACCATGCAGAGAACAGCCCCTGTACCAGTTGCAGGCAGGTACAGGGCAGCAGAGGCTGTCCACTGCAGGTGAAAACAGCAATAAATTCATGTTGTGGACAGAGGAGGCCAACTGCACAGAACTGATCCAGGTTACCCATGTTTAACAAACACGGATTGGAATAAGGAGGTATCTTCTCAAAATCCTTTTGACACATTCACCTTTGAGGGCTTTTGGCAAAAAGACAAGGCAGGAACGTTAAAGGGTCAAACTCTGGGTGTTTGCTTGCTCTTTCCTCAGGCAAACCCTCACTGACTGCCCTAAGGGAAGAGTGAGGGCTGAGCAACACTGGCTGAGATGGCCCACTTCTAGCACTGAAGCAGTTGTCTGGCAGAGTCTAATGTCAATAGACAAAGCTCCTTCAAACACCTCCTGCTCCCTATCTGCTGCACGCTGCCGGAAACGGCAGGCACAGGGGCTGCTGGTTCAGAGCTGGCACCTTCCTCAGGCAGCGTCATTAGCAGTCGTGTCGCTGTACTTAGATGGTGCAAAGGCGCAGGCCTGGCTGAGAGCAGGCCTGAAATCAGCATTGAATGAAAACCCCAGCTTTGAGGAGCCTCTCCACCACACAAGATGCCCTGGAGATCAGGGGTATGAGGAAGGTCTTGCTGAGAGATGACCTTTCATGCACAGATGTTTGTGAGCCCCGGACAATGCTCCAGTTAGTCTGTGCAGACGAGGCCGCTGGAACCTGCAAAGGCACCTGCAGGAGGCAGCTCCCAGGGCAGAGCAGCCGGTGACCATTCCCAGAGGGTCTCCTGGGCTTCCTTGGGTGCATGTAGACACCTTGCAGGCAGGCCCTCTACTTGTGAAGACGAGGAGACAGGTCTGCCCACAGCAGCTAACCTGGAGGCTGCAGTTGCCCAAGCAAGGCCCTGGTTCAGTGAGCCTGCTCCCATGAGCAAAGATTACTCGTGCACAGGCTGCAGGCCCCAGGGCTGCTGGGCTTCCCTGAGGTCTCGTCACTGCCATTATCCTCACTCCATTCCCAGATGGTGTCACACAGTCTGATGTGTCATTGCACAGGCGAGGGACAGCTTTGCCAGGACATTTAATCTTCTACCTGGGCTTCTTTTTTTTGCTTCTAACCAAGGCAGGAGAATTCAAGTTCTGCTTCCAACTCAGAAAAGGTCCCGAAAGCCAGTGCTGATGTCAGGGAGTTGCTCTGCACAGAAACACAGACACGCACACCCAATCACTGCCACAAGGACCTTCTGCAATCCCTGACTCACTCATGCCCCAGCAGACCGGCAGAGTCAGGTACCTTGGCGGGATTTCATCCCTTCCCTCTCCCACACAGCCGGCAAGAGCACCAGCTCATCACAAAGGACTGACACACGCACTCGCCCGCACACCAGTGCCCTGCCTCCCTTCCCACACAAACGGACACGCTGTGAGGTGGATTCTCACGCTTGTGCACACTGGGAAAAGGCAGCCTGGGATAACACTCCCATGGCTTCCACTCAGGCATTCACTGGTAGCTGATTAATGATCCTCAGCTTAATAAGCTTGGTGACGGTGAAAGCAAGTTCCCTTCCCATTCTCTGTGTCCAGCAAGGCAGTCCCTGCTCACCAGTACAGTGTCTGAGAAAGGCTGAAATGATCCGAGCAGTCTCCTCTACCCGTCCTTGCTGGCTACAGGAATCCTTGCAAGGAGCTGGGACTTCGCCTAGGATCCGAGGTAGGCCTGGTGAAAGGGAGGCCTCTGGAGGAGACTTCCCAGAACCTCCACAGCACCCTGTAGCTGCGGAGTCAGAGCCATCAGAGCTGTCACTTGTGCCACCAAGCAAGTGACAGGTTTCATCCAAAGCAGAAGCAGTGGAAGGTCACAGGCAGTGATAAGACAAAATGCCCACAGGACTGAGCACATACCTCATCGCACAGAGGATGGAGATGGTGATGTCTCATGGACGGGCTGCAGCCCACCCTCGCAGGGGGCAGGATCAGCGCTGTGAGGAGTTCTGCATCACCCCAGCAAACAGCAGCTTCGTCATCGCATCCCAACACACCTGACACAGCACCACAGGACCCTGATGTGCAGCAAAACTCTTAGGCAAAGGAACTGAGGTGGCATTTCATTTCTCTCGTAAAAAAGCATGGCCTGACATGCTCACTCAGTGCAGAGACAGAAATGGGACTAAAGTTAGAGGCCAAAATGTCAGCCTGAGTGCACAGCCAGGCATCTCTCCCCTGTAGGTCCTCAATGTAACACATTTTATTTTGCTGTGTGGCAGCACTGTATAGTACACATAATTTACCAGTAGTTTCAGAGCACTACACCGGCATTTCTCCTGAACCTTCCCTGAATTTTGGATAAGAGGCAGGACCATTATCCTTTCCTCCTTTTCACTTGTGAGGAAACAGGCCAAGAAAAGTCCAAAACCACAGAGGCACTTGCTGACAGGACTGGAGACAAACAGCCAGGCTCCCAGTCCACTACTCTCACCACTAGGTTCCTCTTTGGCTCAGGGCTGAGAGCAGATCCAATAGTTCCAGCTCTACACTAGATCACATTCCTCCTAGAGAAACTCTCCACACACCTGAACAGAAATCAGACTAAGGAGATTCTCCAATTGCTATTCAAAACCCTATCAGATTTTAAAAGGATTTACTGCCTCTCTCTGAGAGGCTGTGAAATATTTGGGGGCATTCTATGGGGGTCAGTGATTCTCTAAAATTTTGTAGGATGATTCATAAAAAAATCTCAGGAAAGGTTTTTGTTTCCTGTGCAGTCCTACTGGAATTTGTCACTAGGGTCCTGTCCAGATGGGGAAGAGAAAGACCATAAAATAGCCTGGCCTTCCCAGCACATCATATCCTCTTTCCTAAAGCATGAAACTGCAGAGCTCTGGCAGCCAGCTCCATCTCTCACTGCCACAGGGAAAGCTAATGTTGTAACAGATAGGGACAGTGCAGCATGTCACAAAGAAACAAATCCCAAAATGGCCCGTGGAATAGACAGAGCCAGTCAGAAAGCCAAACGTGCCATGGAGAGCAGGAGAGAGGAAGCGCCTGGGCCTCTCCCAGCAGTTCGTGTCAGTGTGTGGAATGGTGCATCTGGCTTAGAAGAGCAATAACCCGATTCCCCAGCCAGGACCCCTTCAACCACAGGAAGAGTTCGTACAAGTTGATCTGCCACAGGCTCAGGGTTTCTGTGAGTGAGATCTGCGCCCTTCTGTAAAGCGAGTGAGTCTTGCTCCTCTGATACCTAGAATGAAAAACAGGTGTTATATATTGCAGCATGCAGTCCTACATCTTCAGCACAAAAAATCCTCCCATTGGAGTGGGAGCATCCCATTTCTGGAGCATGATCAGCAGTGGAAGCTCTAGGGAATAGAGATTTCCCTCATGAAAACATTCCTGAGTAGCTGGGGACTGCCTTCCTGGCATAAATCTGGCTGAGGAGACCGCCTGCTCATGTGGGATCCTGGTTCTCTTCCAGTCACTCAGCCTGGAAACTCTGGGACAGCAGAAGTGAATTGACTTACAAGAGTGAGTAGGGATCAGACCCACAGATGGAAACCAACTGTCTGCTTTCTGTTCCTGGGTTTTAAGTGTCACAGTTAGTCCTGATTCCTATATCAGACTGCACAAATAGACGGCTATGAACCTGCAGATCTTTCTTACCTGCAAGTACTTTCCAGAAGGGATGCCTATAGCAGGCAGGAAGCCCATCCCCTCTTCTGCAGGGAGTTACAAGGCCAAATCCAAAACATTCTAAGGTTTCCACCCCCTCCCAGGTCCCCAGGCAGAGATGAAAGACTGGTCTTGAGAAGAGGCTAGTGGGAGTGGATGACTTGCATACATGAGAAGGGGAAGGACCTGACAAACTCGGAGAGGTCCACAGCCAAGCACAGGAGGTCAAGATCCATGTCAGACCTCTAGTGCTCAGGCAAAAAAAACTCACGTGGAAACAGCTCTGATGCAGCAGCGAGACATGTTGAGGAAGGAGCTGGCGCTGGCCCGTGTGTGCAGGGCTGACTCGATCCCTCGTAACAAGTCGTTGGTCTTCAGCAGCAGCAGCATCTGGCGGGGGACGTTGTTGAGGAGCTGGGTGATCTGGGGCAGGTAAGCAGCAGCATTGGACCGGATCTCCACGTCCTGTGGCCAGCCACGTCATGGACATGTCAGGGAGAGAGGAAAGAGAGCATGGGAAACTGCATCCAGATGTGCCTGAGATCTGTCAGGAGGAGACATTTTGCCAGACCGTAACTGTAGGACAGAAGCTTAAAAGCTCTTCCTCTTGTTGCGCTGCAGGCACCAAGCTGTCCTGAGCACTCACAGCACAGATGGAGCTCATTCTTGCCATATTCCACCAGCCCTTCGGTGAGAGAAGGCTCCCTCATCTCACTGGCAGGATTAATAACCTCTCAGGACAACAGGGCACTTGCTGCTACCTCAGTTCTTGGCCACGAGCAGCAGACAGTGATCAGGCATCACTGCCACCCTTGCGGCCTCCAGACACCTTGGCCTCCCTAGTCCAAAAGCTGAAAGAGCTGCAGGTACCACTGGACTAATCAAGAACGTGGAGAAAGCTGCAAAGCAAAGCCAGGTAGCTCCTTGTCACCCATATTTTGCCACCCATGTAACCGATGGCCTCATGTTATATTAAGCTAGCTATTTCCAAGGTCTGGTCTAGTCCTCTGTCATCAACACGCTCATCAGGGGTGAGAAAATGTAACACATACCTTCGTGGCAACCCACAAGTTTACAAAACTGTCACACTACGCCCAATTAAGGGTCCATCTGTCCGGTACGCATCTAACAACAGTCAATATCAGACGCTTGAGGAAAGGGTGTAAGAGCAAGGACATGCAGAGCAACCCTTCATGCTCTCTGCTCTACCAGCTTCCAACAAATAGCTTGCCCAAGGCAAGATCATCGGCCAGGATCACCAAATATGATGACAAACATCAGGCAAGGGTCAGGGCCACTTAAGATGGGCTTTGCTCCAAAGATAAGCAGCCTTAGCATGGAAAACAGAAAGCCCTCAGGCTTCTGCTTCCGTTTATATCTAAAAATTCACCCAGCATCTCAGTAAAGAGAGCATGGTATGGAGTTTCTAGGACATGTGCAGTGCCCCTTCATCTTGCTCCAGAGGCCATGACATGAATCAGAAAATTCAACTAAAAGTCTCTGGAAAATTTCAACACTCCAGAATCCAGCATGGCCCATGCAGAGGGTAGTTAATGTGACTTCGTCCTAAAACTTCTCCCCCAAACCTGGCAGTCTTACACTTCATGGTGGAGGACCTAACACCTACCCTTTGTAAAATTAAGATTAGTTATACAGGGACAGGGCAATGAGCTGTACAAATCTACTGTGCAGCTTGTGACAGTCAGAGATGCCTACAACTTGCAGAGCATCCCAGTTGTTTTGGTGCCCCATGCCCCGACTCCAACACTGACCACATGCACAAAGCTTCAACAACAAGAGGCTTAGCTTTCCTAAATGCCCTTCCACTGTTAGTTGTCTGAAAATCCTTCCCAGAGATTCTTATCCCTTTATCCCAACCAGCACCACTGAAAAGGCTATTTTGTTTTGCACATAGAGGTAATCTCTTGCTTTCTTTCCTATTTCTTTCCTTTTTATTTTTAGCTCCAGCTGTTTGCCCACATCACAAAACAACCACATCATCTGTCAAGAGAACTGTCATTTCACATGAAGCCTGCGCACAGGCCAACAGTGAGCTCGGCCACAGGACCTGAGAAAAGTCCCTTGGCTGCAACAGCAGAGACTGCTGCAAGATGCAGCAAAACAGCCCGATAAAATCAGCCAGGGGTAGCAGCCACCCTGAGCAGTCGGCCGCCTGGCCTGGCCTCACAGCAGCAGCAACTGCATTTCTGGCAATGTGTGCAGGTGTGTGACCAGTCTGCTCCTAAAACTCCCTGCTGATGGGACCCACATCCTCCCAGGACCATCTATACCACTGTTTCTTTAGCTTTGCCATTAAATACTGCTTTTCTCATGGTTTACCCAAATCTCCTTAGCTGAATTTTAAGCCCATTACCTTTTGCCCTGTTTGCAGCAGTCTTTGAAAGATTTGAGAATTGCTATCATGTCTCTCTTCAGCCTGTCCTTTTCTAGACTTTCTTTTCTGTCCTAGCTTGCTCAGATTCTGTTCTCGGGTGGCACCTGCCTGACATCCAGCTCTTCTTGTGGCTTCCCACGGAAATCCCACCAGCTTCATCACACCGTTCTCAGGATGCAGCACCCCAAGCCGAACACAGCTAAGCACAAGCACAGCTAAGGCTTGGTATCAGGAGAGTCACCTCCCTGTCTTATAGGCTGCTCTCTTGTCCTTATGTCCCATGCAGGCTGCCCAGAGCTCTGTGCTCACTGCCCCTGCCTACACGGTGACAAAACCTCCCAAATTCACCTCCCAGCCAAGGCAAGCAGCAGCTCATTCCCTAATGTCACCACACATGTGCTCAGCTCCCCATTAGGAGGGGCAGGATTATCCAGTTTCAGCACGAGTTGCATGGTGTCAGCAATGCAGAGCTGACTCCATAGGGGCAACGTGGCTCGGCCTGAGCTCCCCAGCCTGCACGGGGTCTCATGTGGCTGCAGGGAAGCCCCTGGCACAGTTACACAAGCCACCTTGGGATGAAGGGAGCTTTTAGCTCCGGCTCTGCACCGGCTTGTACTCAGGTCAGATCTTTGTGGAGCCATTCGGTTGTCTCCGAGCAAGCAGCTCCAGAGCTGATCAGCTGGGTACTGCTAGACACTGCTTATATTATTTCTGATAGACAGGACACTAGCCCAGGTAAGAAGTATTCATACTACTGGGGGGTTCATTACACACAGTATCTGACCTACTCATTATTGTGTATAATGGCAGTCCAGTACAGCAAATTCTGCCACATCCATCAAAATCAAACTCTGACCCAAAGGAGCTTCCAGAGGAAAATTTCACAGCATAGTGCTTAATGCTACTTAAATGAATTTCATCCCATCTACTACAAATGCAGGCAGATTAAAAACAAACCATAGGACACCAAGTGTTTCTTCACACAAAGAAACACTGGTCCATTTACTCAAGTCACATCATTATATGCTGATCGCTACCAATAGCATGGCTGATGGGGCTGCTACTATTCTTAAAAGTAGCATTCCAGGAACACTAGGAGGTGCAGAAGGATCCCAGCATGTGTAGATAGGAAAGGGGGAGAAAATTCAAGTGGCAATTTCCTAGATTTGTAGTGATTGAGTTGACAGAATTTGCAGTTAAGCAACCTTGACTCCAAGTTAATAGGGTTTCTGATTGGAAGGCAATTTCCAAGGGTTTTTAGGCATATGTATCAGTGTTAATAACCATTTACATGAATAGTGATAATGTATTATCCTTATCACGTCTTCCCACCAAGCCTTTATGTATCTTCTACCTCACCTTATCCACCTTACTGGTTCCCAGCAAGGCTGCATTCAACACTCCCCTTTTTAAGAAAGGGCTGATTTACAAACATTTCCTCTGCCAGAACTGATGAACACTTAGCCATCAAAATATTGAAAATTCAAGCGACCTATGACAAGTAAAACTGAGAAATTAAGTTGAGCCACTATAACACACATTGCAGAAGGATGTCCAGCTTTCTCCAGCTCAGTCATCAGCAGAGATACCAGGGATTGCCCAACTCACTGCAACAGCAGTGATGCAGGTTACAAAGCGGAAAGGCGCCAGAGGAGAAGGAAAGGCGCCCAGGACCTACCTCGCTGGCTGAGACCGGTGAGCGGTCGATGCCCCTGTTGACAGACTCCCAGGACCTGGCGGTGAGCATGCAGGCGAAGAGGGGATAGAGCTCCCCCGCGCCGAGCCGCCGGCTGTACCTCTGCACTCCCTTCATGTCGGCCTGGATGAGGGCCTGCCAAAGGCGGCAGTAGTCCATGCGGAATGACTCGCTCAGCACCTGGGCAGGGAAAAGCAGCCCTGGGAAGTTCATGGAGGACAAGGGACTGAGGTAGAAAGCCCCGTGCCCCAAAGCTTCTCCATGCACCCCATTTTGCAGTCAGGAAATTCCCTAAGAAGCTAACAGGAGTAATAGGAAAAAAATCATTTGTACAGTCTTCAAGACAAAGCTACAGACTAACACCCACAGGCAGCCCCACAAGCCCTGGAAGCCTCCCCATAATCACATACCTGGTAGAGACCATGGTCCAGGAGGATAATATGGGCCTTGCCAGAGGCCGGGCACTTCTTCACCAGCACATTGCCTGGGTGCGGGTCACAGTGGACAAAACCATTCACAAAGATCATTTCACTGTAGAGCTTGCCCAGATTGCGCGAGATCTGTGGGGAGGTAGGAGTCTGTCACACACTGCTGCCCAGAGCAGGACCCGCGTGTGGGTCCTGGGGGAGCAGGGGTCAGCACGTGCCCACAGTCCCAGCCACGGTTCTTGCAGCCCCTCACACTGACAGAGCCAGGCAGTGGCTGCTGGCATCCACCACAGCCTCCTTCAGGGCATGGAGGGAGGGTCTGTGCAGGGGGCATCAAGATGTTTATAGGGTCTCGGGGTACTTCAGAACATTTGCCTGGCATATGAAGGAGAAAATCTCCGTGGGAAGAATAGGTGCCTGAGAATGAGGAGGAAAACGAGGGGAAAGGAGGTAGCATTCTTGGAGCAGCTACGGAGAGTCTCTGCTTGGGCAGGTCGGAGCAGAGAGGTGGATGTTCATGGGACAGGCATGGGAAGAGCTGCTGGGGAGGACGAGGTGCCACTCAGGGGGAGATTCCTGTTTTTCCATCTACAAATAACAGTGGGGCCAAACAGAGAAGGGGTAGGGGAAGACACGGCCTGTCCATCTGCTTACCAGAATGAACATGGGTCCCCCTCCACTGCCTCTGTCACCCCATCCCCCATTTCCCTCCCCACTTTCCTCAGTCCCTTGCTAATCTGATCTACAATGTCTGTGAAGATGAAGTGGCACTGAAAGGCCATTTAAATCATCCTGTCATTGCTGAGTCCCCCCGTGCTGCTGCCTCCTTATCACCCAGTGATTTTATTCAAGTTTAAAACCTCCTAGGAGCGAGCAACCACACACAGGAGCGGCGGGATCACTGCGAGCAGATCCCCTCCCCACACACCAACCCAGCAGCCCCAGCCTGGCACCCAGTCCCTGTCCCTCCCCACCATCAGAGGCGCACGTGCTCCACAACGAAGTGCAGAACAAGCAGTTAGGAGACCATAGCAATGAATTATCCTTATTGCAGCATCAGCAGCAATAGGCAACCCTCCCCACAAGCAGAGGTTGTGAAAGAGGCAGCGGGGATACAAAAGACAGGGCATCCTGCAGCTGTGGACTACTCCGAAGACAGCAGGCTACCCTTATGTGCCCTGGCAAGGAGGGCTGGGAAAAGCCAGCAGTGGAGCAGGTTGCTCAGAGAGGTTGTGCAGCCTCCACCCTGCACTGGATAAAGCCTTCATCACCCTCCCATCATCATTATACTGAGTAAGGAGCACGGACCGCTGCTGACCAGCTTGCTTGCTGGATGGGAGACACGGCTATTCCAAACACCTGGAGCATCCACGAGCTCTGGAGCTGGTAATATGCTTGGCACGGCTCTGTGCTTGCATACTAGCACCAAGATCATTATTATTATTATTATTACTACTGACAATGCACATGTCACTGTGCAGGTATTCACAGCTAGAAGTCTGCTGTTTCGTGCCCATATGTTTTTTGGAGCATGTCTTGGTACTTGAAGTGTTTACAGGCTCTTCTAGAGAGGGGAGATGAGTAGCAGCACATCATTTACTAAATGAATCACAAGCCAACAAGAAAGTGTGTTTTTCTTTTTTCTTTTGAATATTCATAGGACTAAGATTCTTGAAAAACTTTTGGAAAATCCATGGGAGGAACCTGCCATCTACATCACCACACTTCTCATACATGCTGATCCCTGTTACTTTTTCCAGCAGTGTCTCACCACTAGTGACATTGATTCCATCCTTATTGAGAAGGCCACCAGAAAAATAGTCTGTAATACAGGGAATCCACTTTGGAAGAATGTACTTAGGCAATTTGAGGAAACATTAAAATCTGCTACTCAGAGGGAGAGAGGAATTCAGCATGCACTTGGGCTGTGTAAGACCTCGGGGTGAAGGTGCATCGCAAATTAGACAAAAGGTTGCAATGATTTATGGAAGCCTAGACCAAAGTAAACACACGGCCATTCTGTTATGACACAGAGAGGTCATGGTTCCTTTCCCTGTTTAGCATCCAGCACAACGAAGCCCTTCCCCTTACTGGGGTCTCCTAGTACTGCTCTGCTGCACATGATGAAAAATAATAATCGCCCTTGGAATCCTGCATTTGCTTCAAGACACCTCATTAAGAGAGAGACACTGACAACATCGAGTGAGTTTGGAGAAAGCAAATAAACGAGCAGGATGCAGGAGGAATTTACTTAGGAAAAAGATTAGAAGAGCTAAAATGCCAGAAGCTGGCTAAGGAATGGCAAAGGAGGGGCAGTCTACCAATATTAAAAGGTTTGAGTACCAAGGAAACAGAGGGAAAACTGAGCATGCTACAAGAAATACAACTAGGCAAAAGGGTGTGTAATTAAAAGGGGTTAATCTAGGCTTAATATACAGGAAAAAAAATCATATGCTAGTCAACAAGAGAGCTGAGCTTGTTATGCGAGGATTATACCAGATTCTGTCTTTGGCCAGGTTTGTCCATGCCTATTGCCAGAAAGGGTGTTATTGCCCAAAACAGGTTCAATTTGCTGATGAGACATCTGAACGTGAAGACTCCGGTCACCAGGTGAGCCTGTGGCCTCAGCAGTCTGTGCAAACAGCAGCCCGTGGTTGCCTCATTACCTGACATCACCCTGTCACTGTGCCAGGCAAACCACACGCTTTCAACACAGTGTTCTCATTTCAGTTAGGAATTAAATGGATCACTGGGGAGAAAATGTAGCTGAGGAATCAGCAAGTAGTAGATGAGGAGGAGAATCAGCAGCCTTAGCAAGGGCTGTAACGCAACGTGGTGACAGATACATGCAAAACAACCCGACTTTGTGTAACTCTTAACTGAAATAAACACACGAAATCTGTTTCATGTACACAATATGGCAAGGACTCTACGTGTCCCAAACTATCCTACCTGAGTTACATGCCAATATAGAAGAAAATAAGAACACAATATAGACACTGAGGATCGCTAGCATACAGTATCACACAGTCTCTCCATAAACCAATCCAGTTCGCTAGAAATGAGGCACAAACTGAAAACATGATTTTGGAGCCTGTTCCAAAAATTCACACCTTTCATGGTCAGATCCCTTTCCCTGAATTACAATTTAATTTTACCTATGTCTAGTTTAAATCCCTTTACAAATATAATCCTTAATAAAATCCTGAATTTAACTATTTCCTTCTGGGTGTTTACTACTCTAGTCTGTTCATCAGTAAGACAATTACCACTATAAATACAGCATAAACACTACCCAATTTCTATAGGATGCACCTCTATCTGCTCTGCCCTAGGAGTTAATGGTTTTCTACACAGTTACACTGCATTGGAAACTCACACATGATCGACTGATCTGATTGACTGACTGAGGACTGACTGACTGATGAGTGATTGACTAATAAACTCCCAGCATTTTTAAGAAATTGTTCTTATTACTTTCAAAGTGCATGGCTTTTCATTTGGTATTGCTCATTTTTATTTGTTTCTATCATTCCAATCCTCAAGGCCACCAAGGACACAATGACAGAACCTCTCACCTTGGTGTCATCGAAAATACCCTTCCCACAGTTCTGTTTTTTGAGGTTATTAATGAAACTATTAGATAAGATCAGTTTGAATAGCAAACCTCACAGAAACCCACGTTTCCACCGCTTCCTCTATCACTTTCACTTCACAATTTCCCTCCTAATCGCCACCTTTTCCAGCTGCCTGACTCATCCTCAGTGCATGAGCCGTTTTGCTGACTAGACCTACTGCATTTCTGCCACCCAGTTTGGAGAATCCCAAGCTGTTCTACAATGAGCAGCAGTCATGTATTTCTTTTTGTACCTGCACATGTGAGAAATCGTTGCTGCTGGGCTGCAGCTGGGCAGGTTTTGCCTACCAGTTATCCTCACACGATCCCCTGTGAGCCGCTTTTGGCTAAGCCCACATTACACTCCCAGGCACACAAGCTCAGAGCAGCAAGCTGTGGGCACATGCCAGCCCCTGCTTGCAATGCACCTCTAACAAATCAGCATGCCCAGCTGGCAGAGCAACCCAACAGGAAAACACTGCAAAGCCTTTTCGAAATGGGTGCCCTTGCATGGGCACTGCAGGGCTCATCTCAGCCTTATCCACGCCTGGCAAGTCCCAGTTTCAACTGGGACTTGTTTCATCCCTTCCAGCCCCATCTCGATCTGTGACTGTCTCTTTAGATCAGGAGCAAATACTAGTTGCTGGCCTTAATTTGGCTGTAATATTTGCCAATTATTTTAAGAGACGGCGACAGTAACTTCTATTGATCTCATTAAAAGTAAAGGTCGTTGTGCAGCTCATTTCTCAGGGCTCAATATTACCTCCTCAGGCCAAAAGAATAGCATTGATTTTGGAACCTTAATCGAAGGTTAATTGGATTGAAGAGAGCGTTGGGTTTTTGTTCTCTTTGTTTGCTGGTATTGTGGCGATTGTCTAAGGGTTTGTTTAATCCCACTAGTGCAGTCCTGCCTACTTAAACTGGAATCAAATCAGCAAAGTGTGTGGAATGAGCAAAGATGGAGCCCGCTCTGAGATGGCCCTTCTCCACAGCAGACCAGAATGGGCACACACAAGCAATCCCATGTCACATTTTGCCTTCTATCATCAGTTGTCAGAATCAAAATGCAGTGCTCTGTACTGCAGCTGTATCACTGTGCACTGATCTAGCATCACACCAAGGTGATGTCTGCACACATAAGATGTGATTGAGATGCAAGAGTAGTTCCTAGGGCTTCTGAAGTCAACTCCTAGCATGCCCCACACACACTGTTGGGGCCTAAGGAAATTATTTTCCTACTCAGCACCCCATCTGCCATGTGGGGAGAAATATTCTGACCCATCTGCCCATGGAAATGAGACTGACTTCAGCTGTTCCCACAAAATCTCAAAAGGAACTAGCTAGGGAAGACCAGATTTTATTTATTTACCTTTTTTCTCTCTGTCAGAGCTGAAATGAATGTGAACAGAGCTGAACGACCAAGTTCTCCTGGCTTTAAATGCAGTCATATTTCCTTGGATTTAATGTAAAACATTGTGTTGGGATTTTTGAGCAATTCATTAATGTTGATGCCCAAGACTGACTTTCAATAAGAGTTCATGTCTAATTTAACTCTTTATCTGGTGTCTTCGCACAGCTTAGGAACTGAAAATGCCAGACATCACCATCCTTGCTTACCAGTGCCTTGCAAAATTTCATTAAGCTTCAGATAAGAGGAAATTTAGAAGAATACGCACAGAAATTGTTCTCATGACTAATTTGGGAGATGCAAAGAGCAAGAATAGCCATTTACTCCAGGAACAATGTTCTTTTCCATCCACCATTTCAGCTAAAACTTCAGTTTTATAAGCACAAATGCTTGAGATATGAGAGGTTTCAATACCTGCAATAATAGGGAAAAGATCCCACTTTGGGAAATCAGGCCTAAGTTTTAGTAGCTCCTCGGCCTCGAACCCCACACTGAAACCGCATCTCAAGTCACCACGTTGCCACAGCCAGAAGGTAGCTGGGCTCTGTATCAAGCTAAGAAGAGAGCAAGGAGATACTGCTGTGCTGTCGGTCTCATTTAGTAACAAACATAAGCAAAAAGCTTAGAGTGTGACAAGGTGATGGAGGGCCTTAGTAGCACACAGGAGCTCATCTTGGGCCCCTCAGCAGATTGCTTTCACTCCTCGGTTGGACAAAATACCTTCCTGACTCCTGAACCATCCACGGCCCATGACCCAGGTGCTTGGGGAGCTGAAGCCCAGAGCACCATTCCCATTCCCCAGCTCACACCAGGTCAGGATGATGGAAGTGGGGCCTGCACACTTGGCTGTCAGGGGCAGCCTGGTTAGTAGGAGGCACCACAGCACATGCCATGGACACACTGGTAGGGCCCAGTGCTCCCACTGCCCCTGACCTAACAGCTCTGTGCGGGTGGGCACAGCACCTACCAAGGGGGGCAGCGAGGGCCCGTGCAGCATAGCAGAGATAATGTTAAGATCTGTATTGAACAAGGTCTCTCTAAATGGATCAGTTAAAATCAGAATGGGTGCAGCAGGGACATCTGTGCTATCTGGGATCTTCTTTAGAAGTACATGTGCTCAGTAGCCTTGTCCTTCTTCTATGCTCCTTCTTGAAACCAGGGTGCTATGAACATCTTCAGGGTGCTGAAACCAGGGTGCTTTATTTCTCCTCCCTTCCCTGCTCCCCACTGCCACCTCTCTAGACTCCAAATGTATCTTCCCAATAAAGGCTACAAATGCTCATGTGTCTTGAAACAGGAACAGCCTACTTTCCAGGTTGCCCCCTTCTTAACCCTTCCACAGTCTTGTTTTCCCTCGAAATTCACTGCCAGCTCAGTTCTTTCCTGCTTCCCTCTCCAGGCTTCCCTCCCATTGCCAGTACCCCAGCTGCGCTCTCCTCCTCAGCTACACTTGCACATGAATAAGTAACTGTTCCACAGGCAGATATTTCAGTGTTTGCACTTGTCTTTGGAAATCAAAGCCTTCTCTGATTAAATGCCATTACAGTCCAGCGCTTGGACGGATCCAGAGAGATTAATGTGCTTTTGGGCAGCTTTAATGATAATCCCGCTACAGATGGTATTAAGTAAATGTCAGTAACCTGGTTTGAAGGGAGCTTTCACCTCAGGGATCCTTTCCATTTAGAAGAGAGAGGCTCAGCTTGCTTTTCAAGGCTGCATTGTCACACAAGAGAAATCCTGCTTAGAGAAGACTCCTCTTCCTCTGCCCAGTAAAACAAAATGGAGTAAGATGACAGAGGGGGTTGATAGATAGATAGATATATTGAGGTGATTTACAGGGAGTTAATGCAGCTCTTGAAACTGTTCTGTATTATAAATCACGTCACAGTTTTGAAATTTGGGTTTAAAGGAGTCTAAATCCTTAGACCCTTTGCTGCCTGTTGTCCTTGGCTCTCTCTGCCCTCTTGCCATGCAGTTCCCAATCAAGCACCAAGAGCAGCAGCCAACAACAGACCTTGCTGACAGACGTCCCCAGCGGCTGCACCTCATCAGAAGAGTGCAGGGGTCTAGGATGTGCACTTCTCCTACCTCATCTTGCTGTGGCCACAGCAGACCTTGTTCCCCACCACGTGCCTCTGTAAAACCAGGTACCTGCTGCTAGGCACCACTATGTCATTAGCAATTAGTAAAAGCTAATCATTAATTGCAGGGGGGAGATGAGTACGGGAGAGAAGAGGAAGACAGGGCAGCTCTGTTAAGGCACTGTGGCAATTTGTACAAATGTCCAGCCCTACCACTGTGCTGCAGTAACATCCTATAGCTCCCAGGTTGCCAGAAACCTGTGAGGTTATTCTGGAGAGCAGTAAAGCTCTGTTGACAACTTCTTTTTAAATCACATCTTCGCCATCATTTGGGGACTGGCTCAGAATCAGCACAATAAGCGATTTCACTGCTGCGTGGAATCTGCTGTGCCAAGACAACGCCTAAGAGCCTCCCCAAAGGGGTGGATGAAAAAAAATAAGCTAAGATTTTATCCTAAACCTCTCCTCCCATGAGGAAAAGCTTCTGCAAGCTAGAAAAGACTGCAATTAGCTGCTTCTCTGCTTTATTTTGTCATATACTAGCATCAAAATATCCCACTAAAAGGTTGCAGTCAGTGAGTTTTCCATTCCGACTGGCTGGAGAGATCCCTGGAAGACTGTAAAGACAGCGTTTCCATGAGCTTTTCCAGACAACTTCACTGTTTCTAGTAGTTTGACAATACTCAGAGAAGCAACCAAAATACTAGGGAGCTGCACCGTGCTGGCTACCTAGACCTCCAGATCAGAGATGGGCTCCAAGAACTTTCAGGAAGCCCAGCTCAAAACCAGAATGCAAATACTACTCATGAGCCCTCTTGTTAATGCACAAAATCAAGCCTTTCTATGTGACTTTTTCAAGATTTGAGGAATGTTCAGCTTTGTACCTCAGTGATGTGTGCTGCTTTCAACCTCTGCCTTTATACAAGGAGAAAGTGATTTACCTAAGACACACACAGTGAAAGGAAAGGAAGGTCTTCTGGCTTTTGACCAGCTGTTTTGTTCAGGTGAACGGAGCTGGGTAGGTGTTCTCCTCTGGACCTGCATTGAGGTACTTCAATAGAGAAACATGTGAAAAGAAGTACTCCTGCCTGCCTATACAAACTACGAGAAAACGCCCCATTGGCTTCTGCTGGATGCAAAAGCAGAAGAAGAGATGGTCTATCCAGAGAAAGAACAGGTTGCTCAGTCCTCTACCTGAAATTTGGCTAAGCAGTTTAGTCAGAGAAGGACCTTCACAGTGTCTTATGGAGGCAGCTGAGAAGACAGACAATGGTCTCTCCTTGTGTGGCATTCCCAGCTCATATTTCCTTCCTCAAGAGGTCTTTTTCATGCCTCTTCCTGATGCTATATGAACTTCATCATGGATAGAAAGGGAGTACCAAGGGATCCTGTGGCATTCCCTTGCTATCCATGAAAGAAAGGAAAGCAGGGAGAGAGGACATGTCCAGACTTCAGAGTAAAGCAGATGGATGGATTAAGTACAATTGATTTTATGCCATAGCTCTTTGATGGCCAGTCAACCAAGTGTAGCTTTGAGGCTCATCAATAGGGCATAGAGGGAAAGGCAAGCAGCACTGACTCCATCAGCACACACTGACCAGGAAGGGTGGTTGGACATGTTGTTTAAGGTTCAGGCATCTTCCCACCCCTTGTACAAGGCAATACCTTCCCTTCCTCAATAATCTCTTGGACACAGAGAGCATAAAGTGCTCTGTTGACTTCGTGCCACAAAGCAATTATCTCACTCATCAGAGAAATGGAGCTTCCACAGGGATGGAGTCTGGCAGCTGCTCAAGGACAGCAAAACTACATGGTAATGTTGGACCAGGAAGCAAGGAAGAAAACTGTATCTGATTGTATTCTGAAGAAAGAGGGAGATTTTGGAAAGCACAAGAAAAGAAGTCAGGTTAGAATACATGCAACACAGCAACACACCACAGCTGAAATTCCAGCACTCCAGTAACTGTGATCCTACAAGGCCTCTGATTTATATCTCCTTCATAAGGTGATAGCTCTTGACATACAAAAATCTAAATCCCATGCATTTTCCCAGGAGAAAATGAATACCGAAGACAATCAGAACCTATAACTGCTCCTTTAGGACACAAAGAACTGCCATTGTGGAGCAAACCATGAGTGTATGTAATACAAGGACACTGCCATCACTCACTATTTGTCTCTTTGAAGATCTGTCCAGCTCTGCAATTTTACAGGAGAACCTTCCCTAAAAGAAGTTATATACTTGAGCATGAGCACATATCTGCATATGGTCCCCTTCCTGCCCCATCCTGCCCTATTAGCCTCAGTGTCTAAAGGACAGTTGCACTGCCCTCCATAAATGTCCAGTTCAGAGACAGCTGAGAAACTACCTCGTTGACGTTGATGCCATTCTTCTCCATGTAGGCCCTATCGTTCACTTGTCCTCCTTCCATGAACTCCATGAGGAGCACACGCCTTGTTGAGAGCTCCCAGTAGATCCTGGGGACCTGCAACAGGAAAATAAGGCTTAGGTCAAAAAACAGCTTGAGAAACAGAGGAGAACACATCACATACAAGCCAGGAAGAAAGCAAAAAGGAACATTCTACAAGAGGTGGAAGCAAGGACCTGTTTGTTTTCTTGAGGAAAATCCGTCTCTTGATGAGGACACCTGCAGGCCTCTCCCCTAAAGAGGAGGAGTGAGTACAAAGACAACACACTGATATTACAGCAGCAAGAGCTGTGCTTGTGCAATCTCAGGCCCCACTTTACAAGACTTCTTCTCACTCCTGTTGAGGTCTACAAGTTCTCTTGTGCACTTTGTAGCTTCTGTTGCTGAGCTCTTTAACTAAACCTTGGAACTTTCTGAATCATCCACTCAGCTGCTAAGACAGGAACCACATCTCCTGTTTGCTACGCACGAGGCCCACTTATACAACTCTAAAAATGATAAGACATCGTCATAAATTGTATCTCAGCAGTGTTCCTTGGAAGACAAGCGCATCTGAGCTGACAAACCCTGCGTACTTAGACCATCTGCAATTGAACTGGGAGAAAAATCAAGTGTCACAAATAAGGGGCTTGTCACAGAAACCCTGGGAGACCCTTGAGTATCTTAATGCCAATGTGACACAGTAACAAGTGTAAAATGTCAAAGCACTTTTCATTCAATCTGCAGTAAATCAAGCTGAGTGAGTGAGGTATAAGTAAGAGGCCCAGTGCCACAGAGGGAGGCAATGATGCAGCATAAGAGAAGCCCTAGCCCAGGCTGACTTTTTCAGCCTGTCTCCAGCCAATTTCTCTCTGTGAAGAAGTTCCTCCTGTGAAAGAGTCGTTTTGCTGTAGTTCCTCTTTGGTGTACCTCACATCATGGTTCTGCTAGATCTCCCAAGCTGTCAGATTTACCTTCAGTCAAGGGTGAAGCCACACACATACAAGTTACCAAGGACCTCCAGCAATAGCCATTAATGTAGCCTGACACATTTTGGATCACGTGAAGAGAGTCATCTGTGCAGTCCACTCTCCTCACTCACTTTGGCTACAGATTCAGGATTCACATTTTGCAAGGGCCCAGTACTTTGGGACAGATCAGGAGAAGGGATGTTTTCCATCTAGTACAGCCAAAGCCAGAGGAACTAGCCAGGTCACTGTAGGTATCACAACTCTACAACCAGCTGCATTTGTTTTATATTCTCCTTGAAATACTTGAGTGTCCCAGCTCCTCATAGCTCCACAAACCATCTGTCCCCCAACACTGTTCCGGTCCTCGAGAGACCATTTTCCCAATCTCACTTCTACCCGATCACACATATGCCATTTTAGATCAGAGAGTCCTTCGCAGATCAGTTCCTACGACCCCAATTCCTGCCATTCAACACTCAAGCACACTTTGCACCTTAACCTGTGAAGACTTTAATACCAAGCATCTTCTAGGGGCAGGGGGATCCAGTTACTGCAGCTTTCCCAACTAATTCGAGTTTCCATTCTTTGCAACGTTAGGTAGGTGAGAAATCAGCCAACTCCAAAACTCACAGTTCCTCAGCCCTTTTAGCTTCTGTGGACTGCCTGCTAGACTTGCTGATCCCTGCTGCTGTAGATCATTTCAGCTGACACTCATCCCTGCCTCAACATTTACAGGGGCAAGTCAGAGGGCTTACAAAGCAATGTACACGCTCTTGATGTTTTTCTCGCCCACAGGCGAATTCTTTGGTGATTTTTTTAATTACTCACAGATGTTTGGCTGCAGTGCAAGTGCACAGAAACAATTTATCTCTGGTTTTAAAAGCTCAACTGGGTTCACAGCACAAAATCCACTTCTCAGCTTTCTTGCGTGTAGGAAAATTAATGATACAAGAGCCCAATTCTTCCATTGCCTTTGGGTGATGAACACGTCTCTGAATTGGCAGGTCAGACGGCAGAATCCATTATTTAGCCATCTCAAGCCATTTGTTATTGTTACACATATTGATATCATGATAGCTCCTTAACCCAGCAAGGAGATGATTGGCTGTCTCCATGGGGATTTACTGCACAGTATCCTAGTTACAGCTGCAATGGATACAGCTCTCCAAGGTGCATCACTTTTGATAAGCGCCCACTCAACAAAATCATCGACCTTTGGCTTCCTGTTGCCCTGTAGCCATCTGTGTTTACGGAAAGGCCGCTGGTGCCTCCGGGCACCAAGAGCACAGTCCCAAATGTAGAGCTTGGTGACAAGAAATGAGGACCCTTGCACGGAAGATCCAAGGAGAAAAGTGATATATCAGTCTACAAAATCTAAAGAAAACTTAATTGATCCCAGATATCTTGGGATTTTTGAATAAACAGGAGGTGAAAATGTCATTTTGATGTGTGAATGAAGGAGGGTGCATAGGAGGGTGTATTTTTTGCTGCCTTGGTGTATGTGCAAACCCAGACACATTATGCCAACAGCAATGCACGTGCTTGATCACACCTGCCTATTTCCAGAATGCGCACAGCAAAGGTTTATGCCTGTTGTGAGTGTGCCAGCCAAGGACATAAATGAGTGAGTTGAAAGCTGTGCATACCTACCACAGAGAGGGTAACATGGACACAACCCGTCTGTCACTGAACTGCTGGCAGCGTGTGACAGGGCAGGTGAGCAAGTCTGTCACTTGAATAAGATCACTTGGGTAAGATCAATATGGGTGCAACTGAGTTTGTGTGTGATGGTAACATAAATTCATTAGCCATGGATGTGTGTGTATATATATATATATATATATATATATATGCAAGTGGTAAACATTTTCAGTGTGAGAATATGCTTTTTTATGCAGGAGGGAAGATTTTTAGGTACATGATTCCTCCCCAAAAATGCACAGTGTGCTGAAGTTACTTCACATAATTATCTCCAGTTCAACTTTTCTAATTTATGCCTATTTATTTTTGCCCTCAGTTAAGATAAAGTCCAGGAAAAAGCACTCCCACATGGTTCAGTAAAGAACAGAAAACTCACATGCCTCTGGACAACGTCAGAAATAGCGTTCAGGGAAATGAGTAACAGGCTTAAGAAACTGCTGGCCTGAAGCCACTATGCTTTACCCAACACAAGGTGCCAACAGGAGGGAGCAGACAATGAGGGAAGCATCTCTCAGAGCAGCTTCTGGCCCTTATCAACAGAGCAGTCTTGGGTGAGTAACACAAATGGGCTGAACCTCCCTCTCCCTCTTCTTTTGCCTCTCTATCTCACTCTCCCTCTCCTTCATTTTGGTTCTTTCAGGTGAGGAATGAGGTGCATCAGGAGCATAGAGTGAGACTATTAATGTATATACATACACAAGTGTTCCCTCACCTTTAGGAAGTCAAAGTCCTTCAGCATATGAGCTACCTTCTCAGCATTTCTGCCCTCATTGAGGAAATCCAGCTCCAGAGGCAGATTCTTCTTAGCTTCTTCTACCAGCCACATGAACTCAAAATCTGGGAAGATCTGCTTCACAACCAAGAGGAGAACCTGACACAACGAAAACCGATGGTTAATCACATCCTAGCTCCAAAGCCATGCAGCTATACACAGTGCTGTGCTGACAACTATACAGGACAGTTACTTGTTAGGTAGGCTGAAACTTGAAGGAAAAAAAAAAAGAAAAAAAAAAGTAAAAAAAAAAAAAAAAAGTACCCCAAGAGCTTGCAGATAAGGATTCCTGTAGCATCATGACAAAACACATGGTACTATGCCTTGCTCTTCCAATAAATTTGGGGCTTGCCTTCCACACAGACACATCCAGAAAGTAATTGGTGCAACTGACACCAAAAGTCAGTGCTGGCAGCCCAGCTGCCCAGTGCCTCAAAGTGATAGAAAAATCCCTGGAGAAAGGAGGATGCCAAGGAGATGGCCCAAGAGCAATTCTCTTCTGTGTCTCTAACACCTGTAATTCAGTAAGTCACAACTTGGTTGCATTTGTATAGCCTGTAAATAATAAGGAAGATCTGAAATAAGGTCTGTCACTTTTTCCACTACCAAGCAACAAGAATTTTGCTAGCACAGGAAAATCCACTGAGCAGCTCAGGGAAGACTAAGTTTTAGCTACAGGTAGAAGGCTCTTAACCCTTGAAAGACTCTTTGATAGGACAGAGAGCCAGCTGCCCTTCAGTGTGACTCACAGTCATCCACAGCTGCCCTGAATGGTAACTTTTAATTATGGAAACGTGGCACTGAAATGTTTTCACCTGCAGCCTCTTCTCCATTAGGCATTCAGCCCAACAGGGTCTTGAAAAGCCCAGTTGAAAAGTTCAGAGCAATGTTTCTTTGCAGCTGCATTTAATAAAGGGGTAGGTGATGGGCACTCCTGAACAAAATCAAGATGATGTGATGGGGTGACACAATCAAAGCTGCATAGCAGCCAAGCCTTGTGTTCAAATGAAGAGTCAGGTTCTCAGCTGGTGTCACAAATATGCACTGGCTGAAAATTTGGATTATGTCTTACAGAAAATATGTATTTTTTTAAATTATTTGAGTCATAAAACAAAAATGAAGCATAAAAAATCAATCTACGTTGTGGTGTTTGTCTTTCTTGCTCTGCGCTTCCATTTGAAAATGAAAACGGTCTTGTCTGTGTGTGTTCCTAGACAGCTTCTCTCTCTAGATCACCACCTTTGTGACGGGGATTCCTGCACAGCAGGGGAAACATTTAAAACACACACAGAGAAAGATGCTATCATTGAAATGTATGGCAAAAAATAAATCCATGAACCATCAGTGCCACTTGGTTCCTAAGTAAAAATATTTATTCTCAACCCCATCTCTGCTTTTCTTATCTAAATGTCAGTTCCAAACCCAATATTCCTTTAAAAGTGTAATCATCAGGCTCCACACACTACTGAAATGATTCTTCTCCTACTATATCTAGAGCCATAAATCTTTTCAAATTTATGTCATCCAAATGAAACGTAACCAGTGATTTTCATGAACATGTATGTAAACTTCATAGGGCTGTAGGACTATCTCATTGGTGCTCGATGTTAAGAAATTCATACTTTTTTTCTGCTTTTTTTAGATGTTCTTTTGAATCAATTTGTCAACCTCAGTATCTGCAGAGACGTACTTAATGACTCTTTAGTCTGCCCCTTTTCTGACACCTGTCTAAAACACTGTCCTGATATAAGTACTGATATACAAAGAGCAAGCAGGGATCACTCTCCAGGTGCTGTCCTCATTTTTAAGGACTCAGCACTGATACTATGATACCTCAAGTAAAATGAGGATTTTTCCATCTACCTTTTCCCATTCAGGTTACTTCTCACTAGTCTGTAAAGAAGACCACTTCAATCAATAATTAAATTAACCTACCTACTTTGAATGTCTGTCTGCTTCTTACAGGACCTGAAGCTAAGCGGACATCACCTGGCTTTAAATGCAGCCTACACTAAATAAGCCTCACACAAGGTTACAATGATGCACGTAAGCCACCACTCCACAAGAGACCCCTTAAAAACAAGGCAGCACGTGTCAGCTTCTGTTATCTTGTCCCGAGCAGAACTGAAGGATGCCAAAAGCCTATTGAGAAGTGCCGTGCACATGATGATGTGTGTGATGACACAGAAGCAAATTTATCACGCAGACCATCGCAATCAGTCCTAGAAAGGACCTGAATCAAGTTCAAATCTACAGTTTCACTCACAGCCAGTTCAAACAGTTACCTATTCACAAATCAGAAGTGAAACAGAAGTGTTACTGGTATGTATTTGCTGAACCCCAGAAAGGTATGTAACTACCATCCAGCTAAAAATGGTATGTTTTAGGTGGAAACCCTTCAGTAGTGGGATTGCTTGAACTTGAGCAGGTCTAGAGTGTAGTGTCATGTCATCCCACCACAGAACCCCCTGGGATGCTGTCCTAATTCACAGACTAGCCACATTGCTCAAAGCAAGTAGTGTTAGTGGCCTAAAGGAGCTCTGTCTATTTGCTCTGCTGGTAGTGGGCTGGCAGGATCTTTGATATGTTCTTCTCCTGTGATGGATAGCAGTGTTTCAATGCATCAGCTATACACTCCAAATGCTTATCAGACCTCCTGAGCTTCATCTTGCCCACTTTGATCCCATGGACACTGCTGTCTGCCAACAGATGTGCATTTTATTGTACATTCACGTTATACATAAAGAATCAGGATCACAAAAAAGGCTTAAATAAGATTTACAGGCCTAAAACTTCTCCTGTCTTCCACCTCATCCCAATCTCTATTTCTGACCTCCGCCTCTGCCAATGTAGAGTAGAACTAGAACTTTTATCTAGTTCCTCCTCCTCATGTGCTATATTTCAGAAACTTGGGTGAAGCAACAGCACTGCAGTGGGAACATGAGCGGTATCCACCATTCAGGATGGCAACAGGAGACAGGCACTCATTCTTTTTCCCAACAGAATCACTCACGTGTTTGCCTGTCCCTGTTGCAGTACCCTTCCCATATTTCAACGTTCTCTTCACCAGCACAAATCAGCTCAGCGTTAAGGAACTGATCAAGAACCAGGCTGGAATCACGGCACTTCAGCAACTGCTGAATCTGTATTGCAGCTAAACTAGAAAGCATGCTGATTTTGCTCAGCTATACAGTCCTGACTACAATGGGAGCTGAGTCCAATTATAGCCAGCAGTTAACGGGCATACAGTCAGTGGAGAGACTTCAGGACTCAATCCCTAATTTTTAGGGTCTCATATGAACTTACTCTTATGTCTCTCATATTTACTTGTTTCTCCTCCACTTTCACCTTCTGACTTTCTTGTTTCTCCACCCCTGCAGCTGCTCATTCCTGTCTCCCCAATCACACATCACTCCCTCACTGCAAACCTCACCAATTTTCTTTATTATTCTTGTAAGCCAGCAGTTATCTCAGTGGAGATTTCAAGGCTACAGGATGCAGGTCACTATGCCCAGAAGTCAGTGTTATTACACCTACCTACACCACGGGTGAAGTGGCCCCTGACATGTTTGCATAGCAATTGTTCTGTAAGACAGTCGTTAGGTAGTTTTACCTCCATCAGCAGAATATCCTTGGAGCTCTGAGCTTGGACCTTTGGGTGCTGGACTTTCACTGCCACTGTCCTTCCATCCTGCAGCACTGCCTTGTGGACCTGGGCTAGCGATGCTGCTCCCAAGGGGGTGTCCTCAAAACTCACAAAGAGCTCTTCGATCTGTCAGGAAAAGAAAATGAGGTGTCAGCATCCAGAGCTGGGCTAAGGAAACCTCTGCTCACAGGCCAGGCACAACACATGCCAAAGCTGGGCAGGCTCAGCCTCTCCTTCCTCCCTCCCGAGCTGTCTCTCTGCTTGGCCTCCTAGGGAAGTGCCCATGGGGATACTGTGCTCATGGAAATCTGTGCCAGAGCCCACAACACACATTGCACCTGTGAGAGGGAACAGGAGGCAGCGTGTGAGTGGCCTCTCCAGGCTGCTCTGAGGCCCAGCGGAGCAGTCACAGTCAGTGCCCCTGCCTATTTACTGGCTTTGGGACAGCTCTCCCTTTCTCTGCAATTTGCTGCACATTTTTAAGCCACCCACCTGCACTCCTGCACAGCTGCCAGCGCATGTTCCAGCGCAGCACCAGCCAGCTCACGGGGTGAAAACCAGCACAGGACTGGGGGCAGTGGTGACGGCTGGACTGTATGGGACCCTCTAGAATTGCAGTTTGCACTGCCAGAGACTCGGCTGGAGCACATTTCACATGCTGGGTTTTCTCATTCCTTGAACGAAGGTGACCAGTGTGCCCAGCTGATGAAAAGCACCGGGTGGATACAGCAGAGCCCGCTTTGTGAACAGGAGGGGAAAGCATTCGCAGCCCTGGGTGTGATACTTGGGACTAGACTACAGGGACAGCTGCAGATCAGGAAGCAGATTCACCAGGAGGAGCCCAGGGAACCAAACCCAGACAGGTTTGGGAGAGATGGCGGGACATGGAGCAAGGCCCGTCTTGGTGGCAGTGCCACCAGGGCAGAGAGGCTTCGGGCACGGAGCTAACACGAGCTCTGAGGTACCCAGAAGAGGCAGCGAGGGGAAACCCTCCCACCCACCTCCCTCAGCAGTATCAGTTTCGGGGGAACATTTGAGAAGCCTGTAATTTATGCAGCAACAAAAAAGAAAGTCAGTCAGTGCACTTTTATAACCTGCTTCTAAAAAGGTAATTAAAGACGGGAGCTGCAGAGAGCTAGTAATTAAATATGAATAAAGCCCTTCAAAGCTGAGCTTTCATGCAAAGTGTTAAACAAATATTCTTTTTGCTGACAGGGAGGAAAAACACTACACAAGGAGCAGCCCGTTCCCTCCTGCAGCTGCCAAGGAAGGAGCCCCCTCCTACTCTACCCTACTCTATCCTTCCCTCACAGTCCCTTCCATGGAAAACTATTACTAGCAACAAACTGGAGCATTCGCAGCAATTAGATTCCAGCAGAGACTCAACTGCCTCCAGTAATTCTCTAGGAAGGTGCCTTTTATTTATTTATTTAATTCCATTTGGTCCTGGCGGCAAAATCAATTAAGTAAAACAACTGCATTTAAAAACTGCTAGTTATGTGTTTTTTAATTACAGCAGGTCCATGATTCAAACCTATTGACACTGCAGTCTCAAGAGAAAAAAAAGCCAAGGTTTTTCTCTCTCTTCATTCTTTTTTTTTTTTTCTTCTCTGTTCACTTGATTTGGAGATTCTGTTTTCAGATTAGTGTAAGGAAAGAAACATTTCTAGGCTGACAGATGGTTCAGAGGACACGTGTTCACGGCAGAGGGACTTTTAGCTTCAGGTAACACTTGTCTGTCAGATGAAGAGAGAACCTGTTAAGGAGAAGAACCGTAAGGTGGCCAGGAGCATGCTGGGCTACACGATTCCATAAGGAAAGAAAATATGCACACGGAAAACTTCCCACATGAAGTCAAACTGGAATTCTCTTCATCTCTTCCATTCCCCTACATCCTTGTATTATAGGGCGGGCCTGGAGAGACCAATATACCAGCCAAAACTGCTGGACTAACTGTTGTAAAGGTGGCAAACTTCTCCAATGATCAAAGCAGAGGGTTCAGTAGCTTAAATTCTGGGAAAATCTAGTTGTGCTAAGAAAGCATATAGACAGGATAAAACTATATTGTTGATCCAATAATTTTTACCAGCATATAAATACAGGAAAATAATTATATATATATAAACACTATTTCATGGCTAAACTTGCTCAGAAAACACTATTTGAGAACAGTTGTCTCTTGAATGTCTCTCAGGCCAAAGGATTTCATTTCAAAACTCATGAATCGGGACAAGAAGCCAGGAGAGCGCTCGTGTCCAGCCCAGCGCTCCCGCTGGGATCCAAGAGGGAGCCTGTGCAGAGCTGGAGGCCGCAGGCTCCAGAGCAAGGACAAGGACCCCAAGGGGATTCTTGGATGAGTCCTTCAGGGACAGCAGGCTGGGCTCCTATGGCCCACGGGCACCTGGCTAACAAGAACCCTTAGCAGAAACTGCACCCATCGCTCGCAGGACAGATAATTAGCAAGCAGAGGTTGGGGGCAGCCTTGGGGCCCACCTGGTGCAGCACTTAAGGGGCTCCTGTGCTTCCTTCAGGCCCCCGAGCAGGTCTCAGAGGGCCTTATCAAAGCGGCCGTTACCATCTGCAAGCCTGGCAGGAGATGAAACAAGGCCAGCTTCCAGGCAGGTTTAATAAAGCTTTAAAAGGGAGAAAATGAACTTTAGGGCTATTCTTTCCACGGAGCTGTGGAGCCAGATGCAGGTTTACAGCTGCACAGGTGAGCAGCGGCCTCTCACGTGGCCGTCTCCCTCATTAGCCTCCTGTTTATCCGCAGCCCCACCGGGCACAAGCCCAGCCAGCGAACGTGGCCCTGCACTTCAGCGGCCGGAAAAGCGGCCCTCCTTGTTGAATTCTAAAGAAGGAGGCTCTTTTAATTTTAAAATATGCAAAATCTTTTCATGATTGTTGGTTATTAGTATTCACCCCTCAGGGAGCAGATATAAAAGCTCTTCTAGGATCTACTCAGACCTTTATTAGTACGTGGTTGTGCTGAGGTTGCACTTCGAGACGCTCAGTGCCGCTGTGCAGCCACCACGGGCCCTGGTTTCACCTGGAGGCCTCCTCACACGCTGCAGTGTCTTTCCCAAGCACACACTTCCCTGGCAGTTTTGTGCAGCCCACTAGCTCTCAGAGGGGTTGCAGGGCCAAGCACCAGAACGCCTCGGTATTTTAGAGGATCCAGTCCTTAGACATGTAGGAATTACAGGACGGCAACTGGATTCAGGTTCTTAAACCAAAGTCCTTTCTGAAAACATTCCCTTTTGCGACCTCCCTGGAATGCTCTGGAGGGTCTTTGGCAGAGCTAGAGCTTAACCCAGATATCCTGAATAGGCTGCAGCCTGGTGTTTTCATCTCCAAACCATACATGATAAATGTGCCCATCTTGCTAGTTATTTTCCTTTGGAATTATTGCCTCTTTATCCCAGTCTTTTTATACCCATATGCTGTAGCAAGTGATCAAATTCCAGCATGGTTCTCCAGTGCCTTTACATGGTCGGGACAGAATGAGGTCACTACAGAGACACAATTTATGGGTCCTATGCAGAAGGTTTCCAACAGTACCCAGGAGGGTCCTGAAAATCTCGTTTCCCATATCCACTTACAGAGAACCTTCACCCAACTGCCAAGCTGAACCAATCCAAAAGAAATGAGCCACTGACACTTTTCAAATACTCAACATTTCCCAGGAGAAGACAGTCCTTCACCAAAGCATTTCAAGATTGCCTTCAAATGTTTTCAAGGACTTAAAAGGACTCTTTGGTCTAGAAAGAGATACAAGGAGGGACTGCCATACAGATCTATAAAATCACTCCTGCCACACAGAATGTGACTGGGAATGTTCATTCTCTCCTCAGAAGATTCAGGATCAGCAATTGTCTATTAGCACAAAAAAATAGGATTAAAACAAGAAAAATGATTTTTTTTTTCCACAGTCATTGTATTTAGGCTATGGAATGTATGTATTTAGGCTCCTTGTCACTGGATGTTCTGAATGCCAGAAGTGTGGGTGGATTCAAAAAGCAATTAGACAAATCAATGAAGAAAATCCATCACAAATTATTAAACACCCAGGTACAATCTCTGGCCCAGGAAATCTCTAATGATCACATCAATGGACGCTGGAAGATCACATCAGGGAAAGTTTGCCATACTTTTATAACTCTTGCCTCTCAGCCAGTGTTGGCTGCAGTTGGAGGCTGAGTGGCTTTACCCTTTGATCTGACCAGTATGGCCATCATGTTCTTCAGCAGTTCTTCCCACCAGACTGACCTATCCCAATGACAAGAGGATGGAAGATGAAGGAATCACTTGACATATGCTGTCAGCCTGGGGCTTGGTTGCTGTCTGACAGGCTAGAAAGTTACTGACCTGCGAGTTACTGAGAGGGTGTGTGGGAACCACAGGGGGAGGTGGACCCGTCTCCAGGGAAAGTCCTGCTAACAGGGCTCTTCACAAAAAGCATCATTCAACTTTCAGGCAATAAGCTTAATTCCACTACCACAAGTGGAATAGATTGGTCAGAAGCGGGGTTCAGAGTGAAGATCTCCCATAGCAGACTCCGCCAGGACCTAGCAGATCTGGAGAACATGTGGCAGGAGCTAAGGAGCTGCAGCACAGAGAGGCCATCTCCAGACACTTGCCTGTGGAAATCTCTTTATCGACACTAAGACTCTATTTGCTTTCAAAACCGTGAATGCCTTTCCTGGACTAGGTCCAGAAGAGGCAAATGTCAGTCTAGTCTGGTCACCTTTTCAAGAACAGGTAACTATCCATGGCACCACGGTATTGCTGATCCCTACAATTCTGCAAGACCAGAGTTCTAGGCATGAGAAGATGTTACTTCAGAGTAGAGATCTACCTCCCAGGCACATAAGGAGAACTTTTTTTCCATTCACCCAGCCTTTCTATCCTCTCTACAAAAACAAAATGTCACAGTGTTGCTCCAAGAATTATTAAGACAGCAAAAACTGAAAGATTAGATTTATCGTGGCAGACAGTGGATTATGAGGAATAATTTATCAAACGTCAGAACCAACGGCCCACGATTTATGGAAGGCTTTTTTGAGTCACTGAAATCTGATTGGGCTTCTTCTCCACTAATGAATGCCAAGCCTAATTGATGGGTCCTAAACACATCTGTCAAGAGTGTGTATTTATTAACTCAATTTTTAAAATAATATTGTGGATATATACAAAATAATGGCTGTCTTCTGAATGAATTCCATGGTGTTCATATTACATATACACATAAATGTACACGTATACAGGTATATATTGCATCAAAATGAAATGCAAGTAGAAAGAAAAGTGCATATATTCTGATGCAGTGAAACAATTACGATTTATTCCACAAAATCCCTACTACTTTCCCATCCTGTGCACTGATGGAAGCATGACACATTTCAGGGAATACGTGATATGCTTTAAGAAGCCAAAAGAATCCAAAAGAGCTGATCTCTGATCAAATTTGATCCAAAAGAGCTGATCTCTAAGTTCGTCTCTCCCTGACCTCTTGCATGACGTTGGGCTATATCATTTCACAGTGGTCATTCAAAGGTGGGCAGAATTAGGGCTGTCCAGTTAGCAGGAAATCTGTCCTCTTCTAACTTCTTGGGATCCCCTGGCAACTTTACTATCATTAAAAACCTATCTGTATTTTATTTTTTTATATATATATACACACACACACATATATCTCACATACATATCTTATATATATATATATATATCTCACTTACTACATATACAGCTACACACATATTACCTTATCTGGCAATGGTAAGTATTTGTTTGATTCTGGTATGATGACAGTGGCTGATTTGACTAATCACTGCTAACATTGCACAGGAATATCACAAAACCAGGATGGGGGTGGGTTTCAGCCTGGTTTTATGGGTTCATTGTGTAAAATGAGGATTCATGCTTTTAAACCTGACATGAAACAGGGCACCTTGGCTAGCACGGTGACCTCTGCAACCTGCTACGGCTGTGCAGTGACCCAAGGAAATGCCACTATCTAAGTCAGCCACAGTGCCTTCCATAACCTCCCAATGCTATGAAGATGTCTCTCAACAAGACACCTATACCAGGCAAGAAGCCACTTACCAAGTTCAGCCTTTCTGTGCCTGGCCTGAGGAGGTGACAGTATAAGGTGCAAAAGCTTCAAGCGTCCAGCTGACACAGGATAACTTCTTTAGTTATTCATTAGCCTGATGATAGCCACCGCTCCCCTTACCTGGCCTTGGATGTTTACTGGACAGGTGTCTCCCAGACCTCAAGATCATTTCCTTATGCTGTAAGGTAACGGCTTAGGAGAACAGTTCTGGTGTACATCAAAACTGCCATAGAGCCCATGCTAATAATTTAACTGGCCCATGCTAATAATTTAACTGTATGACAATTAAATGCCACAGGCTTTCAACCTCTGTGCAGTGCTCAGTCTGAGCTGTGCCACCAACTTACCTTGGGAAAGGGCTTTGAGCCACCTTGAGTATGAAGTTCCTGCCCTGTTCTTTCTATCTTGCATCATTTTGATACTCTGCAGTCCACTAACAGCTATACCACTGAGAATCTCTGTGGTACCTGAACCCGAGATCCTATCAAATTCCTACTCACAAAAGCATGAGTCTTACAGAACAAAACCTTGCAAGAACAAGAGCACTTTCTGTCATTATCTGGACACCTAAGTAGGTCCATCCATCCACTGCCCACGATCTTGCTTACTTCCTCTTCTGTCCACCTACCATCCTCTTTCTGTGGTCTCTTCTACCTAGAAAAGTAACATGAAAGCCCTTGTGCAGCCACCCTCTCTTTCACCTCTGCCATCCACTGAGCTGTACAGCAATATGTATCTGCCATTGCTTGCTGCAGCATCATTAATTCCTATAGTGTAATACTTTGTGAAAAAGCACCCTTTATTCTGTCCCTATTTACTCCTGCATAACAGTCTGCTCAGGCACACTCAGCTATCTTTTTTTTTTTTTTTTTCCCCCTGAATGAAACCCAATCTTTAAAACAAGACAAAAGTATCTAATCCACCTTGGTTTGAGACCAGTGCCAGTGGTGGCAGCAGCAAGAGGTGGGAACAGCTCAGAGCTGATGCACCACTCCTGAGATCCCAGTTGAGAGGCAGATCTGATCATTTCCTCTCCCTGCAGGGCAGCTATTTGTCCGTGGTTCCCACAAACTCACCAAAGCCCTGAAAGCCTAACCAGAATCCCTTTGTATATTGCTCAGCATTATAACCTATCTGAAACAGCAACTTCATTCTTCTTGAGATGTTACTGCTTCCACGGATATTGAATTCTCCAGCATTAATGTGACAGTGACAAAAGTTCACTCTAGCACAGATGCCAGCAAATGTGTCCAGCCACTAGCCCAAGTCACAATTGGGCAGCATTCAATAGTCCAGGCCCAGCTCTCAGTGAGTCCTGCCTTTCCTAGCCTTGCACCTTCCATGTCAACCAGCAACCCCACTGCACTGCTGAGAAACAGCTGTCCTTGGAGGGTTCAGTACAGGAAGACAAGTTCTATGACAGGCTGGATAATCAGGATAGAAATCTCAAGCCCAGCTGTGTTCAGTGAGAACTCAGATCACACTGTGACAAATCAGGCCAGCTGGTTCCAGCAACTGTTCTGCTGAATAGGTAAGCTTGCTTTATTTATAGACAAAAATAGACTGCAACATCCAATCCAATAAAAGCAAGGTTTGCCATGGCCTGCTCAACTGGAATCTAACATCCTGTCACAAGGAGATGAATGCTTTCTACCAGCGAAGCTATCAGGTGTCCTACTACTTCAAGAGATAAAGGATGCCAAGATTAACAGACTACTCAGCAACTTGAGAGTTACACAGATTTTCTGTTAGCATTGCCAAGCTTCTCCCATGCTCAGCTTCACCCAGCTGTTCTTTGTCCAGGTGCTGGCTTCACAAGATGCTCTTAAAGCAAAGAGACAGCACGTTAGACTTCTGACATAAGGCGGACATCGAGCTGGACAATAGGAAAGCAGAGTCCAGACGTTACCTGCAGGGCTTGCACATCTTTGCTAGCACATACAGCTAAACAGGGTGAGGAAACAGCAGATGTTTTGGAACCAGCTTCTAAACTATCCACCAGTATGAATATCACCAATGGTCAAACCATTTCACTTCACAGTATCACAGAATGGCTGAGGTTGGAAGGGACTTCTGGAGATCATCTAGTCCAAATCCCTGCTCAGGCAGGGTCACCTAGAACATGTTGCAGAGGATCTTGACCAGGTGGATTTTGAAGATCTCCAGAGAAGGAGCCTCCACAATCTCTCTGAGGAGCCTGTTCCAGGGCTCGGTCACCCTCACTTTGTAAGAGGGCAGACAGCTTTCCTCCACATTTGCCATCCCACACCCAGAATTACCTTCCAATAAGTGCTTTCTTTCACAAAAGTCCATTAACAAAGGAAAAAAAAAAAGGTGTTGGAATCTGTATCATAATTTTGATGATAATCTGCAAGTTCATCCAATATAATTGATTTCCCTGTAGAGACGCATCAGTGAAATCAGTGATAACCTCAGGATCTCCCTCCATGAAAACAAAGCTCTGGTCTCTCCAACCCTATACAAGCCACTGGGACAATGTCCATATCTTGTTTCCAGATATGGTTTTGATCAACACAAGGGCCTGTCTTGCTCAGCATCCTATTTGTTGTCACCTCAGAATAAACCTATTGTCCAACTGGTCACCCTCATACTACCTAAACAAGACCCACTGTGCAGTTCCAGCCAGTTTTTTTTCAGTGTGATCTTGCACCGTGACTTGCCTACAACAGCAGACAGCGTATCCTGATCCAGAAAGTCAACTCACAATCCATCAGCAGCTACACTTGTGTGGAAAGAAGGTGGAAGATAAAGCTCTCTCCAAGTGGCTAAGGCACTTGGAGAGCTAAGGCAAAGGCAAATACCTATTTATATATTCCTGCTGGATTCTTTCCATTTCATCATGCTGAAAAAGACCAATGACTTGGGAGAGCCTTCCTCTCTCCAGCACTGCACACTCTAGCAAGCTGTGGGGCAGATGCTCCAATCTGCTCATGTTCCGTCCCCTCCTCTTGCACATACAAATGCTTCCTTTTCTCTTAATTTGGTCTTTTATCTTGAGCTGTCTTCCACTTGACTTGAACAATGCTCATTAAAGGCATTCTTTTTTCTCCACCTTTTTAGAGAAAAATTGCCTCAACTGCATCTCTCCTAACTGTGACGATAGAGCCACACACATCAAATCCCTGAGAAAGACTTGAATCAGTCCTTTGAGAGTACACAACTATCCCACTTGCAGATTTTTTTTTGTTTTTTATTGAAGGGCCTCTCTCCCTTCTCTATCTAATTCTTCTCTCCCTTCACACTAACAAATGAAGAACCCCATCTCTTTTAGCATGGAACAGCGAAGGCAGGACAGGCAACACCAGTATTCTACCAATAAAATCTATTTTTTTGTATCCCACCTGCCTGACAGGACTCCCTTGTTCTGAGGTTCGGAAGGGGCGACAGTGGCCGCTTCCCACTGAGATCCTAGGCTTTGAGGGTCAGTCTGTTCCCTGCACGTCTTAGCTTCCTAAGAAGAGAGCTAAGTTGCTAATGTAGCAGGAATATCCCAGCAGTACCTAAAGAAGAGAACTGACTTCTGCAAATACCTTCTAACACATCCACTTGACTTCATGACCTCTTTCTATCTCTCTGTCACCTTATTTCCCTCACGATCACTCCTTTCCTCTCGCACACACACACACATTCCGCTCCTTTGCCTTGAAATACAGACCACCTTTAGGAGTCTCTGTCTTAAAGTAGAACTAAAACCTCCCATTGGTCCCTCTCATTTGTCTCCCATTTCTGTCCTATCTCCCTTCTACCACTGATCTCACTGTCCTTTTTGCCTTGAGTTCCCTCTGCTTCAGCTGGAGCTAGACTTCCTTCCAGCCCAGCTCCTGCCCTGTCCACTCCGTTATAGCTTGCTATAGTCTCCCAGGACAGTTTTTGCTATGGCTTAGAGAATCCGTGCTCGGCACAGTCAGCATGCTCCTCTTCATCATCCTCCTCACCCTTCTGCTTTTAGATCATTTCTGTCAGCATGTCTGAGCATCTTCCTCACCCTTCCTCCATCTTCTAGGGAGATGGTCCACAAAGTTCTGCCCACAGTCCCTTCTTCCCTCACCACCTCTGGAAAATACTGTGCATAAAATTCCCATCTTCTTCCCGGTGACTGGTAAATCTACCTCTCTACCCTAGATAGTTCTGCTTCTATCCAAACTACAATTTCAGCCTGTCACTTACACATCATCTTTCAGATATTCATCTGTCTGTTCAAATTCAATAGAGCTAAAGCAGAATTCCCAGTCTTCTCACTCAACCCTCCCCACTACTTTCTCACCACAATGGACAATGTCACCACATCTACCAAACACGCCTGCAGCCTTGGTACAGTCTCCAGTAGTGACCTCCCTCTAGATCTCATTTGCAGACCAGGTCTAAACCTTGCATATTCTTCCCGTGCAACACACTCAAAACGAACGTGGTCTTTTTGTCTCTGTTGGCCCACTTCAAAACTCTTGTCCAGGTTCTCATCTTCTCACAGCTTGATAATGAAATACTCTTTTCTGCTGGCTTTGACAAACATACTCTGACTTGGCCCATGCTGACCACGACAGATGATGATCATCCCCCTGCAAATGAGTTTCCATGGCCACTTTGACTCTGGGTATAAACACGTCTTGCCACAAATTGGCTGAAAGAAGTAGGAGAGGGTCAATGGACCCAAGACAACAGGCTCAATGTCAGTCACAGATAGGCAGAAGGAGACTCTGCCTTAGACTGAGATGCCCCAAGGGCCCTGCACAAGCAAGTAAGCCTGAACAGCAGCAGCAGCCCTGTGAGAAATAAGCAGCTGCCAGAGCCTGAGGATATATGGGGACATTTGGGAACAGACATCATCTGTACCTCCTCTTAAACACCTCTGATTCAGCTTTTAATGCCTGGGGGCTTTATGAAGTATAAGACAGAAGGGAAGGGTGCAGGGGGAAGGCTCTGTGGGCGGGTTAATGGGGATACACAGGGTGGTGAGGGGATGTTTGGGGATATAGGGTAAGGAAAGGTGGGACTACACACACGTGATGGGCAAGGAAAGCTGTGCCAGGGCTGGCAGAGAAGGGTGAGGAGGCAGTGCACTTCTGTGCCTAGTTCTTGGCAGGGGGAATGGTGGGTGAAGTCCACCCACAGAGAGGCAGGGGAAAGAGTGCCGGGGAGCTGTGCGAGCTGGAGCGCACGCGAGGAGCAGAGTGCCAGGGTCTGTGGCACGGGTCTGGCAGGACGGCACTGCACTCATGCAGCGTTTGCTATGCTGAGAGACCCTTCTGCTCCAGATCTGAGCACAGAGAGAAAGATACTTCTTATCCTTCCCCCTTGCCAGTCCCCTCTTTCCTCTCCTGCTTCTATTTGCCCTGCTTTTCATGCCTCTGCTCTGATTCATCTGCTATCTGCTACTTCTGCAGTTTGTTCCTTTCTGTTCCTTTCTCTTCCTCCTTCCATTCTTCCGTCTTCACCTCCAGACCTTCCTATCACCACCATATCTTTCTGTTGGGCTGCCATGTCTCTGGTTCGGTGACTTAACTCAGCTCATTCACTTTCCTTTAAGCAGTGTCTGCTCTCATGTAAATCACCCTCCAAACCCAGCCTGCAAAATGGGCTCCTTCACTAAACTCTATGAATAGGAAAGTAGGCACAGCTGGCCTATTCATAATCAACATAAAAAATAGATTAGCACTTTACAGATTAAACATTATCGTTTCAACAGTTAACATAAATCAGGCGCACTTATGGGCCCAGCATTGCTGCTGCCACTGCAGTGTGGTGGGTGTCGCAGAGGGAAGGGCTGCTGCTCCAAGGTGCACCCAGAAGCAGCTCCTTTCTCTTCCTCCTGCCTGGAGCACCAGCTCTGCCCTGACACCCTCAGGCTCTACTGGAGAAAGGTGCTAGAAAGGAGAAGGTAGCTGAGGAGAAGGTAGGGGGCTAATTGTGATTAATTCACACGCACTGCTCGGAGATCCAGCAACACAATATTTAAGGGCCCAAATCCAGTTGCTTTACTTCTCTCTGCAGAGCTGAGGCAGCTCTAAAACAGACAATGGAGCAAAGCCAGGCCCAGGGATAGGAACAAGATAGGGATTACCAAGCTCATCTTTCTGTAGCTCAAAACCATTGAGCTGGGGTTGAGATGAACCAGTTTGGAAGATCCTATCTAAAGCCAGCAGGGGCTCCCATCTCAGAAACCACCACATCTTAACCCCAGGGCTGCTTCACCTGGGAAGAACCAAGCACAGAGATCCACCTCAAACCGGCCCCTCCAAGGCTGCAATGCCAGGAGAGAGCAGCCCAGAGCCTGCCATTGCTCAGGCTGCACTTCTTCCTTCATCAGGTAGAGGACACTAAGTCACTGGATATGCTCAGCCCAGCACAGCCTCATCAGCATGCTATGGTTGTGTGGTCAATGGGGAGAGAAAAGCCACAGAAACTACACCATCCACAGCAGTGCATATGGAGAACGACCTGGTGTCATAGATATTTAGTTTGGAGAAGCCAACCAGTAACTTGTGAGCTAGTCCTGATGACTGCTGAAAGCCTTGGACAGGATGTGCCACTAAGAACCAGCCTCAGCAATTCCCAAAAAACTTAATAAAGAAGTCAAGCTGCGGGGCAAAGAACTAAAGAGAGGCTTGGATAGGTGGGATAGAACAGGAGCCCATCAGAAGGTTAGAGATTTTCTTACGAGTAGAAGCAAAGACACAAGTCCCACAAAGAAAAGGTTGCCAAGAGAGGTTGTGGAGTCTCCTTCTCTGGAGGTCTTCAAAACCCACTTGGATGCCACCCTGTGCCCCGTGCTCTGGGTGTCCCTGCTAGAGCAGGGGGTTGGACTAGATGATCTCTAGAGGTCCCTTCCAACCTTAAGAATTTTATGAAAAGTTGCTTGGAGTGACTTCTTTAGTACAACCCATCTTAGCAAGCCCTGGGAATTCTACTTGCTCTGCTCTAGCCTCCATCAGGCTGGCTTGATAAATGGGAATAATAGTTAATAGACCCAAACTAATCATTTACATCCAATAAAGTATCTAGCAAAATTAGCTTTGTTCTCTACTCACAACTGATGCTACCTGAGTTTCATTCATTATATGAAATGATCCAACTAATGTATATTTTCTACTAATCATTTGGAAGGGAAATTTTCCAAGGATTTGCCAGTTGGAGATAGATTGCTCATGTGAGCTTTGTAAAGGCAAAGCACACGGGGCTGCTTCAGCTGAGCTCTCCTGGCATGAACAGGAGGTCATGGGCATTTATTGCATCGCTTGTCACAGAGCTTCAGAGCTTTGGCGCTGAACCATGCATCCTGTACAAGCAAAGTGCTACAAAGCTTACAGAAAATGTGTGCAAAATGGACCTCACTGGTTCACAAACCTAACCTGACTGCCACAGAGAGCATCAGCGTCCCTCTCAGACCAACCTACCTGCTAGGGACTGAAAGTCTTCACTCATTAACGGTGCAAAGACCTTCAAGAGCCCCAAGATCCCAGTTCTTATTGCAATTCTCAAGGCAGAAGAGCATGTTGCATGTGAGGCTTCCCATGAGCAAGACTTTCAATGTTCTCAGCCATAGCAGCTTTTTCACAGGAGGAAAAACTGCAGACCAGTTCCTTTCTCCAGCTCAGCATCCTTACAAGGCATCAGGAGCTTTCTCTGACTGATCCCAGCAATGTCACAAAAGAGGGCTTACTAGACAACCTGTACCTGCTAAAATTAATAAAAATGCTATACTGACTATTCTGCTTCTAGTGTGCTAGGAGGATGCATAAGTGCCAAGGTTAGGCTCCATAGCTCTATTTCACCTTACAGCATTTACTTCCTCCACACATAGCCTTCTGCCAGAAGTCTCTAGACTCGCTGCATCACGTTCTCATGGTCTTGAGAGGGCAAGAATGAACAGAGTAGGCAGATCAAAGAAAAGAGGAGATGCTAACAAGTCAGGAGTCACTGAGCCTGCAGATCAGAATTATACCTTATCAGGCCATTCTCCATGGCATTTTCTTGATCCCAAATGTTTCATTTTGCTGCTGAAGACAAAGAAAAAAAAACAGAAAATCCACTGCCTAATCTCCTGTGTGTTAAATAATTCAGTGTGAAGGAACTCAAAGGTCTAATCGACCCACCAAAACCTTCCTTCACTTGTGCAAGGAGCCTTAGAGCACCCGGGCTGCCATGAGGAGGCCTCAGCGGGATCCTCTCGCAGGAGCTGGGAGCAAACTCGAGGAGCACAAGGAGCAAAACAAGGCGCCCAGCTCCCCACGGCCAGCAGCAGGGCCCAGCACGGGGCTGCTGCCAGCAGCTGCTGGAGCTTCCCGCCCCGGCACGGCCAGCGGAGCCCGGCCGAGGCAGCGGCGTCGGCACCGCTCTCCTGGCCTCGCACTTGAGTAATGCAGCCCATTTGTTTTGGGTGACATTAATGCTTTTCGCCATCCATCTCAGACTCCTTAAATTACCTTTTTATGGCCAAAATCCTTTTCATAATTGATAAAAATCTCTTTTTTATATCCCCAGTTATTGAAAAAAATGTGAAGTTCTTTTATTCCTCATTATAGTTTTAATACAAATGTGTTTTCTATTGACAGCTGCTTGGAAGCCCTGACGGGCCTACAGAGAGAGGCTAGCAGAGGGGTGGGAGAGGCTACTGGGAGCCCAGTCCTCCCCTCCCCTTCCCAGCCCAGCGCTCGCAGCAGCCCCCAGTGTTCCCAGGGCCAAGGTCCTGGCAGCGCAGCCTCCAGCCTGGCAGGCAGCGGGGCAGGTTTCCTGGGACGAGCACCAAGCCCTCAGCAGGCCAAGCAGACCCTTGCCAACCTATATGTGGCTTCCTGTGTCTATGGGTAGTGTACAGGGGGCTGACTCCAAAAAGCACCCCATGCAGCACTGCTGGAGCGAGGTACCCAGGGAAGCAGGTACCCAGGGTCCGAAGCAACAGGAACCTGGGGGTTTTGCAGCAGAGCCCACAGCGTTTTCACGAGGGCTATTTAGCAGGTGTGCTGGTGACCACACCAGGCATCCAGGACCCTGTGCCCAACACTGCTGTGAGGCTGAGCAATGCTGGAGGAAACACAGCGCATCCCCTGGCATCCTGGAAGGGCTGGACGGTACTGCCAGCCCGGGAACAGGCTTCCTTGGCCATAACGTCATCTGCAGCACCATGACCTAAAGACTTTGTGATCCAGCAGGGTAAAAAAGACACTTCTCTAGGGCAACATATTTCATCAGAAAGTGGATCACGTTCCATTGGATGCCAGAGGACATGCAGCAAAACATCCCACTGCAGGCTGCATTGCTCTCCAACACAGCTGAACACTACTACAACAGTTCTGCAGACGAGAAGCAAGCATATGCCAGCCTTAAAATCCGGATAAACAGTTCCAGAAGGGAATCAATCCATCCTTCCTCTTCTCTGGCAGAGCAAAGGCTGCCATGTTGTACAGAGAATGCTTATAGGAAGAGGAGGCCTCTGCAAAAATCACCGTCTGTGTGAGCGCATCTTGCCTCACAGCACAGCCCAGGGCCCAGGAGGTGCCTCTCCCACACGTACTTCACCTACAAGTCACACTCAAACCACTGACACAAGCTGCCCCACTCGGTCAGAGAGCTCCCTCACTGCATGGCTGCAAGCGGCATGGAGGCTTCTGGCAAATGGCAAAATAGTTCCTGAACAACAGGTAAAAGCTGCAATTATCTGAGGATGAAAAGGACGGTCTCCTTGGAGGCACTGAGTAATCAAGCAATTAGGAATTACTTCCCATTACTGCTCCCAAAAAGCAGAGTTGGATGGACATCCTTTTAAATGTCTTACTTTCCATCTATTTAAGGCCTTTACACAATTTGGCTTCAGCATCAAAAACTCTCAGCCTATGGGCTGTCCCCAACCCTTTCCCCAGCTTTGAACAGAACAAAGACTGGAAGCAACACACTCAACCACGGGCATGTTCTTGGACGAGGGCCTGCCCTGCCTCCCATCCTTCCCCCCGCAGTGCAGGCTGACAGGCAGTAGGGTCAATGTGTGTGCATTGGTAAATGCAGCCAGGGCAGGATCTCCTGGGATCTCTTACTTAATAGCATCCAATACTATAGTATCTCTTACTTAACAGTATCCAAGACTGCTCCAGCTTCAGCAATTCCCACTCGGCTCCGAGAAAGCCTCAACAGCTGCTAGGGAGAAGCTAGAGAAATGCGGATGAGACAAGGGCAGATGAGGAAGGCCAGAGCCTGGTGCCCTCCTGCAGCCAGGCAAGACGTGCCGCGTGCCCGCCGCGCTGCCGGGCGGCCCTGGTGCCATCCCTGGCAGCAGGGCTGCTGGGCACCGTGCAGCTCATGGTGCTGCTCATGGTGTCTCTGTCCTGGCTCCCAACCACACAACTTCAGGCAGATGCCAGGGGCAAGGGCCAAGGACAACCCCGACCCACAACCTGCTAGAGAAGAGCAAAGATGGGCGACTGGGAGACTTTATAGTAGAAGCTGCAGTATCTAAACTCATTATTGTTGCATGGGAGGAGAGAAGCAAGATCCACAGAGCCATGAGGGACTGGACAGCACTGGAGCAAGCAACAGAAAGACTCCAAGCAAATAGGGAAGAGCAGGGCTGTAACAGCTGCCAAGTCACTCTGCAGCTACACGGTCCTACAGGGAGAGCAGCTCTAGAGTGGCCATGGCTAGAGCAAAGAAAAGCTGGTGTCATTTCAGCAGAGTCTCTCCCTAGCGCCATCAGCCCTAGCAGCAAGAGCACCTTGTCCATGCAGGGAAGTCACACACATTAAGACTGGCTGCACCTTTGGAAGTGGCATCGTCTCCCTGACTTCCCTACACCTCAGAGCCACAAGCCAGCCCCTTCCAACAAGGCTGCCAAGGGGGAGGAAGCACCCTACATCCCAATACTGCCAAAACAGTTTCTTCACCACTTCTAGTTTCTAAGAGCAACAATTTTGTACTTTCAAGGTGCAGCAACTCTTGAAGATTCTTTTTCCAGAGTATCTCATCAATCTTTCTCCCTAAATGTCTCTTCTCCACATTGGCCAGAAGTTGCCTGATTCTGCTCTTGCATCTCTCTTGCACACAGCTTAACCAGCTCTCTTTCCCCGTGTCTTAATAGCCAAGCAGAGAAAATGTCATTGTAAAGGTTTCTTTGTGCAGTCTCTCCCACCATTGCTACTTATGTTGTCCTAAGAATCTCTTCTCTGCCCTCTCACTTATAATACTTATACTTAACATAGTTATCATCTCCCACCATCCCTCAGCCAACCCACTCTGGGTAAGAACAGAAAAACAGCATCTATTTACCACACTTACACTGGGGCCTACTGATTATCCTCTCCTGATAATCCCTCATATGTGCTCATGGATATTGCCCTAGATTCAAAACAGAGTTTGACAGGGTAACCAAACAGCCAGCTTGTGTGAGGCTTCTCCTTCTGGGCTGGATCAGCAAGACATGCTATTTGTCATTAAATCAGTCCTTAGCTCAAGCAACAGAGCTAAATGCTGCACCTTGTAGTCTCCAGCCACGCTGCCGGCCTGGACTGGGAGCTCTTCCACCAGCAAGATGCTGCATGAGCCTCAATGGTGACAACAGCGCAGCGTCAAACTGCCATGTGTCACAAGTGCTTTGTCCTGGCTCAGAGAGCAGTCCATTGACACACTCTCCCATTTCCAAATAAAACCTTCCCCAGTAGTCAAACATCCAGGCCCTGGATAAGATCTTCAGGAAGAGGTCACATCAGGAGACAGACTCTTTCCAATTCACCAAGACACAACGATCCTACACATTTATTGGCTCTTCTGATCTTAAACTGCTTTTGCAAGTGCCTGCTTCATTTGCCAGCTACCTTAGGAAAAATCTATTTTACCGTTATTATTTCCCCCCTAGGATCTGCACTGGTCCAAACTGTATAGATTTTATTATTATTGCCTATACTTTAGGCTCTCCTGGAAGCCAGCTCTTGTGCCTGTTGGAGGTGATTGAAGTCCTACTACTGGATCTGAAAGCAGCAGGGTCAGGTTCAGGTCCCCTGGCAAGATTCCCTCAGCAACACTTTCTCCCTTTTAAATTCCTCTGCCAGTTCCTAGGTGTCACACTGGCCCCATGGGACAAAGTTTCAGGATTCCTCTCTGCATTCCCCACTGCTCTGAAACTCCAGCTTGGCCCTTCTTCCATCTATATTTCAGCTAAGCACATCGTATTTAAAATGCAATGAGGACATAGTTACTCTAGAATTAAATTTGTTCCTAAAGTAACTCCATCAAATCCTCTGGGCTTCAGAAAAGACTACTTTGGTACATTAGATTTTCTCAAGGCCTTCTTGTCTGTAAATGCCTTGATTTTTTTCCTCCAATACCCCTGATTTTAATACTGCCCAATTCCAGCAGTTCCCTTATTTTTTTGCCCATCTCATGCTCTTCATTTCTATTACTTGCTTTAATCATTGCTTTCTTCTTCTCATTAGTATTCCCTTTCTTTCCTTCCTTCCACTTCTGTCTTCTTCCTCTGTGTCTTTAAAATCAAATATCACCCAGCGCTGCCCATGTGGGTGAAGTGAATGCTAAGCGGGGAGGCGGCTGCGCAGAGCGGATTCGAGCGACCTCGCTGCGAGTCAATGAGGCACAGAGGTGTCTCGCTCCGGAAAGGAAAACAGGGCCTACCCGGGGCAGCTGAAAACACCTTGGAGAGGAAGGGAGAGGGCCCGTCACTGAGCACCCCGCTCGGCCCCACATAAACCGAGCTCAAGGTGGCTGCTCTGTAACGGAAGGGGGTGGCTGGGGGGAGCAGCGAGGAAGCAGGTGTGGGGCTCACCTTAACCTGCCATTAAACTCAGGGGAAATATTCATCATCTTTCCTGACCAGGCAACACTTAGGCCCTACGACTACACTCGGGCAGACCCACCCCATCCAAACTGATATGTAATAAACTGAATAGGTCAAAATATTTCATTTACTGGTTTTGTGTCCTGTAGTACCTCTTCCCCACGCCTTCAGGCAGCCAGGAACACCCCCAAATAGCCCCCTACACTTTAAATGGAGGGCTCCACATGCATACACAGCTTCCCTTCCTCAGCTTCCTGCCTTCCCCAATTTTTGGGAATGTCTTTGCACACCAGTGCTGCTCCCTGCCTCTCCTCATACCAGCAATGATCCTCGAAGCCCTGCTCTCAGCCTGGGCTAGGAGCGTGACGGGAGCTCTCCAAGAGACACGGGATGCAGAGCTGCAGGATTCCCTCTCCAAGCGCCCGGTTCTTAGAGCTAATGCACATGGGCACCCCGCTCCTCTGCTCGCCATGCTGTGGGCTGCCGAGAGTTAACTGTGACACAGCCTCCTCAGCTCCCTGTTACCTGACTGCAAGCGCCACAAGTGATTTATGCTATTATTAAAGGGATTTATTTATTTTTTCCTTGGGGGTTAATTAGGGGCTTGAACAAGTAAAGGGCTGTCAGTGCTGGCTGCAATTGCTCTAGTGCAGCCAGAGGGGAGCATCTGCACTGGTCTCCCCAAGCATGAATCCCGAACAGTGCCCTGCTCAGTGCAGCCCATGGTCCCCCATCCTGCCCTCCAGGAACTCTGCGGGCCTGGCACAAGCTCCCGGGCACGCTGCTCTGCCGAGGCCTGTCATTTCCACCTGGCAGTCCTCACTCTACTACTCCTCTATAATTTTCTCCTTTCCTAAACTTGCCAGCAATGCTCATCAATAAGCAGAGAAAACGTGCATGGCACTCGCCCAGGGCAAACAGGAGGCGACTCTCCTTGACACCTCTTGCAGCTGGAGATCACCAGGCACCTCCTCACTCCCTTCCTCCAGCTGCCCATGGCTCCCTGAGCCCTATGCAGCCCGCGCCTGCTCCTACCTCCTTGCCCAGCTCCTCACGGATGACCTGCTGGATCTCCTGGCGGGAGCTCTGGGGCGCTTGGCTGTGCAGCACCCTGAGGGTGCGCGTGTACTCCTCGGGCAGCAGGTAGTCGAGGGCTCCCAGGTGCTGTCCCACCTTGATGAAGGTGCCCCGGTTGGCGCAGCACAGCTCCCGGAGGCGCTCGGCCGAGCGCAGGTGGACCTGCAGCGACACCACAGCGTCAGCCCAGCCGCCCACCGTATGCATCACATACATACACACACATATATACAGCCCTTTTACTCACCCAGTATGCAAGCACACCAGGGGTTTCCTTCAACAGATTTGGTCATCATGATCTAAGGCATGAGCTAAGCTCTAGGATCCTGGTCTGATCCAGAAGGGCTTGGACCAGATCAGGACAAGATGCTCCACACTAAAATGGGCTAAAGACTTGTCTGCCCATGTACTACAGTCAGTGGCCATATGCTAGTTTGGGGCTTTGTCATGTAACACATCCTTGCACAGCAACTTGTCTGCCCATAATCTCTCACTATGATCTACTGCTGTGACACACAATTTGGGAACCCTTTGTGAAAATTACATGTCAGGACCATGACTACATGTTATACTCAGTGCACTGGAGTAAAGTGGAAAGAAAACAACAGATACCAGCCCAGTTCAGATGCTTTACCAAGAGCCTGGAAAGAGAATCTGTCACAACTAAAAAAAATTTAGACTATCTAACAGTGAACAAGAACAGTAACTGGGCAGTCCATCACTGCCTTCCCCTCACTTGAGGGCACCACTGGAAGAAATGGCACCTTCCTGTCCAGCCAGGAGTGCTCACTGACAGCAAAGATCACCCTGAACCTGGTTCTAGAAGCTGAGAGACTCAGCAGCTTTCTCCACAGTAGCCAAAGAGCAAACACCACATGGCAATGCCTATTGCCAAGCACTTGCCAGTCCTGGATTTCAGCTCCTGAAGTTCCTTCTGTGTCTCCAGAAGACATCAGCTGCTATATCCTTTAGTGACAATGATTTATTCTGCCTTTATTACTCTCACTACAGAAGGCTCCTGTCAAGGACATGGTTACACTCAATATTCTTTAATAAACTTATGATAACTTTATTCTAGTGCATTAATAAATCTAGAGCAAATCAATTGCACAAAAACAACTCTGCACCTACCACCTGGTAATGCCTGATGCTTATCTGAATGGAGGCTGTTAAGTCCTTTAGCTTGTGTGTAAGAAGCCCCTGAAGGTCAAATTCTCTGCTCACAGACCTCATGAGACCAGGAGACCCCGAGCTCACGTCGTGACAGACACATCCAGAAGCTCTGAAGTGCACCGCAGGCGGGAGTGACAAAGCAAACATGCCTGGGCACACCAACACACACGCTCAATTTCTTGTCTGCCTTTGAGGTGGCACAGCATCCCATCAAGGGGCAGGTGCCATGTACCCCACCTGGGCACATGCCAGGGGACAGGCTGGGTGCTGAGCTGCAGCGCTCGAATACAGCCCCAGGGAGAGCGAGGGGAAACGCAGACGTGTGAGTCTCTCGCTCAGGATGAGAGACCTGGCACCCTCACGGGTGCCCACGCACACACGTGGGCAGGCATGTGCCACAGCAGCAGAGTGAGCCCAGCCCCAAGCAGAGAGGCACCCAACCCGCACGGCCTGCTCGGCGGCGCTGCTGAGCCTGGGGCCCACGAGCACTCGCTGAAGGCTCCTCAGTCACTGCTGCGTTTCACAGGGCTGCTCCAAAGCTCCTGCTAGAACAAGGCAGCCCCTGCCCAGCCTGTTCCCATGTGGAACATTCCCATTCCCCTGCACGTGGCAGGGCAAGAGCAGCCCAAAGGGGATGAGGGAAAGGAAGGCACAGAAGGGGACAAGAGAGCAAGAAAAGCAGGGAGGAAAGAAGGGCATGAAAGAGAAAGGCAGAGGTGGGGAGGGAGCTGGGAAGTTTGCTGCAGCACAGGGAGTTCAGCCCATGGCGGGGAAGCTGCTTCCCGCCACATGAGGCCGGCTCCTTGCAGACGCCCCGGAGTCCCCACGCTGAGAGCCCATCCCCAGCCTTGCCACCTCGCAGGCTGCAGCAGGAGCCATGGAAGGGTCCCAGGGCAGAGCAGCCGCAGCCCTGGCGCTGTCACTGGGTGCTGGGGATCAGCCAGCCCGGCTTGGAAGCGCTGCCACCAAAGCGCCACCGGCCCCACGGGAATTCCCAGGGATCCACTGGTGAGCAGCCCAGAGCAACCGGAGAGTTGGAAAGATGGAGGAGCTGAAAAGGCAGTGGGATCAGACACACTTGCCTGCAGGGGGTATTTTCATGCCTGTCACTGCTGTGAAGGGGGCAGAGAGGGCCCTTCACTCCTCTAGCATGAGAGCAAAGGAAATGAAAGTCCCTCTAAGTTCTCCATCACGAAGAGATCCGAGATTGCCCCAAGCACACAGCAGTGCCCAGCAGGCAGGAGAAAGGCACTCCTTGCAGAGGGCTCCAGGGATGCAAAAGAGCAAAGTCCACACGCACAGCAGTGCTGCCACCGCACTTCCATCAACAGCCTCATGCACCAAGAGCTCTGGGTGTCCCGGCAGGGCTGGGCAACGTCAGGCCCTGCCGCCAGCAGGGAGAAGGCGACTGCGAACCCTACGGGCCCCTACAGTCTTATCCTGAAAGAGGGAAATCTGCCTTAGGACCTAAATTTTACAAGAGTCCAATTTGTATTAGAAGAAGTATAGTAAAGACAGAGAGGTACCGTGCAAACGGCTTGCAAGGTCTCATCTTACCAATCTGGTCAAGGTGCCGGCAGAAAAAAATAACCTTCCTAACACTGTTAGCTGTCTGGACCTCCCCAAGCCCAGCCAGGGCCCACAGGCAGCACTTGTTCTCCTCACCTACCACCTTCTCCTTATCACAGGCACAGTAGGAGTGTTACAGTTCTCTTAGTGCCCAGTACTGTTGACCCACAGGTTTTTATGCTATGTCCAAGGAAGTGCATGGTAAATGGGAATCTCCTAGAACAGCTCCAAGCTTTTCTCCTCAAAGTCTCACAAGATCCTGCCCTTTGTTGCACAAGCTCTACACTGCAGGCTCTTATTCCTATCAGGGAGGAGAGCTGACAAGAGCAGCTAGTTGGACACAGACACACTTGTATGTGGCCTATGACCATGATCACGCTGCAGGGAAAGGAAGCATTTCACACACCAGAGATTACTAAGAATAAGCCTTCCTTGGGAAGTGACTTGGATTACAAACACCTACCTGTCTGCATGGGCACAGGGCTCCTCCTACCCTCCATGAGAGCTTCTCCTTCTCTCTCACCTGGCTTCAGCAGGATACACTCTCCATTAGCCCACAGCAGGGCTATCAGACCCAAAAACATGGCTTGCCAAAAGCCTAGGGAAGCTGCCCTTAACTTTGATTATTAAAGCTGTTTCGTATGGGCCATAATGAAAGAAATAACTTTCAGCTGTGGAGAGCAGGCACCTCTGGGATGAAGGGGGACATCTTTTAATTTATCCTTGATGCAGAACAGATTTGGCTTCTCAAGTATTTTAAATGCTTTTGAAAGAGTCTACCTACAGAGACCTTGGCAAAGAGTTGCTCTTTACAGCATGAGACATACAGGTGTCAGGAAAGGGGCTGATGCTAATCTGGTCTTAAAGGAACAAATTTAGAGGAAACTAAGTACCCAAGGTAAATTATGTTGGTACAAATGTGAGTATCTGTGGACAGATTGTGTAAGAGGGCTCAGGAACACCCCTAAAGACAACAAGATGAAATGGTGAAAGCAATTCCTCAAATAAAAAGTCCTTCAGAAAAGTCATTCCAACCCTGAGGGGCTCACTCAGGCAAAACGTGGAACGAGGAGTAGGAATGCGGAGAGAAAACGTGAAATGCAATTAGGCCAAGACAAAACAAACAAAGTCACCAGAAATTCCCAGTGATGATGGCAGCCTCCACGACCACTGTTCATACAGACTCCTTACAAGGGGCACCAGGCACCTCCGGCAGCTCCAACAGATCCAGCAGCAGCTCTGCACCATGCAGTGCCCATGAGCATCTTCCCCCACACCCAGCCCGGGAACAAGGAGGGAAATGTCCCCTCAAGCCGTGGGCAATTCCCTGCATGGGGCAGGATGCAGAGGGGAAGCCTAACCTAGCCTGCTCCCCACTCACAGCTGCAACCAGGAAACGCTCTCCAAAGCAGCATCCCTGAGAAAACGCCGCTCCTGGAAGCAACCCCAAAGATTTCCATCATAGGAAATCTGCAGATGAATTTTAAAAGTGGCTGAGAGACAAGTAATTATAATAAAAAAGGGATTGTGTCTTAAAACTGATAGCTTCCAGCAAAGTGAAAAGGAACAAACGTTGCCCGTTTTTTAAAAAAGTCTGGAGTAATCTGGGAAATTATAGTCCTGTTAGCTTTTATTCTATATCAAATAAATTAGTTGAGATAATAATTACAAAGAATACTAAAATCATCTAGCTAAATATAATATGACTTTAAAAAAAGGCTAGGAGGGATTTAGAGAGGAAAAAAAATCATTCTTCTCCAGTCCACTAAAATTCTCTGAGCATTTTAACACAAGAGTCAATAAAGAGAAAGAGGAAAGATTTATTGGGACTTTCACGTGGCTTTCAATAAATTCCCTCACAGAAAGGGAAAAGAAAATTCGGTCATTATTGAACCAGATGCAAGGACACTCTTTCAAATCACATGTTTGTTTTAGCCCATTCTCCCCTCAAAATTCCCTCTCTGCAGCACCAGATCCAGCACTTCAGACAGGAACAATAGGAAAGATCTCTAGTTAGGACAGAACTGCAATACTGAGCAGTGTTTTCACCATAGCTTCATTCGACATGCTCTAAGCAGGTTTAGACAAGGTGACAGTGCAGGAGCTGTCTACATGAGCACCTGCAATGTCATGATTTCCAGTTAAGTCTGAATGACCACTAGAAACATTGAGAAATGCACCCAGCAGAGGAGGAGGTAGAGATAACACCCACCAGGCAGAGGGGGTTCTGCAGGATGGATGGGCTGCCCTGCATCACTGTCAAAAGTTAACAGCCAAGCGACCCATTACACCCTTTCTAATACCAGGGTTTAATTTCCCTGCTAGAGAGAACTGCACAATGACAAAACTTCCAGGAGATGCAATGGAAATTACTCACCAGCCTGGAAAAATAAGCCCTGCCAAGCCCCTACCAAAGACAGACAAACAATCAATAGACTGGCAGATCACCCTGAGCAGAAACGGCCACGAGGTTACACATGTTGGAAGGAACAATTTGTCCTGCCTGCACACACTGATGGGCTTTAAATTAACTGTAACCACCCAACAGGAGCATCGTGTGGACGGCTCAGTGAAGGCACCTGCTCAATGAAAAATGGGAGTCAAAAAGACCCAGACAAGCTGTTTGACTGTTAAGAAGGGAAGACAGAACAATGTTAAAATATTAAGTTGTAATATCAAAGCATCAATGTCAAAATATGTAAATGGGCATAAAACCAAAATACATAAATTGGCAGCACAGCCTCACCTTGATTGTGTGTTTGGTTCTGGACATCCTATCACTAAAGAAAAAAAAAAAAGGAAGTCCAGAAAGATTTTGGGAAAAAAAAAAGTGATTGTGAACTGTTAACTGTTTAGACTAGGGAGAGCTGATGCATAAGAGGGAGTTGTATGAAATAATAAATCTCCTGTTCCCATTCCCAGCTCTCACAAAACAGCAAAAAATAGGGCATTCCACAAAGCAACACACCTTTAATTTTTATTTTACATCCCATTTTACACAGTGCAGCATTAACCAGTGCCACTCACTGTTGGGGGATATAAAAGCCAAGAGCTTAATGGTATTCAGAAAGGCTTCAGACATTTATGATAAAACAACCACACCTGATTTTATATGGAGCTTTTCATCTCTAAAAGTGCTTTTACACAGTTCTTTACAAAACTCAGTATCACAATCCCATTTTACAGACTCATAAGATCACTGCATGTAATAAAATGCCTAAAGGGCTTTAAATACTCTTGTTCGAGGCATCTAGACAAAAATTACCGTATTGATCAGCCACTCTGAGAGACAGGCAGGGTGCGCTGATGTTACCGCTATCATTAAAATCTCTTGGTGAATCCAACTTCTATATTGCACAAAAAAAAACAGATGGTTAAAGGAGATATTTTCCTAGGTCAAACTGTCAGAGACTACCAGGGGTCTGGCCTTCTGCTGGGTCCAACCTGCTTCCAAGGATCTTCTTTATTTACCAAATTCCCTGCTATTGAAAGGTCTTGGGATACTGGTGATGACTGTGACCTCTTCCTTTCCTCCTCTGGCCAGTGGGAGTTGCCGCCCTTGCTGTTTGATCTCAAGGCTGTTTGATCTCAAGGAGGGTCTAGGGGGTGTCCCAGGCAGAAGCTCCACCAGGTGTCCAGCAGAGACACCCACCAGTAACTGCAGCCTGGCCCAGAATAGCGAGGCTCCCGCCATGCTCAGGTCCCAGCACAGAGGGCAGGAGGAGAGGATGCCACCACACCTCCGTGGCAGGAATCCCCAAGCACGGCAAGCCAGTGAGGGAGAAGAGACCTGCTGGAGATGGCAGGGACCTGGCACAGGCCCCGCGAGGGCTGTGCTGGACACACTCAACTGCTGAAGCTGAGCAAGTTCTGCAGCCGACGCAGGGCGGCGCAGCAGCAGCGCCGAGACAGGAGCCATCTCAGCCACACGCGGCGGGACCGAGAGCAGGAGCCACGGCAGGCACCCACAAAGATGCCTGGGAGGACGTTAGGGAGCTGCTGGTGGAGCCAGTAAGGTACTTGGGTGCTTCAAAAACAGCAACAGAAAAACCAGAACCCATCACAGTGACAGTGCAGTTGCATCCAAGGGGCTGTTATCTCCTCTTTCAACAAGTCAGAATAAGTACACAGTTAATATAAGCTATGAGAGCCGTCACTAGCACTATCAGCCCGGTGATGAGGCTGACTGGCACGCAGGATGCTGCAGGGATGCACAGCCTCCTATTTCCTTCCTATTGCCTCCCTTTCACACTGCCTATTCTGCTTTCCTTTGACAAAAGCACGTTCCTATGTGTAGCAGGCATTTCCCATCCAAATGCTTCCCTCTACTAATATTAACTGATCCTACTGCTGATCATGGGCTAAGCACACATCTTTGGAATGAGAATTGTGCAGTGTAGCACACAGTCTAATAATTATTATTTGTGTAACTTGAGCTTAACTTTCCTGAAGACTTAGCTCCTCTGTAGAACTCTGCCTGCCGTACGAAGCCAGGGCATTCCATGTGTTACCACTTCGGCAGGATAAGAGGACAGACCTTACTCCTTAGACTGAAATGATAGTTTCTCAGCATCTCCATTATAGCGGTATGGGAACAAGGAGTCACACAATGTGACCACGATGGCCTGGGAACTATGTACAAGTAGAAAGATATAGTTGTTTGGGCAGCCCACGGTCAATGTGTGTCAGACAACCAAAACCTAGTGTTGGCAGTGGGGCCTTGTATCACCCGCCGTAGAAGCAGCTGATACTAAAGCAAACAACTGCCTTGTAGGATTTAAACCAGTTTTGCCTGGAGATCAAGACTTGTGCACCCCTAAGCGAGCCCACTTCACACTGTGGAGATGTGCAAGCTCCCACCTTTCAGCCATCTCTTCTTCCAATATCCATGCAAAAGCACGTGCCGATGCTGACTTCCCAGCTGCAGTGCACGTCCTCCCACGCTCATCACACGGATGCCCAGGCTCACAACGTAGTCCTGCTGACTAAGAGGGAATCTAGCAACAAACTCACAGACTTGGGTGCCAGCTCATTTGGAAAACCCAACTCCATCTCCAGCTGGCCACTTCCCAGGGTGCAGGGGAGAGGAGGAAGCCTCACGGCTGGGCCCAGGCGCCGATGGCAGCTCTGTGCTCTGCCCTTGCTGCCCGCACAGCCAGCACCGACAGGCTCCTCGTGCTCCATCTTCACTTTGCTCCGAGCCCGGTCGTTTGTGCTCTGATTAGCTCTCATTAGTGACGACCTTGCTGTAATGACTTTTAATCTGCCTCGTATTAATTAGAAACATTTTCATTAGCCAGCTCAATTTTAGGTAAATGGCTAATAGAGGCAACTGAGCTGCACTTAGTTATCTGTGGGCAGTTGAGGAGGAAGTTAAAAAAAAGGAAGAGCTGTTTCCCCTCTGAACACGTCTGAGATACAATGCACTATGGTGTCTGGGTCTCCTCAGCAGACATAGCTGGGATGGGACGTAGTAGTTCTATGGTTATGGCTTCATCAACCCATTTTCTCCTGCTAAAGGCTCCAGATCAACCTAATGAATGTGGGAACCTAAGAGTCAAGCTGAGTCCTTCACACCTTCAGACATCACCTCCATAGAGCAACATTCTGCTGTGTGCAAGAAGGTCAAAGATGAACTCAGGGCTACAGAGAGCAGGCTGAGCAGGCCCCTCATTCCTGAAGAACTGAAAATAGAGCATCCAAGAAATTGAGACCTTTCCTATAAGAAATAAGATCTTCAGCTCCTTAAGTGGGGTCTCTTCTAGTCTCAGCCACCTAACTAGCAGAGCATTACAGTGTGAGATGCTACCTTATTTTCAGTAGGTAGGTACAGGCACTCAGTACCATGCCACAAGATTATTTAATAAGATTATTTAGTACTTCTACAGCAAGTTTCATGTGCAGTTATGAAAGAACTTCACAAAGGAAAACTCTCCTTGTTTTCTTTAGACCAGGGAAAAGAACTGCAGAAGGGAGAAAGGATTTGCCTGGATCCTCCAGGCACAGAAATGGCAAGACTGGAAATAAAAATCAAATCTGCTGATTCTCCTCTCCTAACTAGATTGTCCTACCTGACACACATCTGAAGGAAAAACTCAAGCAAAAGTGAACAATAAAAGTCCTTTTCTTACTTGTCAGGATCATCCTGGAGACATTTTTTGCTTCTAGCCTCTTTGACTGTCTACTTCAAATACCCCTTGCTTTACAGTTAGAGATATCTGATGATTTACTATAAATGCACACTGAAGTACCAGTAGGGCAGGTATTGTCTTCTGACAAATACTCAAGTCAAGCTTTGGAAGGTAAGAAAGGAAGCACAATTTAAAACAGTAACACGTGCTAATGCTTCTTGGCAGTCTGGGAAAGTTGCAGCCAAAAGCTTGAGTGAGCCCATGTGAATCTTGAAGGGAAACAGTGCAAAACGAAGGCTAATTTCCACTCCTCGTGCTAAATCCGACCCGTTACATCTGACGCATGGGGAGTGGGACTCGCACACGGCTCCCTCCTGCCACTGTCGCAGCCACATCTCCTGTACTTGCAGTGCTGAGACAGCCCCGTTGCTGCTCCCTGATCCTTTGCCGGGCCGGAGCCGCGAGCCATCGGCCAAGGCGCCCGCCAGGCTGCGGCGCGCGGGGGAGCTGCCGGAGTCAGGATGCGCGGCAGGGCCCTGCAAGGGGCTCTGCTCCAGCTGCCTCCCGCGCCTGCCTCACGGGCACACACGCCGCTCGTGCTGGGGCCACGCAGGGACTGAGGAAAAGGCTACGGAATCCAGGGAAAAGCAAAAGCAGAGAAGTCGGAGCCACTGAGAGCCCAATGGTTTTGTTCAGTTTTGTAACCCATGGAGCTGCCGCATGAAGATGAGGTAAGAGGGCAACCAAGATGACAAAGGGACTGGAACATCTCTTGTATGAGGAAAGACTGAGTTGGGTCCATTTAGCCTGGAGAAGAGAAGGTTGAGAGGGGATCTGATCAATGTGTATAAATACCTGAAGGATGAATCTAGGGAGGAAGGGGCCAAACTCTCCTCAGTGGAGGCCAGCGATAGGACAAGGGGCAATGGGTACAAGTTGAAACACAGGCAGTTCCATCTGCGCAGGAGGAGGAACTTCTTTGCTGTGAGGGTGACAGAGCCCTGGCACAGGCTGCCCAGAGAGGCTGCGGAGTCTCCTTCTCTGGAGATCTTCAAACCCACCTGGATGCCGCCCTGTGCCCCGTGCTCTGGGTGTCCCTGCTGGAGCAGGGGGGTCAGACTAGATGATCTCTAGAGGTGCCTTCCAACCCCAACCATTTTGTGATTCTATGAAGATCACATTTGCATGAGACAGAAAGACCAGATCTAGTGATATCTGAAATACAGAGACCTAGTGAGCTGGGATGCCATGACTTGCGCAGCAGGCAGGTCACAAAACTGCCCTCAGTGCCCTGTTGCCCTGGCAGAGCCGAGACAAAGATGCCATGCAGTATTTCACTGCAGGGCATCCTGGTGGACAGGCAGCCACTCAGCAGCACAGCTGCAGAAGACACAGATGTTTACCGAAGCCGCAGCGAAATTAGACACGTGTCTCAATCCATTGATCATAGTGCCTGCAGCTTCTGTTACAAGGCAGGTGAAACGATAATAAATTTGACACAGCTTCTCTCAAAATCTTGCTAATAAATTATAATTCAGCTCGGATCAGACCATGAGGGATTGGAGTGAAAACAAGATGAGGTTTTGCAAGGACCCCATCTTGGATGGTCTTGTGTCTAGCTACAGCGGAGGGTCCCAGCCACCAGTGCTGTTGGGCTCTGTGCTGTTGCTGCCTTCAGTGGCTGCAGGGAAGTTCAGCTGAGATGTCCTGCACTCAGAGGTGCTCCCAAAACAGGAGCTTCTGCCACACTCCACAGAAACCATTAAGACTTAACAGCAAAAGGTAATTTTATGCAGCAAAAATAACCTGAAAACACTGCCCACACAGCTACACCCGTGAAAGGAGACCCTGGGAAGGCAGCTGCAGGGAAAGGCTCGTCCAGGACCACAGGGAGTGTGCGAGGAAGAGCTCAAACAAGCACCCAGTGGGAACTGGTTGCCACTGAAGCTTCTAGTTATGGCCACGTATGGGGAGGCTTCGCACCAGCCGGGGGCTCTAGAGATGCTTCCTTCATTCAAAATTGTCTTAAATCCCAGGTGGAGTAGAGGAGGCAAAACAAGCAAGGGAGGAAACATCAGGAGCCACCGCCTGGTGGCTAAACCAGGATGGGACAAAGTGAGGAACCGTTTCTTGATTCACCCTCAATAAATAAAACCAGTTGATGCCAAGGGAAATGATTTGGTAACAGTTTCCAGCTACCCATGAAAATGAACACTGTAAGGGAAAAGGAAAGCACAGGGTGGTACCAGAGTTAGAAAAGAAGAAGAAGATTAGAGGAAATTAATATCACAGAAATCTGTTCAGTGCTGAACGTCCTGTCCTTCAAAGCAATGTGAAGGAGCTCAGCAGCAGAGATGAAGATGCACACGTAGGAGCCACTCGCCTTACTGTCCATTTCCCATTCTGCACTACACTGAGCTGAAAGATCCATGGAGGTCACAGGAACACTGAAAGATACACTGATAAAGAGGGGAAGTTTTGGGGATGGGTGTCCCAAGCACAGAAGAAAAGACAGAGAAAGCTCAGCTGAGTTTCATCTAGTTCAGCAGCGAGGGTCAAGACAGGATAGCTTCACACAGTCTGCTCTCCTGCGTGGGCGTGCAGGGAAGAGGGGAGCGCAGCGGCAGGCGCTGCTGCTGCTGCTGCAGGGGAGAAATCGTCACATCCACTTCGTAGATGCCAAAGAATCTGAGCTGACATTTCTCTCTTCCCAACAGTCGAATCCCACCCTACCAGCTGCACGTCACAGCTGACCTCCAGTCAGGACCCATCTGAGTCAACATCAGGAGATGAAGCCCTGCGACAGCAGCTTCTCCCCCTCATACATATGTAACTCCTCTCCTGGCAGGTCACTCCAGCCAGGAGAGCAGAGTAAAAGGGCCCCTCTGCTAGAGCCACGCAGATGGACCCCATTCAGCATGGTCCCAGCACCCAGAAAGAAGCATCTCCACTGCAATGTCCCTGGAGATCTCAGTAAAACATCCAAATTATCCTCACCAAACTGACAGAGGCAGATGCCTTTCTCCTTCTTTAACCTGAGAAACTTGACCTTCGAAGTGCAGCCCTTTTCCCATAGGAACAGGGTGCCTGGAGAGAGGAGAGAGAGAGAAACACAAGAAAAACCTGGAACTGATTAAATTAAGACTGACTAGGAAGTCAGGAAAGTTAGCAACCATGGGATTATACTGTCCATTCCCCAAAACTCCAGTGACTGTCATAGTGTGAGGTCCAACAGTAAGACAGTGGCAGTGTTACCAGTGCCAGTAAATCATCGTCACTAGAAAAGTGCAATTCTACTTTTAAAAGTGCCTATGCTAAAAAAAAAAAAAAAAAGAAAAAGAAAAAAGAGGCCCCTTGTTACTCAGCAGATCTGTTCCCCTCTGGGTATCAGAGCCAGAGCTGCTGACTTTAGAGAAAAAAAAATATTTGTATAAGTTATTCCAGCTTTTTCCTCTGGTTAGCGCTGCACAGCTCAGCACTCGGAAAGGAAGCCGGAGTCTGTCAGCCCCCCAGCAGTGACACTGGTATGGGAGACTGCGCTGGTGTCTCTTCTGATTCATGTACAATCAATACACTTGTTAAGTTGCAATTAGAAGGTCAGACCCTTCTTCTCAGCCCCTCCTCTTTGTGCGGGTTTGTGTGGGTGTCACTGGAAACAGCATCTGGAGACACTGGGCTCGTGTGGGTGCCACTGAAGGTGGCGCTGGGTCTGCTGATCCTTTATGGCTGCGGGGACACAGGCACCACAGAGAAGCTACGCCGGCTTTCAAGCTGCCAGCTAAAAATAGCAGTTAAAAAAAAAAAAAAAGAAAAATGTAAGAATATTTGATATGGCATCATGCTGAGATGAATAAAATGACATCCCAGGTGAGGCTGCATGTTGATTAGTCACCGTCCAGAGCACATCACTTTGCTCCCACAACAGGCAGAGGGAATTACCCCCAGCACTACTAAAGGTAATTGCCTTTATCACAGATGGTCTCCCAGTGAACTATATTGCATGCGTTTCCCCTGCGCTTGGCTGTGGCTCACCCAGGCTGTGAAGGGAATGAAATTGAGATCATCTGTATATACACTTACATATTCAACATTTGCCCTTTCCATTGCCAGTTGCTGCATTTTCCTACTGATCTAAGAGATGAATGAGCATCCACGAGGCAGGGGTGCTGCATTTGTAAATGTCAAACATATTATAAGAAACTAGAGTAAAACAGTCAGTAAAGCTGCTGGGTGTCTTGTCTCATTCTGATTTCAAGAAAATGGAATGTCCTTCCACCTGCAGACTCATTGCCAGCTGTTATTACGCTTACCAGGAACAGGGTACGACATGAAATACTATCATTGCACGGGAAGTCAGGCACAGTGCCAGCAAGAAAAGGTACAGAAAGCCTTCATCTCCAGCTTACCTATCCCAACCAGCATCAAAGGACTAGCAAATACTGTATTTAACAGCAGTTCAACATGGGAGATTATTAAACAGATTTCTGCTCCACTGGCTGTGGGAGAATATCCCAACTCATTTCCTCCACCCTCCCCCACATTTCAACAAATATTTTAAAAATATTTTAAAAAGAATCCACCTGAGAATCCAGAGGTTTTGGTCTGACTCTCACAGGAGCAAAGGTCAATGTTTCCTTGTCAAAATGGAGAGAATCTGGTATGAGAAGCTAATGCTGGAAAAGAAATAGCAAATGTAAACACCAAAGATGATACTGCAATGAAGACAACAGGCAAGAGATGATCTTCATCAACACACTAGATCAAAGATAGTAGATTTCTAATGTTGGCTAGAAGGTAAATGGCAAGCCCAAGAGAAAAGCCCATCACCAAGATAATCGGTATAAAAGCCAACAGAAAAATAATGCTCCCAGGGAAAAACTGACCAAGATCCTCCAAAGAATCAGACCATGCTGGTAAAATGCAACACTGTGAACAGTCCCAAAGACAAAGATTGCATGCCAGAGAGGACTGCAGAGAATCTGCAGTATAGCAGATGAGTGTGAAGCAAAGACGCTAGTAGTCTGAAAGTAATACTAACTAGCACCTATGGCCTGCCTCACATATTCAATAAGGAAGTATTTATATATCCCAAACAGACCCCACAAAAAGGAATGAAATCACAGTGAAACAGGGACTTGCCTGAAGAAGGCAGAGGAAGATGGAAAATGGGATAAATGAGGACTTGGTTTTATCTCTGGAAAGGAATGCAGCTTCACAGCTCTCTCGGGAAGGGGTCCATGGCAGGAGCTTTTTGGGCTTTCATTACTGTCCTCTGCAGGGCAGGGACAGAGCACTGTGCACACCAGCACGTGGCCACAGGCAACAAAAAGAAGAGGCAATTCTGCTGGTCCCATCTAGAGAGGTGCCAATATGTCCTTTTTAATCATGTGCTCATCATCACTTAAGACTCCCTAGCACCCCATAGAAGTCAGTCTGTGAGATACAGATTGAAACTGGGCCTGTTCGGCCTGAAGAAGAGAAGGCTGAGAGGGGTCCTGATCGGTGTATACAAATACCTCAAGGGAGGGAGTGAGGAGGATGTGGCCACATGCAGGACTAGGGGAAACAGCCACAAATTGAAGCACCAAAAGTTCCACAGGAACTTAAGGAAAAATTTCTTAACAGTGAGGGTAACAGAGACCTGGAACAGGCTGCCCAGGGAGGCTGTGGAGTCTCCTTCTCTGAAGATCTTCAAAATCTGCTTGGATGCAGCTTGGATGCTACATGCTGTAGGTGACCCTGTGTGTGCAGGAGGGTCTAGATGATCTCCAAAGGTCCTTTCCAACCTTAACCATTCTGTGATTCTATATACGTCTGACTGCTTGACAGTTGCCAAGTCCCGACTGTGCGCAGAAGTTGGTAAGCTTCTAAACAAATCATAAGCAATTCAGATCTTTCAAATTCCTGCTCTCTATGGCTTTAGTAGAACTGGACTTTACCAATGTGCGTCCACACCTCCAGCAGAGGAAGGCTTTGAGCCACATTTGCAACACCCCTAGAACGCACCCACAGAAATAACAAGGGTGGAAACTGCAGCTTCCAGAGGGACAGAGCAGGCAGGACATCAAGAGACCCTTGGAGCTCAAACAGCACATGGGATCTGATGTCCCTGTATCCTTAATGGCTATAAAGCAATCCAGATCCTAACTTTATGTCTTCTCCTAAAATCCATCAAATCCAAAGTTCTGCATTCCTTACTCCCAAATCTTCATGACCTTGCTCAATCACGACCCAGACAGAAGACAATGGTCCAGTACTGACTTTGAGCTGCAGAGCCCTGACGACCTCCCTGCCATATGGCAGTACACAGACCCAACCTCATCTTGGCAAATGAAACTGGGAAAGAAAAAGCTTGATGTACAAAAAGGCAAGTCTGGAAATTTTCTCCTTACTCTATTTCCAGTTTTGTGAATGCCCACCACCTCCCCCAAAGTATGTGTTGGCTTACAGAGGAGTATGAGTTTCTAGCGGTTATCTGGGAGCTCTTAGCTTTTACTGTTCATTTGTCTGAAAGCAGGGTAAAAAGTCTCCTCCATTGGCTTATTAATCTGTCATGACAAGAGTCTTCATAATTAATTTGTCCCTAACAGTTGCTTTGTAATGGTAGCAAGAGAATATTTCAGGAATGGCAATTACATCTGGTGTCAAAATGATGAGGAAAACAAATGTTCAACCATCAACAAAATGCAGTGCCTTTTCCACTCCCTCCTGATGGTGGGTGACAAGCACTGCACATTGGAATTACAGTGCGGTTAATTACCAGGCATGTTGCAATTGAGAATTCATTTCCCATCTTGAGATGAAATTTGTCGAGCGACGCAGGTGGAAGGGGTGGCATCTGCCACCGGCACAAGGGCTGGGGAGGACTGGTCTTTTCTATACATTGCTTCTTCTTCAATTAACTGAACATATGTCCAACAATTACAAGCAGTGAACCTTTTTTCAGATATATAAAAGAATCTGCTTTCAATAATTGCATGTATGTCTCACAATTTCAATGATTTTCTTAAATAAAGAAGCCTAAAAACAAAAGGAGAGAAAGTCTTTTTTGCTATTGCTTTATTGAAATTTAATAACCTACGAATAAATAAATAAAAAGAAACAAGCCTACTTTAGGCCATCAATATTAATATGGAATATAACAGGTTTCTAGCCTGTGTACAGGTGGAAGAATTTCTTGGGCTGTGAGCTCAGCCTTTGGCATGCCAGGGAACCTGATATCCGAACGGCTCTGGAGCGGGATCCCCAAGAAGGCACTAAGGCACAGGCAGCATGGGGCTCTTCTCTCCAGGACGGAACCAGGCTCTGCCAGCACTGAAAATCCTACTCCAGAGAGCGACTGGGAAAGGGGAATCTGCTGGCTGGCTGCCCACGACGCCAGGGTGCAGAGCCACAAAGAGGGAAAACTGTCCTGCCTGGAGCTGAGTTCACCCACAGTCCCCACGGGCCCTGCGTGAAGCTGGCCCTGCTTCTGCTTAGCTGTGCTTGCTCCTGAGCCATCCTGCTCTTGCTACCCTGAAGTGAAACTGCAGGCTTAAAGAATCAAGCATCACCTTTGCTCCTGGCACAGACTCAATGCCAGCCTGGGTCTCTGAGGGCAACAGAGGCTAAGGGAAGCTGAGGGTGGATCCAGCCCTGGCTGCTGTGGGAGACAGGAGCTGGGACAACTCTCAGGTCCCTTCCCGTGCTTCAGGTTGCAGATGTCTCTCAGCCTGGAGCACGCGTGCAGCCCAAGCACTGGCCCACAGGCAGCAGAGCGTGTTTCCAGCAGGCAGCCCTCCTGTGCACGGGGAGATCCTTAACCAACCCATTTCTCACTCCCCATGCTTAGGAGACAACGTTTCATTATAACCTGCTCCTCAGCGGAGGATCACCACTCCGTATATCAGCACTGATTACTCTCAACTCAGACTCTGCCACAGCAAAGCCTTGGCTTCCTGCGAGAAGTAGAAGCTAAGAAATGGACGTGAAGCAGGAGAGGAGAGACACAGCAGGCAATACCAGGGCACAAGAGATTTAACGGCTCCTCTGGGCTCTGCCCACCCTGCTGCCTGATGGTGAACACAAATTCAAGAGCCCCAGGGAGGGAAGTGCATCTATCTCCCTTACTCACCCTCTCCTGGCAACCCTACAGTAAACACATGAGAAAGCAAAACATGCTGCCCTTCAGCAATCCTGCAAAAACCTACTCATGTTCAGGGGAAACAGCAGTGGCTAATACCTCAGGAAAAGAAATACACTAAACAAAACAACAGCGAGCAACTCACCAGAGCAGCCCTACAAGCAGGCACAGGCTGCACACTTAGGGAGTTGAAAGGCACACCAAAACCATTCCATTTTCCAACAGAAACCGCAGGGGCAGGCAGGTCACTTCAGGAGCTGTTTCTTTTGAAACCAGTTCTGCCAGTGACCTTTTTAGTGAAGATACCTGTAAATTCAGCAAAGCTGGCAAGACAGTAAATGGATGCAGGCTTTGCAGAGAAGGCTTCATAAAGCGCCGTGCCTAGGTGTGTACGTGCAGCCTCACAGGCTGAGGCATTGTTGGCGGGGGGCTAGGAACAGAGTGGAGGCTGTATAAAGATGACCCTTGTCACTATGTTTATCTGCTCCCTGTGGGTCCCGTCCAAGTCACATCAGCTCAGCACACTGACAAAAACAAGTTGTTGCTGGTGTCAGACCTGCCAAGATGATGCTGCTGCAGAGCAAGGAGCAGCACGTGGCTCTGCGTGCTGCCCCATCAGCAGAATCTGCGCTCACCAAGGCAGGACTTTCCAAAAAAAAATAGAGAAATCTCAAACTATTTTGAAATTATGCATAACTAGGCCACGCTCTTCCTCTGAAGCCATCTTTGAACCTTTTATTCTTTTCTGGACATGGTTCTTTCAACAGAATCAGTCCATTCTGAATACTTAGGCAAACATCTGCAAGAGACAGATGTGCCAGTCCTCACGCACAAAAATGTACACTTACATGGGCTAATGCCAATAATTCCTAGGCAGATCCTGCAAACATTTTCCCTAGTCAATAAAGTAAGGGATAGCTACAAAACCTGGCACTGAAACATACATTTTGTTGTGTGCCTGAACAAAATCAGCTGCTGCTCCAACCCAGAAAACCTAAGTCCCTTTTTTCTAATCTTCAGGAAGGCTTCCCCAGCCTAGCAGAGCCCTGCCTATCTCAAGATGGAAAAGGAAATCAGTGTTCTCTTTGGAGAAGACACCTTCTCCTCAAGTGTGCAAACTAGGTGGGTCCCATGTAAGCATGAGGGCTTGTCTGGATCCACCAAGAAGCCTTCAGCCCTGTCAAGAACTTCAGAGGAGTGTTTGTAAGACATTGCCCACTGCAGCAACTCCTTTCATACTGACTTAACAGCCTAAATGAAGACACTGGCTTGACAGGTAAGATAATTGTGTGTTACCCTCCAGCACATTCTTTTATCAGATACACTTTAGGGAGAATGTGATAAGGTCACTGGTTTAGCAGAGCAAATCTATAGTATTCAGTCCTACTTTACAATTCCAGCCTGGCTTGATATGTGAAATATCCTCCTCTGCACCACCAGCCTTTTCATCCCTGTATCTACATTTCTGTGCTCCTAACACGCATCCTTCAGAGGCTGGAATTTTATTCCAAGTTCACTAAAATATCCTTTGGAAGGAGAACAGCATATTCAATGTGAATCTTGACAGAGACTCGAGGGCAAAAAAAACCCTACACATAACATCTGAGAGGCCCAGCTTACCCTTGCAAGCACTATCGTGTCTCTATCACCAACTGAATGTTTTATGTATATATTTTTCCCTGTCTCAGATAAAATTATTGCAATTCTTAAGCCAGCTGTCTTCCTACTTTTAAAATAGGTTAAGCACTGGATAGCTGTCAGCTCTATTGATTTTATAGGCAGCCTTTAATAACCAAGTTATACAAACTGGCCAGGAGGTCAAGGCTACTTAGTCTTTCATTAACATAACAACCCTACATGGGGATTCAAAGTCAATGGGACCAGACTTAAATTACTTATAGTAGCATCCTAAGCAATTGCCACTTTTTTGCCATTTCCTTCCATCTTTTCTAAGGCTTTCAATCTCCTGAGAAATCCTGTATGCCCATTTATTAGCGCAGTCTTCACCTAGGGTGAAAAACCTACATAAAGAAATAAAACTCAACAGCTCTTCAGAGCAGATGTTGTTTCTTGCCAAGGTTCTGACTTCACATTGTTGAGCGTTCACTTCATGTTGTGACTCAAGGTGTAGACCAAATGTTATATAAAACAAGATTACTTCTCTACTTCCCAGTTGCTCTTTGCATAGTGCTCCTCATGGTACATGTTCCTTGCAGTCTAAATCCTTCAAGAGCTTCTTTGTGGCTTTCTCAATGCACCTGGTTGAGATGTTCCTCACACAGTTCTCTAGCTATTATGTACCCTTCGAAAGCTGCAAGAAAACCAAGTCAAGAGGTCTTCTGCAATCTCAGTGAGAAGGGATTACCCCATATGGAGGAGAGAACCTTAAATGCTCCCAGGGCACCGAGCTTCACTGCTGCTCGGGGAAGTGCTGGACAGATGCAGGACCACTTGGACAACCCTTTGCTTGACACTTCACACACATACTCCTGGAGTCTGGAGCTCATTAGAGATGAGGGTGCCTGGCCAGGAAGAAACATGCAAATTAAATAAGAGAACACCTATTTCCCCTCACTTCTCTTCCTCCTCCTCCTCCAAAAACATGGAGATGGCCCACTTCTCTGAATAAATCACTGCAGGACTGAAGAATATCCTGTTTCACAGGCCCACATCCCAAGGAGTGGACAGTCCCAATGCTACAAAATTAAACCCTAGAGATACTGTGGCCATAACGTTCAGCTGATACCACTTTAGAAAGGAGGAGGAAAAGGAAGTGTCTTATAATTAGAAGATTTATTTTGCAGCTTGTTATATGTTTTCAACGCAAAGCTTTCATGCTTTATGTGTTGTCAGGAAGTTTTCTAGACAGCAGTGCTCAAATGTAGAGTCATCAAAGCACCAGCTGGCCCTGCCACTAGCTTTTTTAGACTGCATTAGCGTGACCATGCCTTTTAGATGAAGAGATATCCTGGGGAGCACATAATAGGGCAACCTCACATGATCGGCTCAGGGACTGTGGATGGACTGTGAAGCTTTTCACCTCTCTGTTCTGGTAGCCATTCAGCTTGGTGACAGATAGTCACTGCCACCTAATGGCTACTCAGTGTCGCATAGGAGCTCACTGGATTCCTCTCATTGCCGCTCACCACAGATCAGGCTCAGCCAAGGGGGCGAGGAGTCGATGCGCTAGCCCCATAGCGAAGGGCAAGCACAGCCATCCAAGGCTGCAGGGACAGAAACAGCCACCTCGTGCAGCTCTCACAGCAAACACTTCTCACAGAAGGAGGGAACTTCTCCCCGAGAAACTCCCATTCCTGAAGCTGCTGCAGAGTAGAACCGCCCACAGCCCCAAGTCAGAGAGGCCTTTCTGCAGAAGGGCCATCAAGAGCCCCCAGGGACTTCTCTCTGCAAACACAGTCCAGATCTATCATGAAGAAAATATTTCAGGACATTGCTTCCTCTTATTTAAGGCCCACAGTATTACTGAATCACAAGGGCGGGCCAAAGGCACAGGCTCTCTTACTAGTCTGAAATTGCAGGCTATTTTTGAAAAACACATGCACACCCACTCATCTTTTCAGGGGCAGCAGGCTCCTTCAGCCAGGCAAATGTACTGTGAGACAAAGCTCTTTTGAAAACACCCACCTTACTGTGAAAGCAAATGCTATGGATGCTGGAAAGAGTATCCCAGGAGCAAGAAAATATATTCTGTAGGATGAAGGCATAAGGTTGCAACTTTCAAATAATTGCCCAGGTAGTAGCAGTCCAAAATCCAGAAGTTTGAATAAGAATATCTCAGTTCTGTTCTCAAAAGGAAGAATGTTAATTAACCTCCCCAAATGGCTTTTTCCTGACAAAGTAATTTCATAGCCAATATAGTTAACTCAAGAACAGATTCTTGCTGTCTCCTGAGGCACCCTGACAGGAGTTTTATTTTCTCTCCTTAACATCTCCCCTCCATTAAAAATATACCAACGTCCACATTTTCAGCAGGAATCTTTTGTCTTCTTTTGGTATGAACCCAACAAAATCAATGCCCTCGTCAAGATTGATTTGCATCTATGCCAGTAGTGCCGCAAGACAACCTACTGGAATCTGCTTCCTAACCAACTTGGAAGCCCATATATGCCAGCCCTTAAACAAACTGCGTGTTGTAAGATATCTCCTGACTGGCAGCAGGATCTGCAGAAGCTGGTGCCAGCAACATGCTCCCCGGGCCAACAAAGATACCCAGGTGCTGGATGATGTTGGATGCCAGCGATAAGCGGCGCAGTGGAAATGTCACTGAGGAGGCTCGCTTGAGATGAGACAAACCTCCTCAGGAGACGAAGGAATCTATGAGAGATGCAGCCTTCTGCAGAACAAGGTGGTTTGTTGATGAAGTAATAAGGAAAAAAATGTCACATATGGGAAATAGTGCACTGTCCTCATTCCTCCTCTGACCCACAGTACAAGCAGGGCAGAAGCAAGAACATCCAAGTTCACACATGCACAGACAGCTGTGACCATTTAATGAAGCAGACGTGAAGACAAGGCAGCTCAGGCCTCCCCCAGCATTCCTGACATGGGACCTACAGACATTCCTAGGAAGCATCCTGTGTCTTGGGGCTAATGATGGTTATCATCACATTACCATCATTTATAGGAAAATGATAGACAACCCAGAATAGATTCCCTAACCCAAGGGAAAAATCAAATTACTCATGTGGTCCAGCCACCAGTGGGGAAATGAGACTGTAAAGGACATAAAGCATGGCCATTTGAGCAGGTACACTCCTATTACAGGCCATGACAGGAATGCTAACGATAAAGGAAAAAAATACTTTCTTCTCCAATGGTTGCTGAGTAAGGGCTGTGAGTACTGTCGTGAAGATGTCTTCTCATATTTCCTGACTGAGGGGAGAGGCAGAGAGTGGCAGAAGTGCCAAATATACACTGCCAAACCCAGTGGGTGCAGAGCAAAATTTCATCTCCTCACAGAAAATTATAAATCTCCAATTTACTGGCCATAAAAGGGGGCTGAGAACTATCTAGCTGAGAGCATTAGCAACAGAAGTGACCACAAGGGACAGAAAAACAGAGTAAGATTGAAGAGGGTTCCTTGGAGCTAAGTGGGAACCTGGCTAATGGCCCCTGGGGAATCTATTTCCTTTTAATCTGCTTTTCATTTAACCATTTCCTAATGACTCTGTCCTTGTTTGGCCTCAATAGGCTTAAGGACTGGTGCTACCACTGAGGTTTGCTATCTCCTGTCTGAGCCTGTGAGCAATGTGGAGGTTCCAGTTCAGTGTTTGACTGGAATTCATGGAGAGTGAGTGGAGCTTTATCACGTGCATTTGAGTGCACCTCTCAGAGTACTGAGTACCAGGTGCAAACACCCAGAAAGGAGGGCTTTTCCACTCCCAGCAGCAAGCCTGACCCGAGCACCATCAGCATCCAAGCAACTGCACCATCTCCCTCACCAGAGGCAGAGCATCTGCATCCAGATCTGCCCACACTATCTGTATCCCATGGTCTCCAAGTCCCTTGCTCAAAAGAATCTGTGGTCTAAGCCCAGTGTCAAAATGTAGGTGGAAATCAGTAAGCAATTCATATACACATTTAAAAGAGAATTCCAAGCGCTGAGCACATGAATGGGAGGTTAATTTGGCCTCACTAGCAGGACTGAAAGCTCAGAAGGACAATGAATGCCTGGGAACACCAGAGATGTATTCAGGACAGAAGCAAGTGCAAGCAGCCTCTGCATGACCATCCTTCACACACCTCATACCCTTGGCAGAGACAGTCACATCCAGTGACTGGCAGCTGGCCTCATCCAGTGACTCTGCTTTAGTACCCACTCCAGCGGGAGAACTTCTTGCACTGAAGTAGCTCGTGTAAACCTACCAAACTCAGCTCCCAGAGACTGTTGACAGAGCTGCTAGACTGTAAAAAGATTGACTGCCATCCACTTGGAGCTGTACTGAGACTAAGGGTTTGCCATGCAATTCTCTAGTCCCTCTTGAAGGAGTCTCTCAACACTGAGGTTATTCTACTCCGAGGTGACCCTTCGCTGGCACATGCGCTGCAGTGATGTTGCTGGAGAGCCCACAAGCTCTGCTCCCGTCAGGCTCACCGATGTCCCTCAAAAACACCTGCCAACAGCAGGACAGCCTGGATGCTCAGTACACCAAAGCTTTCCCAATGCATGTGATGCCTGTGCTTACTTCCTCCTGTTTGTTTCCCAGCTCAGTTCCCTTCATGGGCCAAAGGCTCAAGGCTAGTGTTGGCCATGCCACAAGAGCCCTCTTGTATCACGTTGACATGTGCCACTGACCTTCCCATAGTCCTGCAAGAATCTTTTCTACTGTGCAGACAGCTGTGTCTGTTGCTACAAACCACCAGGACAGAGTTCAGTGCTTTACCACCTACCTGGGACTTAAGGAAGTCGTATTCCTCTGATCCATAGGGGACGCTCCGGAGCGAGGTCAGGTAGTCATAGGTAATAACTGCTGTCTGCAGATGAAACCAGAAAGAGTCAGAAAACTCCGCAGTTGGTCTGGACAAAACAATAAACCATATCTTAAGGAGAATGCACGCAGATTAGATTCAAAAGTCTAGGCTTCATAGTGATTTTACAGTATTTATAGGAGTTACCAGTATTTTAATAAAATTATATGAAAAAAAAGAATACAAGAATTCTCAAGAATTCAAATGCTGAATTTCACCCTCTATAGAAAGCACTCCAGAGACCTTAAAAAAAGTGCTTAGTATCCCTATAACATCTTTCACTAGAAAAGCTCAAAGCACTGTAGAAACCTCTGTACAGCACCTTGCACAGCAGCGTCCCATTCTCACCACCCTCATTCGGGCATTCTGGGCTCCACGAGAGAAGCAGCTACTGACAATATCAAATATCCAGCCCTGCTTGTGTGGACCAGTCATGTCCCATCTCATCTTCACACCTCCAAGCTGCCTAACCACACTGGTGCCCAGCGAGCTCCGTGGGGCTGGGTGGCTCAGCAGGGAACAGAGAGGCTGCCACAAGCTCCCCCATTAGCAGGAGCAGAAGTTCTAGGGAGATCTGGCTGAATAAAGGGCAAGAGGGCAAAAGGGGCAGGCACAGAATTACACAAGTGCAATATGAAAATCCAGCTAAAGCTTCTTAGGTGGACACAGCCTCAGAAAATAGAGTTAGATTCTTCAGTGCCTAAAGGTTTTTAAAAATGAATCTTAAGAATGCCAATTTTATCATGGAATTAGAGTTCTTCTCTTTCCACAGTCAGAACGACAGCAAATGAAACAGGAACCTACAGGACATTTGCATTAAGTTGCATTAAGAGGGGAGAGAAGAATGGTGTCTATCTAGATGAGAGATGAGCTCATCCACTAATGTGTCATCTGAACTTCCAAATCCTTGCCATGAAGCACCATTTGCATGGCTTGGACCCAAAGTCAGCTTCCCTGAAACCTCCCTACCACAGGGACTGCAGCCCATTCCGCAGTGGGACACTAGCCCTGCTGTCATCCTGCACCCCCAACATGGGAAGTGGGCAGAAAAAGCACACAAAGCACAACCACAGCACCCTGGAAAGCCAAGAGACAACAGGATCAAATCTGCTTGGGGAAAAAGGCACTGGAATTGACAGCTGGGAAGCAGTCAAGAGCACAAAGATGCCTCTACGTAAGAGAAGATTAAGCTGGGAAGCAGTTTCAAACAGACATAGGCTTTCCTTCTGGAGCTGAGCTTTCTTGCACTTCCTTTTTTCAGGACTGAAAATTTTTCCTCTGGCTTTTCAGACTTGTTTGCCCCTGGTGAATTCAGGAGCTGCACAGCTATATGGAAACATATTTGGAAGAAAAATCTTTCAAAGCATATTTCCAAGTCAAAGAACAACTTGGAAGCAGAGGGAGGTTCAAATCAGCCTTGGGTGAAGGCATGAGATGGTTCTTATTTTATTTCTGGTCCATGAGGGTAATTATCACCTCCAACTTGAAAAGAAACTGCTAACAGATTGGCCTGTATTACAGAGGAAGAAGAAATTAATTAAGCAGTTGCTAATTACATCGTAATCTTAAACACTAAATTAGTATTATGATGATCCTGATAGGCAACTCTGACATTGCCAAATCGCTGCTAGTGTTTGAGATGCACTCCAGCTACAGCACACAATGTTCATTTGATGTGCTCTGAAACAGCTGGGGTGCCCTCAAAGAAGTTCAGCAAATGCAAAATTGCCTTGCCAGGTTTCTAGCTCTACCAGAACACAGAAAGCATCTGAAATCTGAGGAAATCAGATAACAGAATTAATTCTCATCTAAGATTAGTGCTGTCTACAGACTGGGGCCATGTTTTAGAAACATAAAAAAGGCCTACAAGTTCACCCAGTTCCTCACATTCTATACACTATTTATTTGCCATGTTATTTGTTTAGTTGATCTTCTATCAATCCAGTGTTAAATATCCCAAAGATGTGGGCTTCCACTTTGCCTCATTTAATTCTCAACTCCTTACACACTTTCCATCACTCCTAAAATTACTCCCAGGTTTTGCGAGGAGCTGGCACAATGTTCCTTCTGAATAACTGTTTATCCACACATTAGCAAGTGCCAGTTCCCTATGCTAAGGCTCAAGAAGAAATTTTCTATTTGGACACTTCAACAAGTCTCTTGGGAAACATTGCAAAGAACAAGTGAATTAGTATGGTTAAAATAAGAGCAAACTCAAATCTTTCTGATCAAACTCAGATCAAACCTATCTGGAGGCCTGTGAATGCAGTTCTGGGTCAGGATTTTTGACTTCCCCATTTTTTTATTTTTTGGTTTCTCCATAACTTGTCTTATTTTTTTTGCATCTGCTGCTGCTGAATTTAGCTCTAAGAGCTGCAATCTACTAATTACAGTCTGCTTTTGGCTGAATACAGTGCAAAGACTGAGTTAAGCATCCAAGTAAGGAGCCTTGTCACAGTTAGATTGAAAGGCAGCTTCTACAGACCAATGTAGATACCACCACCATCCAAAGACACTTGCTTGCTACTGAACCTCAGTTTTCATTTACAAAAAAAGTAGTCCAGGGAGCTGAGAGCTTCTTAGAAATTAACCTGTCTAACTATCCTGTTGGCTTCACCCATCCTACTGAAGATGTGTGAAGAAAAAAATCTGCCTATCCAACTTAAAGCAAATCCGTATCTGGGAAGAGAGAGGTCACTGGTGCAGAAGAACTAAAGAATTTCTCAGAAACAACATGTCCCATATGCTAGAAAGAACAGAGAATTCAAAAAGAAACAGAAAATTCTTATTTCAAAAGTATGCACATGTGCTGCACTCTTATCACCTACTAAAGTCTGTATTTCTGCTCTGCCTTTTCAAAATAAGCATCCATTCCCCACGACTCCTGGTGCAGCCTGCACATACAAATGGTATGGCACTCCAGTCAAAGAATGAAGTTTGCTTCTTACTGCACCTGCCCTCGGGAGCTGGCTCCCTGTAAACTCCTTAATAAAGCATTTAGAGATGGCCGGATCCGCAGGCAGAGAGCTGCTCCGTGCTGGGGCTGGGAAGCGATGGAGAGCATGATGCCTGAAAAGGCATCACGTAAGTGAGGTATGTGAACCCTGCCTCCTCCTGGGCTCCCCTCTGCTTTGTTCCTTACTCCTCGTGGACTCTCTGGTGAACATCCCTGGAAAGACTGCATCCTGTTTGGCTGGCAGCCCCCATTCTCTGCTCTTCTGGAGCTGCGATCCACACCAGGGTGAAACAGAGATGATGCAGCAATGTGCCTAGCAAGATGCTGCAGGGTTTGCTTTGGGGATCTGGAAACCAACCCAGTCTCAGCAGTAAATCATCCCCCACCCTTGTGCCTTGCCTTGAGAATGCTCCTCAAAGTCCAGCCTTTCTCTTCCCAAACTTCTCACACTAACAGTCTCAGGGCAATTACTACTGTAGTACACTAAACCAAACAAACAAAACAAACCCCAACATGTCATGATCCTTTAAATCAAATGTTCAGGTGTACTAAGTAGCATCTACAAACACGAGGGTTTGGTCCCTGTTAAAAGCAACAGGACGCTGTAGCCAGGTAGCCACCGTTGCAGATTGATAGAATTGTGTGCCCAAAGTGAGCCCTAGTTCTGAAGGTCCCCACTCATCTACAGAGAAAGTTCTCTACAGACCTGCATCCCAATCTATTTCTTTCTAAAATGTGTAAATGATAGCTCTATTCCCTCTGTGTTTTCACCTCTTTTCCCCACTGTCTCAACAACATGAAGAGCTCCTCAATGTTCTTCCAAATTTTGGGGCCAGCTGCCATTAGAAATGCAGAGAAAGAATGCAAAAAAATCCAAGTTCTTATGAACTTCGATTCTCAATTCTTATATTCTCTTATTCACCTACAAATCCTCCTTCATGTCACTAGGGTAAAACTTACTGTGGCAATGGCTCGGCCCACACGAACAACCCCAAAATCATTGGGATCCAGGAACTTGTTGCCATAGAGGTAGATGCCAGTGGTGGCTGCTGCAAACGAGGCCAGTTTCAAGATCTTTCTCGCCATGACTGATAATCCCTGCAGAGACACAAAACAGCAACAGATACATCTGAGACTCGGTGACCTAACATTTAGAGCCACAAGTGACCTGACAATCCACATTTCAGTGTCTGCTCCGCCAACAATTCCCTACTGGCTGCTGCCCCCAGCCAAGAGCTCCAAGCGATGTGGCAGCAGTGAACACAAGCTGCTCTGCTCTAATTCCATTGCAGTTTCTATCTCAACTGCTCTAGAGCATCCTCTTCTGCTCCACCACGTGCAACCACAACAGAACATTTGTCCACACATCCACATGCAGGCAGCAGCAGGCAGGCAGAACCAAAAGGGCACAGGGTCAGCAGAAGTCAGTTCTGCACGTGGCAACGCATTTCCTCTTCACCAAAAGCATTTCGAAGGTATCATGGCCTGTGGGGGCTTTAAGGAAATGCTAAAAGGCAAAACAGGGTTTAAAGGAAGCTCCTTCGACATCAGAGAGCACAAAACGTCTTGTTCTGTGGACACTGCCAGGCTGGTGGTGGAGGCTCCTCGCTCATGGTCACCGTCCCCCAAGTGCAGGTGCTGGGCGGCCGCGGCCAGGCCTGCACTGCAGGATGGATGTCCGTGGGGGTCACCAGCTCCATCCCGGCTCCGTGGCTGACCCAGCGCATGCCTGGGGCGCCACCTCTCTCCCTGCTCACCCTATCTCTGCAAAACGAGGGTGGCAATGAGCTGCTTCCCCTCTCAAGCATTCCTGAGCACTGTGTTCATTATTTACAGGCTAGAAAAGAGTGGAAACATCTAAATCGCGAGACACATTTTGTGACTGTTGAGGATCCAAGAGAGGCCTTTTGAAAACAGGCTCACAGCAACACAACCAGCCAAACAGGCCGGTGTAACACAGGAGACTGCGGCACACTAAGCTTAGCTAATCTGTATCAGCCCCAGGTTCACTCGGAGACAGACAAGCCCAGGCTCGCGGTGCCAGTCCCGGCCAGAGCAGCTGGTGCCACCCAGTGCCTTGTCCCCTAGGATGGGCTGACAGGGACGTCGCGGAGCCCAAGGCCAAGCCTCGGCAAGCTGAACCCGAAGGAGCGGCACTGGCGGCGCCGCTCTCCTCGCACCCGCACGGTGTGAGACACGCGGGGCCCCTCTCCCGCAACCCCGCGGCCTCCAACAGGGGCTCGGCAGCCTTCCCATTGAAACGTTTCCGTTCCTTGTCAGGTTTTGCAAAGCTCAGTTTATTGGAAAACCAGGAGCACGGGCAGTCCCGTGCTGTGCTGTTCAGCCCTTCGCC
>NW_020455788.1:605152-628601 GCF_003342845.1 Nothoprocta perdicaria | reverse complement strand
CGGCCTTGCCCCGCGCGGCATGCTGGGACTTGTAGTGTGCGGCCCGGCGGCCTGCGCCGCGCCCGCCCCTGGGCGAGACCACGGGAGCGCCGCGCCCGCCCCTGGGCGAGACCACGGGAGCGCGGCCGGGGGGGGGAGCCCTGCCCGGGCTGCGCCCCTTCGGGCCGGGGCTGCGCTGGGCCCCGGGCAGGCTGGGCCCCGCACTGCGCCCCGCGCCCTCAGCCAGGAGAAAGGAAAACGGTGATAAATGGCACCATATTCGGGGATCAGTGCAAAACCAACCTCTCCACCGAGCCGCCTTCAAGTCAAGATGATAATAAAAGGCAAATGACCCAAACCAGAGGAGTTCTGCCTTGCTTGGGAGAGAGGGAAGGCAAAACGCTGCTGACCTCTCAAAAATAGTGTATTCCATGGAGCATATTCCTAGCTTGGTCATTACCTGTGTGAAACGTAGCATTTCTGATTCAACTTCCTTCCTTAATGTTGTTTTCCAGTCATCTTTCTGGTAAAGATAACCCAACATTCAATAATACCTGGGAAAACATGGTGGAAAATGAGTATTTAGGATGGAGTTTAAGACAGAGCTAGCACAATGAAACCTGGGACAAATACTTTTAAAGGATGCTAGAAATCAAAACAGAATGAGACCAAAGAAATCTTAATAACCTTTCAGGGTTATTGTTGCCAAGAGGATTCTGAAAACACTGATACAAAATTAGGAAGGCATCACTGCATTGACTCTGTTTCCATTCATATTTGCAAGAAAACAATTGCATCCAAAAATGTAGAGACAAGGGAAAAAAAGTGGGGAGATGGAGGAAGAATCTAGAAACACATAAAAGATTATGGAGCAGCTTCTAGAAGAAAGAGCAGCACCTGGGACAGTGCTCAAACAGACATCCTAAAGCCTGGCCTCTCCTTCATGATGAACTCTTCTCTTCTCTTCTCTTCTCTTCTCTTCTCTTCTCTTCTCTTCTCTTCTCTTCTCTTCTCTTCTCTTCTCTTCTCTTCTCTTCTCTTCTCTTCTCTTCTCTTCTCTTCTCTTCTCTTCTCTTCTCTTCTCTTCTCTTCTCTTCTCTTCTCTTCTCTTCTCTTCTCTTCTCTTCTCTTCTCTTCTCTTCTCTTCTTTCCAGTGCTGTAAAGGTGACCTGTTCACTCTCTCCCTGGGCAAATGACAATGCTATATGAAATATTTTCAAAAAAAAAAAAAAAAAAAGATAATTGGCAGTATTTGTTGGACACCCTCTTTGCTTTCTGTATTTCTGTCTTTCTCCTTTCATTTTCACTTCCTGACCCACTTTCCTGCTCCATCCCATTCAGCAGGCACTAACACGCACGCCTGAAGAATGTCAGCTTAGAGGTAAATGTTACCTTGAGAAGCAAAGCACCTGGCTGTTACAAAGGACAGAGTTACTGCCAGCACATTGAGGATACAGGGCCCAGAGGGCTGGCTGCTGCTGCAGGCCATATGGTGGCTACACTGACTGCACTTCCATAGGTTTCTTCTTCTCAGACAGATGGGAGCTTCCGAACTGACTGCGCTGCAGTGGAGCAGCTCAGCTTGGTCCTTGGACCATAATAAATTATATAGAGGAGACTCTTTTGGAAAGATTTGCAGTTTAGGAGGCAATGTTTTAAAGGGATGAACAAAAATGAGGAAAATGTGCTAAATGTGAAGCTAGAAAAAATGAGAGATGAACACAGGCTGAACATGAAGTAACCAGTCTGAAAAAATAAAATTAAATGAGCTTGGAATGCAGGAAAAAGATCTATCCCTAAATGTATTACAGCCTGTGCAAGTTTTGCTATAGATCTTTTTGCATGCAGGTTTATGACTTCCATGGATGAGGCTGGTATGGACTATATGACAATGGGAGATCCATTTGAAAGCACCACACTACCACACAGCTAAATCCCAAGCAGAGCCTGTAACCCCAGCCCTGTCACTGTTTCCTGACTGCGGTGCACTAAACTCCAAGTTTAGCGAGGCTGCTCAACTCCCACGTTCAGGATACGAATCCCCTGCCTTAACAGATCACAAGCCAGTAGCTTTCCCAGCAAAAGTGGCAAGTCGGCACCCGGGTTTTGCTGGCCTCTCCTGGAGGAGCTAGGCTAGATTGCGTCCCATGAACAGTGTCTCTTGCAGCTCTCAGTGAAACAGGCTGAAGCTGGGCCTGCTCTGCAGACAAAAAAAGAAAAGGCTTTTGTAGTGTAACAATGCCGTGTGCCAAGTGCACTGGGCAATTATGTAACCGATGCTGAGCCCTTCTATAATTAGAAGCGGCACCTCGTTAGAGTGATCAGAGCTCTTTTGTGTGAGCCTAGGCAGGGGCGCACAAGAAAGTGCTTGGCTCAAATGAAAGATGCTGGCTTGATTTCCCTTTCCCTTTCAACTGGTGAATAAATTAGATCTCAGATTACCCCAAATTGCTGTGACAAAGGAAAGCATTTCCTTTTGATGTTTAAGACATTTGCATTGCAGGTGTGAGTAAAACCAAATGCTGAAAGAAACCCCCACACTGCAGCTTTGCCATCCCCTGCATCCGAGTGGGAAGAATGGCCAGGCTGCCTGAACAGAGGACACCAGCTCTCCCTACAAGGAAACAATCCTCTATTTTAGATTCCTTCTGGTGGAAAACCTAGGAAAGATATCTCAAAAGTGTCCCTGGTAGCTGACATTCCTTGTCTATTCCTTGACTATGGAGATCAAACAAGTCTCTGAAAGCAGGTGATCTGGTGATTTTTCTGGACTCAGAGGTCTAGCTTAACAAAGAGACATGAAAAGATGAGGGAGAGTTTGCTACTAGTGCAGTGGGAAGAACAGCACGTTCCAACAGACCGTTCTTCACTTCTCTGATCTGTCCTATCATCAGATGGCAGTCACCATCACAAACGCCGAGGCAGATCCCTGCATCTCCAAGCAAGTGTAGCTCTAGGAAAGTCAGGGGAACTATGACAATTTAGGGAAGCTGAAGTTCTAGCCAGTGAAATCTGATACTATAAATTTGTATTTATGAAGTATTTTCTGATTATTTTCTGGTTAGTACAGAAGAACTACTACAAATACAAGTTTATCACAGTAGGTAGATGTGCAAATCAACATGGGAAGCAGGAAAACAAAATGACTTACCTAGAGCTAATTCCACAAGATAGCTTAACATGCCCCTACAGTTCTCTTGCTAAACCAAACTGAGCACATTTTTGGTCTAACCTTGAATGGAGACCAGCAGGCTTTGCTTTATATCAGACACTGGCAACCATCTGATTTTAGACTAGGACCTTCTTGCAGATCATATTGTACAAAGCCAGTATTTGGCTACGACATCTCTCTAAGGAAACATGTCCATTGCCCAAGGCCCCCAGTCCCTGTACGTCAGTAATGAACAACGTCTGAATGCAATGCCAGAAAGTTATGTGTTTCCTTTAAAGCTGTGCTTTACGTGCACTGTCAAATCAAAACTTCCTCTTTTCCTTATTTCCTGTGAGAACCAAGGTCTTTGCTCTATGTTGTAGCCCCTTCATTAGGTTTTCTAAAGCTGATGGGGACTGAAGGACACTCTCCTTCCTCTTGTAGGCTTGGGGAATTTAAAGTAGGCCACCATGTCCTACTTGAACAGAGGATGTGGATCAGCTGGGAGCAGAGTGTTTCTGAAATTAACTTTACAAAACACCGTGGAGCCTAGAAGATACTAGAAGTACACGAGATGGCTTCTGCCTTTCTGAGATATGTTACTCTTCCACAAAGCATGGCAAATAATACAGATTAAAACAGCCTCCCTTTCGGTCATATCAGATAATACAGACATCTTGAAGAATTTAAAGATTTTTGCAGCAGCTCTAATAGACCTTCTGATCTTTTTTTCCTTGATATAATTTTTCATTTCAATGCTGTCTGTAACCCCTAAGGAAATGTGAAGTGCATGGGTTGCTGATGTGGCTGAATCTTTCCATCTAGGTAAATCTCCTCCTTCTCACTGCTTAGCATCTTACTCGTGGCATAATTTATCCCTTGAGTTGAAGAATATCATTTATTTCAATCATTTTTATCTCACAATGTGCAGTGATGGTTAGGCATACAGATATCTTATATTAACAATAGCTTATTTCATTACTTTGTATTGCCATCTCCATTTGTAACAAGATATTTCATGAAACATTTAATTCTGCATTTGCAAATGTAAAAAGTGCTGAAGTAGAGGAAAAAAAAAGGTGCAGAGCATTTACCAGCCTAAATCTACCTCAAAAGACTCCTGGAAGGCACCTGAAATACATATTAAAATAAGTGTTTTCCAATTCACTAGTGGTATTTAAATCAAATTTTAAAAATAATCCTTCTGGTAGCCATGCCAATGATTAAAGATTATTGAATGAAGAGACCTTTGATAAAGATCATGAATGTAGAGACCTGTTGGCTTGCTGCCCAATAATGTTAAGTAGAAAGGAGCACAGTAAAAGCAAAAAGGAATGAATTCTTCTTTCTTAGATACTGGTTTATAGTTGGGGAAAACAGATCTAAGGATTTCAGAACCATTCCTTACATAAATGCTTTTTCTTAGAAGATCCTGGCCAAAGCTACCATCTTTGAACAGTTACCAGGCCTGTTTCATGAAAACTCCCAAACTAGGAAATATAAGAAATGCTCCTGAAATGTGAAGTTTCAACTGAATATATCTATATTGGCCCTGAGAGTTTAGGCTTGCCTAAAGCAGACCTTGTAGAGATGAAGGAGTCTCTAAAGACTTTATAGCTTTGACTATAAGATAGCACAAGATGCAAAAGTGAGCTCTTCCTGTGGTATTCCAAACATTAATCATTCTTATTGTTAAATATTTCTGCCTAATTTCTCATTCGAATTTCTCTGATTCCAAATTCCAGTTAATGGTTCTTGTTATCCTTTTCTCTATCAGATTATTTTCAGATCTTGTATTTTTATCTTGTAAAGGTATATATCATGATGATGAATTTTCTTCTCAATCTTTTTGTAACAAGCAAAGCATCCAGAAAGTTTTAATTTGCTTCTTCAGAAACATTTCTCTTCTTAATGTAATTACAATAAGCAGAGAAAGAAGTGCCATCTTCTCTTAATTTGGAAGTATAGCATTTACCTCTTAAAAGTTAACCAGAAACAAGCTGGTTTATTTTATTTCCCCTCTACTTCCTATTTATGCTAGAGTTAACATTACCTTTGTGGTTTTACAAGCCTCCTCAATTGTCAAAAATTTTAAAAATATGAACACCAAAATGATATAGAGGTACCCTAGAATTCATTATATTCACCTAGACACCCACTACTGTTATTCACTTCTTATACATTCATGGTGCACACTGGACTTCATGTTACTTCACTCAGTGTACTTTTAGGTTGAGTGGCTTCTCTCACTTGATCATGCTAAATCCTTTTCAGAAACTGTTTTCCAGGATAGCAGTCTGTACTTAACCCCTCATTTCTTACTTTCAGCTATAGAAGTTTGCATGATGCAATATTGATACACATTTTGTTTGAATGTATCTCATTTACCAAAAAATCTTTGGTAATTTTTTGGTTTTCTGGCTAACCCAGAAATTGAAGTGTTATCTCACTTCAAGGAAATAAAAAAAGTCCTGTTCTAAATATTCTAAAAGAAGTTTTATTAAAGAAGAAACATTCGGGTTTTAAGAATTTTCACATTAAAAAAAAAGAAAAAAAAAGAACAGTAAATTTGCACTAAGAGTAAGAACAGTACTAAGTAAAGAACAGTAAATTTCCACGGAATTTGAATTTGACCAACAAACATTGTTTTAAAGCAGAGTTTAAATGTTTCATTTTGAAAATGTTGAAAAAAATATGCTGAGCGTTTGAATCTTTACACATTTTTAATTCTAAACTTCTCAAGAATTTATTTTTGTTTATCCCAGTAACCATTTCTGACAAGTGAAATCTAAGCAGTTTCTAGGTTTGATATGCTGTACATTCTGCAGTACAGGGACAAGTAGTTCTCCACAACTGGATTAACAGTCTAAAATAAAGACTGAGATACATTTATAAATCCATATGGTTTTAACTATGCTTGTAGAGCCCCTTCATACCATATGGTCCACTCTACCAAGCATTAAGAGCCTTACATATTCATACATTCTAAATTAGCCAGCTCAAACTGCAAAATTAAACTGCAAAAAAAAAATCTGAAGAACTGGTGTTGCCTATAGCCAAATGGCTATAAGCGTCTGCAAACACAAACAGCTTATTGTTTGCAAAGAAGAATAAGAAAAATTACACAAACAAGCAGGGAGCATAAGGAAATCAATGGAGCACCTCTCAAGTGTTGGAACTGAACCAGATTACTCAGGTACAATTTTACCTTCTGAACAACAATTCTGTATAGTGGCTGTCAGATAAACTGGGCTGCAAAATACTTCACCAAGTTGTATATTTAGCATACAGTGTTAAATAATATATCACAGCACAGGAAGAAGGAAAAACAAAGATGTAAGATGTAAGAAAGAGAAAAGGCATTTTTTCAGTTGAGGATAGTATCACAGTCGGAGATAAAGATACTGCAAACTTCATATGGTGACAGAACGCTCTTTAATCAGGGGGCAATAGTGCCCTATGTGACAACAGCAATTCAGTTGCTAAATGACTGAAGGACATACGTATGGAAGATGACAGATCAGCTTTGCTTTGGACAACTATTGATAAAAAATATATGTCAAAATCTTCTATCTTCAGCTTTGCCTCATATGCTCAGGGCTGTTTTCCCCAAGAGAAGGGAAAATATTTGTCATGCACAGAGCTGATGATACAGCTCCCACCACTGCACTGCAAAGCCGAAGTCAGATTCCTACCAAAGTCAATGTGATTTGGGACATAGAACTACAGTGGGTCTGCCCTTATGTTCCTCCAAATCTCATCCACCCTAGAAATTCTAACAGATTAATTTAGCCTGCCCTGCAGGACTTTTGTCTCTCTTTCATCTTCCTGCCTCTTACCATATGAAATACTTTTATGCATTTATTTACAATAGGAATATTTATATCTTATATAGGAAGGTTTATATCTTATACGTTCTACCCTTTTCTTCTCTAGACGCCTTCTGCATCTCTTCTAAATGAACCTGGCCAACACAATGGGATTTCTCACTGTATTTAATTAGATGTTAACACACTATTAGCAGTTATTAATTAGCAACGATATTTCTTGTTTTATATGGGACTAAATACTGCCACTTAGCACTAGTAGCATCTTAACCATGTTAAAGCCCCAACCAACCCCCACTTATCAAAAGCCCTTGTATTTTTCCCCTTTGCACATTTTAACAATATCCTAAAAGTCAAAACACATGGAGGTATTTTGAAAACTTCATTAAATAAAAAACCAAAAACACTTGAAAATATGCCTATTGAATGTATACCCGACATTTAATACAAAAGCTTATATTTTAATTATTTATACAGCAGATTTCATCTCTCTCCCTCCTGTTTGTCTCATGTCCTACTCAGAGGTGCCCAAGGAGCAGATATCAGATTAAGAAATTTTATTGCCACATCATATTTTCTGCTTTTTACGACAACACCTTGTCCTTCAGCTAGATGAACCATTAAGTTACCAAACATGGTGGAAACCATTTTTACAGACATGATGTTTGAAAGGGGGCCTCTTATACTGGTATTTTACATCAGACTGAGGCTGGAGGTGGCAGTTCGTGCCCGACGTCACACACCTGGTGCCAGGCCCAAGGTGGCTGCGGCAGCTAGTGACCCACACGAAGCCCGGCAGCAGCCACAGGCCCGTTCTGCACAGATGGTGATGTCCTCCGCAATCCTGCGCCCGTGAGTTGTCCCTCGGGCGGCGCTGTGGCTGGGGAGGCCCGCTCGGCCGCGCCGCACGGCCATGTCCCCACAGCCTCGTGGCACCCAGAGCCATGGCGGCCTCTGGCCCCGCGCTGCCGCGGGACTACATCTCCCAGGAAGCACTGCGACACGCGCGCATGCGCGCCCACCCCTCGAACCACCCCGCCTCCCTTTGCATTGTCCGGAGACTACAGTTCCCAGCCGCCCGCGGTGCTGCACGGCGCATGCGCAAGCGCGCTCCCCGCCCTTCCTTCCCCCGCCGCAGCCCGGCTTCGGAGAAGACGACGAAGGCGGCAAGATGGCGCTCACCAGGTGCGTCCGGCTCCTCGGCTTGCGCGGGTTTGGGGCTGCTCTCCCCGCCCGCCGCGCCTCCCTGCCCGCTCTGAGGGCTCCAGGCTACGCAGGGGGCCGCGGGCTCCTGGGGCGCCAGGCCCGCCGGGCCGCGCTGGCTCGGGCGCCGCCGCTGCGTGCGAACGGCGAGGCCAGGCCGGGCCCGGGGAGCCGCTCGTTGGGCAGGGCGGGCACCGCCGGCTGCGCCCGGGGCTCCTCCCTGGCCGCCTCAGCGGGGAGAAGCAGCCCCCGGCCCAAGGCAGTGGTCGGAGCCGTGCGGCTTTCGTGGGGCTGCAGGCGTGTAAAAAACCCCTTAGAGGGGCTGAAAAGTCAGAAGTCAGGAGTTTGGGACCCGAGTTCTTTCCTTTGGCCCGCAAGGGTCCGGTGCCCGTGGGGAAGGTGGTTCATAGATCTCTTCCTGCATGTTTGCTGTGGGAGATGAGAAAGGGAAGTGGTGGAAACTGAAGGTAGATTTGTCTTTTACCTTTCTGATGGAGGTAGAGTGTTTTGTGACACTCCTGTTCCATCACGGACACACTCCTGTTCCATCACGGACACACTCCTGTTCCATCACGGACACACTCCTATTCCAACAGGATGTGAATGTGGATGAATTTAACATCAGGTTTTGTAGACATCTTCTACACAACCAGCAGAGCATAAGTTACTTTTGCCCCCTTTAAACTTAGCAGTTTCTGTACTCTGCTTCATGAGCACAGTGCTCAAATGTTGTAAATCTGTATTCATCAGTGGTGGAGAATTACAAATCTAATTGTAGATGTTAGGAGTTGAGTTTTGTTGAGTGAAATTCTCAAAGTTAACTGCCTGTTTTTATTTGGTGATATCCATGGATCTTCAGTTTTCTGCCAGCTCCAACCCAACTGTCTCAGGACCAACTAGAGCTAGAAGAAAGAGCAAGAGTCCAAAGATCAAGACAAGCTGCTCTAGTGTCATCACGAAGAGAACCTCCCCCATATGGTTACCGGAAAGGATGGATACCACGGATGCTGGAGGTAAGCATTTAAGTTCACACTGTAGCATGTGTCTCTCAAGGAGAAAAAAAAAAAGTGTGGTTTTGGTGCAGAAATCAATTCTGAGCTTCTTAAATGTGGCACAAAGAATTGTGTGAAGCCTTCTTATGTAGTGAACTTCTGTGAAAGGTGATGGATGTGTTCTCAGGTTGGGGTTTGTTGCTGTAATTCATGATGTTATTTAGAAAGTTTTATGATAAGCAATATGTTGTATGGTGTATTTTGTTTAGAAATTGTTATGCTGTAAAGTAGGAATATGAAAATATTTCGTATTGCAAAGGTGTTCCAGAAAAGATATCTGTACTTTACCCTCATCGTTATCTGTTAAATATCTGGTCAGGATTCTAGCTGGAATAAGTAAGCAGATATATGTAAGAGAATATTCTGTGCTTATGGGTAGCCAAGGGTAGCTGGTAGCGTGGAGGGAGAAATTTAATAATCTTGGATAGTAACTAACTGTGATTCTGGCCAGTTTGGCATAACATTAACTGCAAGAGCTGAAATCCATTGCTCTTACAACAACTTTATTTTACTTGGTTAGTTAGCTAGAACTAATTAATTCTTTTGTTCCATTTAAAAGTGTGTGTGGAGGGGGAATAGGCAAATCATTACAATTTTCCTTTTTTTCTTGCTGTCATTCACGACATCTTCCTTTGTGTAGGATTTTGGAGATGGAGGCGCTTTCCCAGAAATTCATGTGGCCCAATATCCATTGGATATGGGCAAAAAGAAGAAAATGTCCAATGCTCTGGCAGTTCAAGTGGATGCAGAAGGGAAAATTAAATACGATGCAATAGCTCGGCAAGGCCAATCAAAGGATAAGGTAATATTCTTTCAAATGTGTAGACCGGGCATGTATACAGGGGATATTGTATATATACACATTGGGTGTATATGTACTCACTGATTTGGCATTAGACTACTGGATTACCTCCTTGAGGTGTAGTCCTGTTTTCTTAGAAGCCTTAAGAGCTGAAAAATTGATATCAGAGTGGTAGGAGTACTTGGACTTAGAGAATATAACAAACTAGGACTTAATTGCTGTGCCTGTGTGATCTGTTCTATTTTGGAACTAAAAGGTGATGAAAGTCCCTGTGTAAAACTTTCTTGCCTTCTTTAGCCTTCTGAGGAGAGCAGGCTTGGTCACAGAGCACATTATTTTGGCATGGCAGAGTCAGGGTGGCTGACAAAAATGCAAATTTAAATTCCAGGATAATACACCTTCTACCTTATTAATATAATATTTTATGTTTCTGTCTGTTTTCAGTATTGGATGGGGAAGAGGTTCTCTCTTTTTTTTTTGTTTGTTTATTGCAGCCAGAAGTATTGCCAGTGTTTATACTTGAAAACTTTTGTATTAAGCTTAGTTCAAAACTTCATTGGAATTTAATGGGAGCAAGTTTCAATTTCATGTACACAGTAGCCTTTTTAAAGAGGAGAAGATGACACTTTAGTCTTAGGGAGCCCTAAGAACCACTAAGGAGAATCTGAAAAGAGATTTAAATACAAAGGTCATCAGTGGAGCTAATTACTTTCAATATATCAATTCAGTTTCTCCTGCTTTACTGTAGAATGCCTTAAAAGCTTATGGATACATAATATGCTTCCTACTTTAGTTCAATGCAGGGTGGAGGGAAAACTTGCTAAAAAGATAAAGAAGAGGTGAACTTTGTCTCTCAAGCCCAAAAATGGGAGAGTATCTGGAGAATTTTTCTTGTTTGTTTTAACAGATAGGATTTTTTTTATAAACTGATCCTACAGTTCATGATTGTATAAAAAGTTAATGCCAGGATGATTTTAGATTTTACTAATAGTTGATTGTCAGGCAAGTGTTACATCTTGTATGTCCTCATGGATATGCAAGGATCTTACTTTTTTCAGGATGCTGTAATAACTTTAATTGATCAGACTCCAAGCTGTCATGGGGATAGAAAGAGAAACAAGAGTAGTGGCTGAAATTTTGAGGGATTGTCACTAAATTTTGATCAATATTTTAGGTAGCATCTTGAATTACTCGCCAAGAGAAAGATGCTAAAATACTAATTACACTTAACAGAGTTTTGAGATTATACTTGATATTAAGTGGAAAATTGATCTTCTAAAGTTGTATAGTAGCTCAGAAATTTTTCTGCCTTACCAGGATCATAGTTAAGAAAATGATTCAAAGAACAGGTTTTTGCAACACTCTCTGGAGTCCCAAGAAAAACTTGGAAGAAGAACTTGTAAAATATTTTTTTTTATGGAAGGTGATAATGAGGTTAAAGTTGTTAACATCTATTTTATTTGGTTCATGAAGATCTGTATCAGTGTTCATGAAGATCTTTATTGGTGTTCATGAACTTTTCCACATGACATCCTGTGAAGAAGCAATATTTTCTGACCATACCTATAAGTATGGAAGAGATAATGTGTCAAACACTGTGTTTGGAGCTGGCAGAAAGTCCGCTACATGTGATATGGCTAGTAAAGATGAATCTGGACACATGGCCTTGTGGATCCAGAGATGAATTTCCAGGTAGCTCCGGGGGAAAGGCTTCCATCACTGGCTGCATGGCTAGCTGTACTGCTGTGGATTTTCCCAGTACCATGTCTCTTCGTGTGGCTAATGGCTAAAATAGTACTTGGAGCATCAATAATAGAGTTTTGTTGGGGTAGACTGGTGCTCAGTCTTCTTATTAGGGAAATAAGGAGTTTTTTTTTTATTATACCTTTACAGGGACAGAAAAGGGAGGGAACTTGAGAAATGATGCTATTAGACTTAAGTTTTTTGTGGCAAGGATGAGAGCAATTTTCTGTGCAAGATTCATCTTGCTGGTCCGGTGCTGTGGCTTAGGTTCTAATGGAGGAAAAGGAACCACGGATATAATGTAGTTTTCTCTCAAGATTGTGAACTAAATTGAAATAATTGCAAGCGAGAATTGTCAGTGCGTCAGACTAAGAGAACCTGACTAGAACTAAAATAATTGGAAGTATTCATTACTCATAAGCTATTTAACTTCTTGGTGCAGATTTGTTTGAGAGCTTGTTGGCAGTTCTTTCTGGGTTATGTTTGCCAGGCTTCGAACTGGATAGTGGTCCTGTACTTCAGATGGTGAAACAGTTCTGTTTTCTATGAAAACAGACAATTAAAAAGAAAGGCTTTTATTCTGTAATGCTTAGCAGTAGCTTCTTGATTTATGTGTGGTGTTGATAAGCACTGAATGTTCAGAATAAAATCCAATGATGAGAGTGATTGAAGTGTTAAAAAATAAAGCATTTTTTTGTGAAGACAAAATCCTATCAAGCTTCTTGTGGAATTCAGTGTGATTGATGACTAAATCCTCATGCAGTTGATTAGTTAAGAATATTCTCTTTCTGAGCATTTTCTAAATGCTGCCTGTGAAGGTTGCCTCTGTCAGAGCAGGAATCGTCTGGTTGTGCCAAAACAGAGGATTTGGTTTGTGGCTAGACTTCAAATACTGTTTTTCAGTAGCAATCAAAATGAAATACCTGAAATACAGGGTGATTGTTTCCTTTTTAATTTCATGGATGAAAAAAGGTAGTGAATAAATGTCATGATAAAATATAAAACAGTCTTAGGCTCTTTATCTTAGTTTAATAAAATGAGAATTACTGTTAAAATGAGATAAAGATCTAGCGAAGTAACAGTGCATCTGACATTGTCTTTATTGCGTCAAAAAGGACTCTAATTAGATTGTGCAAGTATATTGAGTTTTTGCTGATGATGTGAGTTTTAGTGTTTTCAGACTAATTTCATCGGTGTTTTTGATCCGTGCTGCTGATACTTCCCATTTGTGTGCAATTTTTGGGGGGAGAAGGGTTAATTACTTGATGTGTTTCATTTATATCCCATATGTCTCAGAGAGGATAGAATATACCATAGTTTTGAAAGAATCTTAAAACCCTTCTTCCACCACTTTGTGTGTGTGTGTGTGTTTGGTTTGGTTTGGTTTTTCTTTCTGGGGTAATCTGAGCTCTTTTCTCATGCTCATAAGTGTTTCATGCCACAAGCTTCTTAACACTTAAGAGTTAATTACCCCAGAGGAACACTATTCCTGAGGCATTTTTATTTCAACTTTTGAAACTCTGGACTGTTACTGATACCAAAGGATTAGAAATGCTAGGAGTGGAGGGTTGAAAGCAGTGAAAGGCTCTTTGAATGTTGAATTAGTATTCAGGCTACCTTGAGGTAGGTTTCGTAGTTGGACGTGCACTTCACTTCAAATAATAAATAAGCACCTATCTAGTACTGTTCTTTGCCTACACTTAACAGTGGGCTTTAAGGCTGGGGAAAACTAGCTGCTAAGTAATCCTTGAGAACTGAAGTATAAATTTAAATTTTCAGTGTCTCATGGGAAGACCAAGAAAGGAAGGGTGTAGGAATAGGAAGCAGGAAATGGTTGTGTAGAATCCCAGCTCTACTTTAACACTTAGATTGCTTCTTTACTTTGATTATTCCATTTCTAAAATAGTCCAGACTATTTTCCTATTCTGTGAAAGTCAATAAAAATGTATAATTGCACTGCAGAGTTGTACATAAGTGCTAATTAGTACCTAAAGTATAATCTAAGCCTGAAATATTTCCTGAGGAATGCTTTTCTATTTATTCCTACTCTTCAGCACTAATAAAATATAATGTACTTCAGATTATTTACAGCAAATACACGGATCTTGTGCCGAAAGAGGTCATGAATTTGGATGATCCTGAACTGCAAAGACCTGATGAGGAAGCAATTAGAGAGGTATTGTATGCATTGATGTGACTAGTTATTTGAGGTACACTGTGTGTCCTGCATATCTGATGCGATGCACACTCTGATATTTTTGTCTTAGATCACAGAGAAGACGAGAGCAGCCTTGGAAAAATCAGTGTCTCAGAAAGTGGCAGCAGCCATGCCAGTTCGGGCAGCTGATAAGTTGGCTCCTGCACAGTACATCCGGTAAGGAGTGTGGGGTGCGTATAGGAAATCCAATAAAACAGAGACATGCCTTGATTCCCTGAGGACAAGGCTCTTCCTCCTGAATTCTGTTCTTCTGCAAGTAGTGTGAAAACAGGTTGCATATTTTTAATTCATCTTTTATAAGTTCATCTATAAATTCATCTATTAATGATAAAAAGATGAATTCTGAAATCATTCTATAATGATTAATTCATCAATTAATTCATTAATTCGGTCTTAATTCATTTATTCATCTATTAATGACAACCTAGTTTGAAGTGTGTTGAATTGTATCTTAACATATCAAGAGTTGTGAAGCTTTAAGGAATTGTTGTTCAGCAACAAATTACAGGTTTGTCAGGGAGCACTGTGAGTCTTGCTGTCCTGGAGAAAGCTCCTTCACTGGCAGTTTGTCCTACAAACTAAGCATGCAGCAGGGTTTTTCCCTTAAATAAAAATGTTAGTTCAGTGTCCTCTGTGTAGCCACCAGCTCCTGGCTTCTACAGTGGAAGACTCTGAAATGAGTGTGAATAATGGAATAGCGAACTGAGTGAGAACTGGGGCAGGAGTGCCTGGCTGTGTGCAGAGAACTGAATGTTTTGACGGTTTTATTCAGGTACACGCCATCTCAGCAAGGTGTGGCTTTCAACTCTGGAGCAAAACAGAGAGTTATTCGGATGGTAGAAATGCAGAAAGACCCCATGGAGCCTCCAAGATTCAAGTAACTATTAAGAACTTCTTCATGCCAAATAGAAGATCCCAAAGTGCATTTCCAGACAGTGCTGATCATGTTTGTTTTTCAATTGTTCAGAATTAATAAGAAAATTCCTCGAGGACCGCCTTCTCCTCCAGCTCCAGTAATGCACTCCCCCAGTAGAAAGGTATGAAACACAGTAGTTGTTCTCAGGTTTGACTTCTGGGTGAGTTTCCAAACCCCACTTTGATCTATTTTATTTCCACACATCCTCTTGATGTGACATTAAGTGATGGGACTCATTGAAGGGTAAGTACAATTCTCATACATTTGAGGCAGATCTGCTATTCCAGACATGTCCATATTTTGGGAGAGCTGGCTGAGGCTCTAGTTTTGATTCCTTCATGTCATGTAGACAACACTAGAGAATTTGTGTTTTAAAGTTTTTTTTCTCTATGGGAGATGAGTGTAGTGGTTCATCAGTTTCCACAACCTGAACAGTTGTTAAATATTCAATCGGTAACAAGCTTGCTGTATGTTGTATTCTGGGATGATAACTTCAGAAGGGGGTGGCAAAACACTTATAAGTTTCCCTTCTGTTAACAAAGGTACAGTACTCAAATGTACATCTCGCTGCTTCAAAGGAGGGTTGGGGCTTTGGTAGCTGTGTCTTGAAGTTCATACTCCCACTTGTTTCAGTAGTTTCACAGCTGCATGTGGTAAAGCTAGATGTGGGGTTTTTTTTTTTTTTTTTGGTATAAATCTAAAGATGAGTTTCTTTCCTCTCTCAGATGACCGTGAAAGAGCAGCAAGAGTGGAAAATTCCCCCATGTATTTCCAACTGGAAAAATGCAAAGGTAATTAAATTTTCATAAATTCACTCTCTTAAAATTGCTCCCTGCTGGGACACTCCTCTGAATGATCTACAGCCTGAATAACACTGTTTTAAAACTCTGGAGTTCAGTAAACAGGCTGCTTCTAGCATGGGTAATACACACTTGTACAGCTTGTTTATTCTCTTGCCTACATTTTAGGGTTGCCAAATGGACAGGAGTATTTTGTTGAGAGAGAATATATTACTTCATGGCAGAAATGATGGGAAGGAAATAGCATTAGATAAAATCCCCATAATAGTGAAGTATGTGGAGTCCAAAACCAAATCCACTAGTATTCACAAAATAAAGCCATCTAAACTGAAAGAGTGAAAAGTAATTTTTAAAGAAGCAAGCAAAAGAAAAAAAAAAAGATACTCCAGTCTAAATTTCCAGAAAGTTCTGAAAGTTTTTCTTTTGGAATGCTTGCACTAATTAATTTTCACTACCAGCTAGCTTAGCTGTTTATTTTTTGGAAGCTTATGTTCTACCTCTTTGTTATTTTCTGTAGGTAAAATTTTTCTCATTTTAATGTTAAGAGAGGAAAGAGAGGAGAGAGAATTTATAGTATGTTGCAGTGCCTGCTCTAATCATTCTGAAACTTAGCAAGCTCTTGCTTTGAGGCAGCCTCTCCAAGTGGAGGAAGGAGAAGCTGCATGTTAGGATATTATTTTTTTCTGCCCCCAACACAGCTGCATAACTGGGACTGACACTAATTAGTAGATCAAATTTTAGGTTACAGATGCTAAAACCAAAGCAAACATTTTGTAGAGCTCTCTGCAAAGAGTCTTATGTTTTCTATAAATACTTTTTGCTTTCAGAAGCTAAATTGTAAATTTGGTCTCGCATTTGCTGACAGCTTTGCTCCTTATTTTCTCATTTTGGTTCATCTAACCTTTCAATAGGTACAAAACCAATTTCAGGAATTTAAATTATGAGCACAAACAGTGAAATTGCTTAGAGACTAGGAAGGCTGTTGCCTGTATTTTTTCATCCAAAGCAGAGAGTGAGCTTATTGATTAAAAACTATCATTTTATTAAGATGTTATTTGAAGGGAAAACATAACCTTAATAAGGGAAAATATGAAATTAAACTAGTATTGCCAATAGAAATTCAGAAAACATAAAACATGTCTACAGAGACATATTAATGATGGGCCAAGTTTTGTGGATTTTTTGTTTCAATACATATTGCTTGTTCCTGTGATTAACTCTGTTTCAATTCCAGGGTTACACCATTCCGTTAGACAAGCGCCTGGCTGCAGACGGCAGAGGACTGCAGACAGTTCACATCAACGAGAACTTTGCCAAGCTGGCTGAAGCTCTCTATATTGCTGACAGAAAGGTCAGTTGGTGGTTTGTGCCTCCTTCTTTGTATGTTCATTTCCTTGGGAAAATCAACTGTGAATAGGCTGTAGTTCTTAGTTTGTCATGTTGTTGTGCTGACGCAACGTCTTATGCCCAAGATTTTTGAATCAGTGATTCAGCCCAGGTTAATCTGTTGGAGTTGATGGCTTCTGTTTTGGCTGCAGGCTCGGGAGGCTGTGGAGATGCGTGCCCAGGTGGAAAGGAAGATGGCTCAGAAGGAAAAGGAGAAACACGAAGAGAAGCTCAGAGAAATGGCCCAGAAAGCCAGGGAGAGGAGAGCAGGGATCAAAACCCATGTAGAAAAAGGTACATTTTTTTCTATATATACTTCTCTAAAATATAGATTGGGGGAATTTATACTGAGAACTTAAAAAAGCTAAATATCAAATGTTGTTTTTAAATATGATGTGAGATTTGATGGTATTTTCTGGTTTTACTTCCTAGATGAACAAATACTCTTTAAGTTCTTGAAAGCCAAGAAGCATACTTTTGGAAACATCTACTTCAGCTGTCTTGTCAAAGACAATTAATTGTTTGTAGTGTTAGAAGGACATGGTTTTCTTCATGATTTATGTTCTCTTCAGTTTGCATAAAATGTAATAATTTAAATAGTGGTAAGGATCATTTCTGTAAATGAATGCTGAATTGAATCACTCTGTGAGTGGCTGTGGCATACTCCATTCAGATTTCAAATATTTATGTGTAATTAGCCATCTTATATTTGTACAGAGGATGGAGAAGCTAGAGAGAGAGATGAAATCAGACATGACCGGCGCAAAGAGAGGCAGCATGAAAGGAATCTGTCCAGGGCAGCCCCTGAAAAAAGGTGAGTCACAAGAGGGAACTGTTTTATTCCGGTACTCTCCCTGGCTTCCCCATTAAGTAGAATTGCATGGAGTTTTTTTTCCTTTTGCTTGATGCAAGTGCCTGAATTACATGTTGTGCAGATACTCACTTGTATGATGTAACTTTATGGAGGTTTTGTGCAAAAAATATTGTGGGGTTGTGATTATGAGACTTCAAGAGTAAATAAAAGGTATTTGACTCTTCAGTTGCTAAGAGAGGGCATGAAGCTGGCATATTAGGGTTTAACTGTGTAATCTCCATCTCTTTCTCTCTTTTTCTTTATGTATATATATGTTTTTTGAAGATTTTTGCTTTGAGTATCTTCAGCCAAAAAGAAATGTAGGGTTCTCCAGATGTAAGGAGGAGTGTGCTTTCTTTCTCTTCTTTATTTATTTTTAATCAGATCTGCAATATATTCTGATTTAGTTAACATGCTGACTGTGAAGGTTGAAACGTGGGTCCTGTGCCTTCAGAGAGACTGGGATATCATTAGTGGCTGTTTATTCAACGTATTCATTTAAATTGAGCATAGATCTACAAGTGTGTATGCAAGCCTTTAAGGGCTGGCTGAAGTGTAAAGTGAATCTTGTTTGGTTAAATCAGTGAGATTTCTGAGCACAAATGGTTTCTGGAGGCTTAAAATGTCTAATATCTTAAAATTAGATTGCTGAGCCTCCCTAGAATGTAATTATATTGGTTCTTACCAAAAATAAATATGACATTTTAGGCCAAGTCAGCTTGATGTAAACTGCAGATAGTGGAAAGCAAATTTAAATGTCATGCCCAGCTGAACATAACTTTCCCAAATGTTTTCCTTGCCAGGAGACAGATTTTAAACGTTACATAGTAAGGAAGGGCAAAAGTCAAACTCTAGCTCCCAAGGGAGATTGTTAGTAACTAATACAGCATGAGGTTGCACTTGAGCATGTAACCCAATGTGGTTTGTCTGAGTTAATAAAATTTAATTTTTAATCAGGTCAAAGTTGCAGAGAAATGAGAACAGAGATATCAGTGAAGTTATTGCCCTCGGGATACCCAACCCCAGGCCATCCAATGAAGTCCAATATGACCAGAGGCTCTTCAACCAGAGCAAGGTAAAGATATCTTTTCACAGCTGTGTGGCTTTCTAGGAGGCCGTGCCAACAGCTCGTGTGTGCTTTGGGTTTGTGGCTGGAGGACTGGAAGGGCTCCGTTCTCATGGGTGGTGTGGATGAGCTCTGGAAGGAGATTCAGCGTAAGTGCTGCTCCTCTCCTTCATGGCCTAGCTATTTTGCAGAGAAAGCATCATTTGTAAATGTAACAACATTAAAGATTTGGGATGGGGAGGTGGGCGGGGAGGAAAAAAGCTGTTTTGCCTTCTCTTTGGAGTGACTCCATCTTCTGCATAAACATTCTGAATAAGTGAAATCTGCTGTGAGAGTGAAGCAAGTAAATACTTGTCATTACATTAACTGTTTGTATCATTTAAGATGGCTTTTTAACAGTAACATTTATTTTTGTTTATTTCATATTATTCAGAGTTAGAAAGAATAGTTTAGACTTTAAAACATCCCTGAAAACTCCTGCAGTTTATTAATATTCCTAGTGCATCCAATGATGGACTTGGAGGTGGAGAGGAGAGCTGATATCTCCAAGAGAAAAGCAGGCCTCCCTCCTGCTTCCACAGGTTGCACAAGCCTCGGTGGGATTGGGATCAGTTGTCCTAAACCATGTTTTCTCAAAATTCTAACAAATAGGTATTTTCCTGCCATTTTCACTTGCTGTTGTACACAGCTGTACTTGCAAGGCAGGCTCAAGTAGAGGTTACTGTGCAAGGCCTATGGCCTGTAATCCTCCCTGGTGCTGTATGGAAGTGTCCCAGGCTGAGGCTTCGAATGATTGGATTGAGCCCACCCCCCAAGCTATGCAGATATCCTAATTAAGTGCTTGGTTGAATCTGGATCACACTGCAAGTGTTATCTTTAGGTAAATTAACTGAAGTTTTGCAGACTGATTTGTATTATACTGCTGTTCATTTTTTCTCCTTCACAGGGTATGGACAGTGGCTTTGCTGGAGGAGAGGATGAAATTTATAATGTTTATGACCAGCCTTGGAGAAGCGGCAAGGATCTGGCCCAGAACATCTACAGACCAAGCAAAAATGTGGATAAGGACATGTATGGTGATGATTTAGAGACACGAATCAAGACCAACAGGTAAGAAAATTTTTAAAGAATACTCTCCCCTAGCACCCTGCGTGCCAAGCAGCTGACTATTGTGTCTTCTCCTTCAGATTTGTTCCCGAAAAAGAGTTTTCTAACTCGGACCGTAACGCCAGAGGGAGGGGGAGAGATGGACCAGTTCAGTTTGAGGAGGATCCCTTCGGTCTGGACAAGTTTCTGGAAGAAGCTAAACAACACGGTGGTTCCAAACGGCCCTCGGATAGCAGCCGCCCTAAGGAACACGAGCACGAGGGCAAAAAGAGGAGGAAGGAGTAAGTGCCTCCTCTCCTTGAGGAGCAAGGAAACGGACTGCGCCCTTGGACTTCATGCAAAAGGCATTTTTACTATTACAGTTTTGTGTAGGGAGTGGGCAGCGTAAAATTCACAACTCTGCTGTGTGGAGACAAACATACACCCTAGATCCATGTGTGACACCTACCCATGGAAGGTGGAGGAAGGGAGAGCACTGAAGCTTTTCACAGGGGAACTGTTTGTTTGCAAGTGCTCTCACTTTGCTACTTCCCTGTAGTCCAGCATCCCAGGGTAAGAATGGAAGTCCTTCCTACAGCTTTAGGCAGTGTAGATAGCTACAGCTTTTCCTGCATCTGTTAAACTCCCCTGCTGTACATAATGACCCTGTCTTATGTAATAGGGATGCTAGCGAGAGCTTATGATTTTGGTATTTCTTCCATCTGACCATAGTTTATCTGAACCAGGAGGGGAAACAGCTGGATTTAAATCAAATACTCATTCGTAGTTTCTCAGTGATCTTTATTTTAGTTTCTTCACATGTAGTGAAATAAAGCTGCCTTCCACTGCTCGTTCACTTCGACTCTTGCTTTGTCTGAACACGTCTTCTACCTTGCTGCTGTCTGAGGTAGAGCTGAAAGAGAGGGGAGTTCATCACATTAGTTAGGCAGGAAGATTCCATAAAACAGTGTTAGAGGAGGTAGGTAGATCTACAGCCTCTTCACTTTCATAAGCTATACCCATAAATGCCAAGATCCTGACAGGAACAGTGGGTGAGATCTGCAGAGCAAGGGCTGGTTCTTAACAGCAAGTTCCACAGCAAGATGGATCTTGACAGCTTCTTGGAATTTCAAGTGGAAGTAGGAGAAGGTAACTATAGAAGGCAAGCCTAGAATAAAAGGGGAGGAGTACTAATGCATTTTGCTTCTCCTTGCCTGAAAAGAGAGATTTGCTCTAGGAGGGCTAACTGCTGCCTGCCTTGTGTCTTTTATTTCACTGTATGGAAGCCTTGTAGTTCTTCCCTCTCTGCCAAAGAACCCTGTCCACACGACACACTGCTTGATAGGTGTAGGAGATCAAAGTTTTTGCAATGCCATATGCCATCTTTTCATATGTATACTAATGCACTGAGACTTTTCACACAGCATCCTATTTTTCTTTACCGGTACTCACAGTATTACAGACTTCTAAGTACAAAAGCTATACTAAGAATAACTTGTAAAACTAGCCCGAGCCCCTGGAGCAGACAGTTGCCTTCTGCTTGAGCTTTTAAGTGATAGCTCTGTCATCAGCTCCCTTTTCACTACAAGCCAAAAGCTGAGTTGAAATTTCATGTCTTCCTTTTTTTGACTTCCACTACGTAGAGCATGTTGGAATCTGCCTGCAGAACGTGTCTGAGAAACAGCACCAAGCTGCACAGAAGTTCCTGACGTGTTTTGCCACATTCATGCTTTCAGCTTGTAAGGGTACAGGGTCTGGCACAGCTCTGGCACAGAGCCTAGGGCGTCAAAGTGGGAGTGGGGCCTACAACTGGGTTACTTATTTTAAAAGACTATTCAAAGCACCCTAAGTGGCAGAGTGACTAACCTCACCTGAAACTAGTAGGACAGTTAGTATTTCCAGGGGAAGGCAGAATTAATGCGTCTGTTACCTTGGCACCCTCAAGTATGTGGGAGTCCTTCTGGAACACATTCTGTACATCTTCTGGAGATGAGAATTTAATCCAGCCGTAGCGTTTGTGAAAGCCTGTGTCTCTGTCCTAATTACCAATAAAAAAATAGTTTAGTTCCTGTACAATAGATTCACACAGGCTGTTATAACTTTATACAGCTATTCAAGGCAAGGATTTAGAAGTTAACAGGATTTTTTTCCCCCGGGAGTCTATTCAATTATTTTCAAGATTATTATTGATGGCAGGAGGTGGCCTGGCCGAGGCTGTTTTGCACCCATGTCTCTCAATCCGAGTTTAACAATCACAGAAAGTCAATACCTTCAGGTACATTTGAAGTCTGGAGAAACACGTGGCTGGCTGTCTCAAACTGCAGGCGTTACCTACTATTAAGCCAGTCACAACAGAACGGATGTTTAAATAGCTGCCTGATTTGAAAATAGGCCTGCCCAAGTGTTTGAAAAGGATTCCGTGAATAAATCAGCTGTTTAAAATACTAAGACCGTAGGCTGCAATTCTAGGTGACAAGCAGAAACTGTAGTGGGGGGAAAAAAAAAATCTTAGAAATAATTTGCCAGACAAAGAGGCAGCTGGGAGAAGGATCAAGAACCAGGTCCTTAGAGCAGCTGTGGTCCCACGCGGGCCCGTGAGGCCACGGGAGCCCTCGCTGCCCTCCGGGCACCGTGAGGAGCCTTTCCACAGGCTCTGAAGCCCGGCGGTGCCCTGGGGACAGCGCAGTCACCGCTCACGGGCCGCAGTCACAGATTTGCAACAGAAACAGTTCTGCCAGCTTTAATGCCCCCAAGGGAGTTGTGAAATCGTTAGAACACCAAACCGCAGGTCTCTGTGGCAGTCGCACGGCCGCGCAGGCAGGCTGGCGGCAGCGGGAGGGCTGCCTTTCGGGCACACGAGACTCGCGGCCGCAGACAAGAACCTACTCGGTGCCTCCTGCCCCTCTCGGCGCGTCCCAAAGCGCGGGAGGTTTCTGCGCGAGGCTGGTCACCCGCGTGGGATGTGAATCCATAAATACACGGCACTATAGGGCAAGCAGCTCTCTACCAGGCCAGCGAGGTGGGACCTAAATGGTTTTATCTTTTGCCACCAGGAAGGTCACACCAAAACGGGAATCTCCAAACACCTCGAGGTCAGTGATTCGGAAGCGGCAGTGCCAAGCGAATCCGAGAGCGCGGGCTGTGTATCTCCCCCCACCCCTGCAGGGTTTCAGGCACAGCCCCGCGGGGCCGGTACTCACGAAGGGCAGCTGGCAGCGCTGCACGGCGCCGAACTGGGCGAAGTAGTCGCGCAGCTCCCCTGCGGGCACAGACACGCGCTCCCGTCACGCGGGCCGCGCCGGGCCCGGGCGCCGGGAGCTCGCGGGGAGGGACAGGGGAGGACGGGAAAGGGAAAGGGAGGCCGCGG
>NW_020455788.1:575833-604812 GCF_003342845.1 Nothoprocta perdicaria | reverse complement strand
GGCGGCGCCATCGTCCCCCGTGCGCGGCGGCGGCGGCGGCGGCGGCAGCCCGTGCTCGCCCCTGGCACCGGCTCCTCGTCGCTGTCGCCGCCGCGAGGCCTCGCTCGCCCCACGTCACGGCGCCCTTCCCGGGGCGCCTTCCCTGCAGGGAAGCCGGAGGTCCTTCCCAGAGGGAGGACGGCTGCGAGTTGTGTTTGGATCTGTTCCTGCTGTTGCCACCATCAAACAAAACCGCAGCCTGTGCCCGGAGCGGCCACTTTTGCCTGCGCTGATTCGCAGCTCTACAACGTGATTAACTTTATCTGCTGCAGTTCAGGGTATCCAAGGCTTGAGACCTGTGCGTTACATAAAGGAAGCCAAGGAACATGGAAATAGCACCCGCAGCCCCGGAGCTGCTGCCTCCCACGTTCCCGGGCCTGCCGGTGCCTTGCAGTTGGGTTCTGGGGGATCCTCATGATAAGGACAGACCTGTACCAGCTTTCAGATATTTGTCTTGCTTCCCTGCTGCCTTCCCTTCAGTAAAGTGCCTTCTCGTTTGTTTTGCTTCCATTCAATAAGCGTTTTTCTTAGCCACAAGAACAAGACCGTTTAAGAGGGTTAGGGCCCTGCAGCGGGGAGCACGTTGGGAAGCAGCAGCCATCTCCGTTGGCAGTTTGTGGTGTCCTAGCAATGGATAGGTGATCCTTTAAACTCATCTTGTTTCCTTACTTCACAATTAGGTAGGGAATGTCTCCCCAAGTATTGTCAAGCAGGGATGCATTTCTGTATGAGTCTGTACGAATATCAGGAGTAGAAAATATAGTTAATTGAAATCTTCGTTCTTTTCATGTTTCAAATGCTTAGCTATTTTTTAAAAACCATTCCATTAAACCTACTTGTTTGTATGCCTTTTCATAGTAGAATTAATACTGGTAGCTGGGCAGAAAACCTGGCCTATATGAAATTGTTCAGTGCTTTAACATTAAACAAGGGAGCTGTTAACATTTCAGCCTTTGCTGAGTTTGTAGCAGTGCTTTATCAAATAACATGAATTCCAATGCCACAGCTATTTGGAGAAATTCTGAGTGCTTGAAAGCATCACAAGCATCTGTCCCTTCTCCCTGCCTTTCTTTTGTGCTTGTTACCTTTTAAGATAAGTGGATAGCTTCCATGGAAAGCATCTTTTATTCAGCTTTCCTCAGGTTTAAAACACATGGCTTTTCCTTTGAGTAGAGCTCTGGGCTAGCCAGAGTGGCCCAGATTGGGTCTTCCTTTTTTTTCAGAAAAGGCTTCAAGTGACTGAGCACTTCAGAGAGGTGAGATCTGCCCCAGGGACCTTGCTCTGAGGCCCATGTGGCTGCTTCAGCACTCCAGCACAGCAGCAGCTCCAGGCATTCCAGGGGCACCAGGCAGCGTGGGAGCAGTTGGAGAAGACAGAGAGGTGGCAACAAAGGCCCCTCCAAGGAAGAGCCCTTCTGGGGATGGATGTTCTGCAGGCAGGGCTCTGACCTAAGGGCTGTTCCAGGCTGCCATTCACAGAGCTGATTTTGGCAGAGAGTAGGACTGGTAGGACTAGGCTCACGCCAGAAACTGCTGGCCAGCACCAGCTTAGAGTCTTCTCACAAATTGCATGTGTGTAATTCTAGCCAGTTGCCCAGAATATTGTAACTAGAGCTGTACTGGCCTGCAGAGAGGTTTATATCTGATTCACCACTGCAGAGCCTAAGTACTTGCACTTAGGCCTTAATTTCGCAGACATTTCAGATTGTCCTGCACCAATTCGTGCCCCTGCCTGCTCATTCCCACTAGCCCTGTGCTGCTCCTGCCCTATCCCAGCCTGAACACTGCACATGGGGAAATGAACAGAGGCAACGAGCCGGGTCAGAAGCGACCTGCCTCTGCCCTGTTCTCCTGGAGAAAGTTCCCAGTTGTAAAGGAAGAAGGTGGTGGGAATGTAGTGGACAATTTTGCTTCTCTTGGCATCAGTGTTGATTTGTTCCATCTTATTTCAACTCTGTGCTGTTGTGACTCAAGAGTAGGCTGAGAAACGATTCTTGTGTCTTCTGATAACCCTAGTGCTGCAGGCCCTGGTGTTAGGAACAGATGTGGTAGAACGTCAGAATTTGAAGGGTTTCTACAAATTACCTCTCATCAGAGAACCTGGATGAGCCATTCTGTCACTGCCCCTCCATTTCTCCTGTAAATTACAGAGGGAATAGTCATCTACCCTAGGGGATCATGAGGAATAGCTGATATATGGAACATGCTTTCAAAAGCATGAAGTGTTGAGTGCTGAATATTACAGTCCTTGTAATGGAGATTAATAATTACCAAAATATTTTGTAATGATGAAACCAGCTTCATTAACAGCATGCTTTGCTCGGGTTGTTTAGATGGTAGTTCTTTGATACTATTCACATTTTCCCATGGCTCCTTGATTGCCTTGTTTCTCTTTTGATTGAGTGTTGTATTTCTTCTCTGTTCCCTCACCAGATCTGTTTTCTTCTGCCAGGTGTTCAGGTCACAGCTCAGTATCTCTTCAGTCAGCGATCAAGATGCCTACAGAGCAGGATTACAGCCAGTTAGCCAGTGGAAAGCCTATGGCCTCAATGGCTATCCAGGTAAGTACCTCTGATTTCAAGAAAAACATAGCCTTGTTGCTTCTGATTATCTTCTTTATCCTACCTGAAACATCTGTTTTGTTCTGCCTAAACATAATATAATGTTAGTTTAAGTGGAGAAGGACAAATGAGTCAGCCCAGAGCTGGGATGCAGCAGTGTAAGAAGGTCAGAACAGAAGGACCAGTAGGTTTATGGTCTCTGTCAACCAGACCTTCCTCTGGGAGAATGGATCCCTGTTGCCATACACCTTGATTGAGATTTTGTATTTCTGTAGCATCCCTTTTTCATCAAAAATATGTTATGAACATTAAATAGATGAGTGAAATGTAGTCATTTCAGGGCTGCAATGTGGCATTTACTCACTAGTGTAGAGCAGTTAGTACAATAAGTGACTAGAATCCCCTCAACCTATTCCAAGTACAGAATAATTTCATAAAGCGGCTTATTTCAAAAGCTAAAATGCATATTAGGTTTTCAGTTCACTTGAAATAATCACAGAAAGATTTGGGATTGGAAGGGGCGTCCAGAGGTTTCTAGTTCAACTCTCTGGTTAAAGGAAGACCAACTTGAGAGTTAAATCAGGGTGCTCAGGGCTTGAATTTTGGAAATCTCCAAGGATAGAGATTAGCAGCATCTCTTGGCACTTGTTTCAGTGTTTGGCTACTATCATTATGATTTTTTTCTCTTCATATTTAATTGGAATTTGCCTTGCTGCAACTCATGCCTATTGCTTGACATCCTCTTGCTGTTCACCTCTGAGAAGAAACTGGCTCCATTTCTCTGTAATTCACCTTTAGATTGCTGTTCTTAAAGCTGCTCAACACTCAGGCAGCCTCCACTGCCACAAGGCTGCACCACTGACTCGTGCTCAGTGTGTCCTCCAGGACCCCCTGGCCCTTTGCTTTAGAGCTGCTCCCTGGTCTGTCAGTCCTCAGCCTGTGCTGGTGATGGAGCTGTTCTTTCCAGGGGCAGGATTGTCTCTGTTGACCCTCGTGAGGTTCTTTTAGGCCCGTTCTTTCAGCATGTCAAGGTGTCTCTAGTGGCAGCTCAACCACCCAGCACGCAGGCTGCCCTCCCTAGTTTGGTGTGATCTGTGCGTGTGATGTGGGGAAATGTCCCATCATCCAGGTTGCTGATGGAGGTATTAAAGCAGCTGTCAGTCCTGGCATCAGTATCAAACTGAGAAATGTCACTCAAACCTGGCCGCTGGTTAGACTCTGAACCATCAACCCTTTGAGCTTCTGTCTGCTTTGACAAAGAAAACCTTTTACTGAAACGAAATGCCAATACATTAACAAATCCTCAGTCCTGCTCACAAGTGAGTCCTATGTGGGTCAAGAATACCAACAAATTACCCTTTTCCAGCAGCCTTTATCTGGGCATCTTAAAGAACTTTAAGATGTTCAAGTAAAGGCTCTATAAGATAAGTTAGAAGGGTCCTTACTATGTCTGTGGGTAAATGGAATTGAGGTCACCTTGTGCTGGCCCTGCTGTGAGCACAAGGAAACATAAGATTAAAGAAACTAGGTGAATTTCTGTTGCAGTGTCCTGTGTTGTGAGAGAAGTGGGAAGTTGCTGACGTTGGGGCTTTGCTATTTCCGTAAGTAGGTTTTCTGAATGGGTTGTCCTTGTTGCTAGACATGTGCAGGTCTTATCTTTCTTTTGGCTGAGGCTGGGGATTATTTTCACAAGGGGTAAATTAATACTTAGTATGCTATAAGATTTTACTGCAATATGAAAATTGCATCTCTTCCCTCAATGCTGATCGACAAATAATCCATCTTTTGCTTATTCCAGTCAGGCCAACACTTCTCAGGCTAAGAGCCTCGACTCCCTTCAGAGCTTGTGCGTGGTGCTTTTTAGCCAGCTTAGAAGGATTTCTACAGAAATGTATTTCTTGCTCTTCCCCCTCCTGTGTGTGACTAAATCCCTGCCTTCTGGCACTATTAGCACTCTCAGGAACTATTACAGCCTTGGCTGCTAGCGTAGCTCGTGGGAATAGCTGCCTAGTGTAGTGTAGGCCTTTTGGCCTTCTTTGACATCGAAAGCATAGAGGGGAACTGCGTTTTGCTTGCCTATCCTTTTATAAATCTATACTAAATCTGTTTCTTTGGAGTAAATGAAAAATTTGGGGACATGAGTGTGTTCTAAGCTTCTGACATGAGAGTGAATTTGGATTCCTCTTCCTCTTTGTGGGTATAACTAGTGCTCTGGGCTTCAACTTCTGCAGGAACATCTGGAGATAATCCAGGTGTAGTACAGCATGCAGGTGGAGGGCAACATCATTCACGTAGTAGTGGAGTGCTCTGGGAACCCAACAGGAGCAGTTGTAGACAGGAAGGGCAGCGAGGTTGTTCTGTACCACACAGAAACCAGCAAAAGTAAATGTAATGCTTTTGGCAAAGAAACTTCTGGTGACTAGGCTTGTCAGAAGGCTCCCCATAGTGTGAAAGAGCAGGGGATTGAGATGGATGCAACCAGGTTTATTTGGAAATAAGCATAAGCAAAGGAGACAATAATTAGCATTAATCAACTTGTTGAGCCTAAGAACTGCTCTGTGCAGTCCATGACCCCGAAGTAGCAGTTAGAAGACTGAATGAGTTCAGAGGCAGCATCCATTTTAGTTTGGAATCTAGAAAAAAGAGTTTAACTTGCTAAGTTCAATGAATAATACTGGAGCATTTCAAAATCAAACTTAGTTACTCTAAAGCAGCTGGCTTTCCATGTTCTTAGCCCTTAATCAATATGCTTTGTAGAAATGTTCTTTACTGTAATCTTCTGTTTAGACCAGCCTTGGCTGCCCTCCCTGCATTCTATCTTATACCCCTATTTGTTTGGACTGATAAAACAGTAGGTTTTAACTTATCTTTTACGACTTGTTAGTAGGTTTGATCTGCTCACCTGCAGAGTCACTAGTTGTACATCTGTTTCTTCAGAACCGTCTAACCCCTATCCTTTAACCTATTTAAAAAAATAGGAATATACCTAATCATACTTTCTCTTCTCTTCTCTCTCTCTCTCTTTTTTTCTTTTTTTTTTTTTTTTTTTTTTTNTTTTTTTTTTTTTTTTTTTTTTAATCTTCCTTCACTCTTTCTGTCTGTGGTCAGGGTTTATTTTCATACCAAACCCTTTCCTTCCGGGCTGCCAGCGTCACTGGGTGAAACAGTGTCTCAAGCTGTACCCCCAAAAACCCAATGTCTGCAACCTGGACCTGCACATGGCTCCTGAGGAGACCATTGATCTGTGGGGGCAGAGCAAGGAGCAGCTGAGGTGAGTCCTGCCTCTCAGAATAACCTCTCAGAGTCAAAATTAACAAAGTAAAAATGCTCAGCCCTGAGAAGAGCTAAGAAAAATCTTTGGGGTGGAGGGAGCTGAGAAAGATCAGGTATGTATGGTCACTGTGTGCAGGTGATACCTGTTTTTAACTACAGTATTAACATGTCCTTTACAAACTGCACACGTGGACACTCTGTGCCTTCCCTCTGCATGTTCACATAGAGGAAGAAACCACTTTCTGCTCTGATCAGTTGTAGAGGTTTATTGCACGAGCACATGATCAGAACTGCTGCCTTATCACGGGTTAGTAACGTTCTGCTTGCCAGTAACTGAATGTGCAAGTGGCCCTGGTTGTGGCCACCAAGTAAGGTGCATGTGTTGTGCAGCACCTTTATAATTACTGCAGCTCTGGTAAGAAAATAGAAGGTGAATAAGCTATCAAAGCTAGCTTGTGATCACTATTTTTTTTCCCACAGAGCTAATATTTTAACCTTTCCTGGTAATGGAGCATCGTTGCTCATCCAGTCTGAAAGTTGTGATTAAATGTACCATTTTAATGGCAGTCCTCTTTACTGTGAAAGCAGAACCTGACCCACAGGTTCACAGGTCTGTGGGGGCTGCCTTTTCTGTACCTGCGTGATCTGGAAGTACATAGGGAATTAAATGGAGAATTTGTCCAAGTTTTAAAGCCCTTTTATTTGCAACCAGAGTCACCAATAAAAATAAGATGTATGCTGTTTATGCATATATATGGTATATGCTTTGGTGATTTCACTGTTGATTATCATTAATGGCTGTTTCATTGGCTGGAATGACCAGCGGTCCCTACATCTGTCATCCTCCAGTATATTAGTAGAAATCACATGCGGAGATTTTACTTAAAAATACTTTTCACATCTGCAGGATACAGCATAGCAAAAATAAGACTTTGACTCCTAAACATTTGCCCCTAGAAGTGAGGCCCCTACTTCAGTTTTCCAGGCTTAGTCAGAGTTAGATAAATTCAGAAGCTTTTCTTGTGTTTTAAATGTTGACTTTTACGTTTGTGTTACCTCAGGCACAAAAGATTGTTCTTTGAAAGGTGGTCTGCACTGTGCTCTAGAGCTGAGAAAAGTGAGGGACTGTTCCAGCTCGACAGGCCTTTCCCTCAGCACTCCTCCATGCAGGGACGGGCAGAACAGAGGTTAATTTGCAGTTGCCTCCAGCTCAGTTGGAAACAGTATTACAGACAGTGATGGCTGACAGAAACACTGGCCATTTTATTAAGCACTTGCCCAAGACCTCCTGGGGTTGCACCCAGCTTTAATACTTTTTGAAGCAAGGAAAAAGAATGAGAGATGTGTGTGGTCATGGCCTGTCTCTCTGCAGGGTGCAGGAATCCCCAGCTAGGGAGAGGCCGTGCAGCTCCCAGCCGTGTGTTCTGTGCTGTCTTCACAAAGTGGAGCTTGCGTGTTTTCTTGAGCACTGAGGACAACTAAAAGTACTGAAGAGCACAGAGCATCCCTATAAGGGATATATATGTGTGTGTAGGGAAAGGAGGGGAAATATTTTGTAGAGATAATCACTTACTGGGCAATAAAGAGGAAAAAATAAAAATAAAAAGGCGCTTTAGAGCAAAGCCTTTGCTCTTCAGCCTTGTTCTCTTTCTCACATTTATAGCAGAGCTCCTCAGGGCTTTCTTCCAGGAGCACCTGCTTTTATAGCTCTTAGGAGCTCCCTGTCTCCAGATAACAAAACACTTCCTCTGCTCTCCTTAGCAATCGCACGTGAAGCGACATGCAAAATTCTAGGGCGTGAGAATAAGGAAGTAGAGAGTAGAGAGTTCCTGCTCCTGTGCAACCACTGTAGCATTGCAGTGAAGAAAGATGAAGGGCACTTTGAAGGTGCAGGTGTTAAAAAAATGTTTAATTATGAACATTAAGTTTGACATTTGAAAAATATAGAGGAAAAATACAGAGGAAAGAGCCATGGGCTCCCTCTTTTTTAAATGCTGTATTACCTACTCATAGGCTCCATAAATTATACAAGCAGCCAGTTACTGTGTTGCTGCTTTGTGGTAATTGTAGTTACCATTAGTGCATGACAAACAAGGAACTGGAAAGATGACTTTCAATAAGCTCTGTGCTCTGAAAAATCGCTCCAGGTAAAGAAGCTGCCCTTTAGTTCCTGTTCCTGGTTCAGCTCAGGAACTGTTAGTACTGGAGACCAGCCCAGGTGAAGGGCAGAAGGAAGCTGTGTACCCAGGCAGAAATGCACATGAAATGCAGGTGCTTGGCTGGGACTTGACCAGGGCAGCACAAGCAGCCTCCCGTTTTGTACAACAGAGAACTAATGAGCCAGTAAATGAGAGTGAACCGTCTGGTGCTACGATTTATCATTAGCTTCTGGATATCTTTCCCTTTTCTTTCTTTCTTCACAACAACATGATTTGGCTTGAGCATAGAAGCTGAAATTGCTGAAATAATAGAATGGAATACACACATGTACCCTTTCATATTTGACACTAGCATGATTCTGTCTGATTTACTAGAGTAATACTTAATGCAACTCTACAATCATTCTTCTGTTAGACATAGTAAGAGTCCATGCCCCTGGTGTCTTCTGGATCCTCCCCTTACCTTCAAGCAAGCAACATAAACTGGTGTGTGGTTTCAGACTATCTGGCCCCTCTGCATTAGGGTCGTCACTCTGCCATTCAAGAACAAGAGTTACTGCAATACATGTTAAGATGTTCTGTCCTAAAATATTTCGTGTGAGCTTTTTGTCCTGTGTGGCAGTCTGAATAGGAGCCGCCAGCACCCTGGTGCTAAAGCAGCCTCCTTCTTTCCTGAGCGTTCAGTCCGTTTGCCCTAGACACCTCCTATTAAAGGTACCAAGCAGTAGAACTAATAGCCCGTTGTTTAACAGAGTATTATGCAGCTTTAATTACTTCACCATTAAGCAAAGTTATTTTCTTCTTGATATACTCCACTTAATGCCTTGAGCATATTTTTTTGTTCTCTGTATTTGTACCTTCTAGATTTTGACAGATTCTGCTCCTTCACTCCACATTCCTTGAAATGCACAAAATTCACCATGCTTAATTGTTAACCAATTTTCTAAATCTGCAGCAGTTCCCTGTGATGTCTCCCTCTGATAACCTCTGCTTGATACCATGTTGAAAATACAATTTTTCAAGCTGGCAGCAGTGTGCAGTAGGCCCTGCAGTTTGCACAAGCAGTATGAGCTGAATTTTCAAAGTCTTTAGAAAAAAGAACAAAGTCTTTAGAGAAAAAAACAAATTGAAAATAAAAGTTTAGCATGGACAGTCTTAATAGGCTGTTGTAGAGATGAATAACTCGTATTACTGTATTCTTCAGTACCAGAAAACCTGTTTAGAAATTAGTGTGAATCTCACTTCTTTCAATTTTGTCTTTGCAGAAGAAAAGGTTCTGGTAAAAAGGAGCCCAGGAGTTTATTGGAGAAGCTGCGCTGGGTGACCCTTGGTTACCATTATAACTGGGATACCAAGGTACTGAAATTGTTCTGTAAGTGCTCAGCATGTCAGACAGAGGAAGATACCATTGAATAAAGTGATAGTAAAATGCTTTTTTTGATCCTAAAAGACAGTCTTCAGGATGGCTGGAGCAAGCTGTGCCTGTAAGAATGTTTTAATCTGTAGGAGTTTATTGTAAAGGATTTAACCACAGAAGTCCCTGTTGTGTTCTTTCCTTTGAAAGGGACATGGTAGAATAGACAGTATATGCTTTGTCCTAGACCCATGACTCCATTACAGAATGACTGAGCTTTTTTTTCCTTACCGAAAGAAATGGTCTCCAAAGCATCATCAGGTAGTTAGGGTGGGAATGACCTTGAGTGTTTGAAGAACGCGACTTCTGAGAAACCTACTTCTTGTTGGAGGGCTGAGGGACAGCAGGCAGAGCCTGCTCCTGAGGTGACTTTGAACTTCACACCTGAGCTGGATAGCAGGGTCTTACCAGCTGACAGCTATTTTGGAGCTCCTGAATGCTGTGGAGACCAAAATGGGTTTTTTCATCACGTTGAATCTGATGGGGGCTGAGAGAAGGGGCAGAGTAAGTAGGCAGGGTATCAGTAGGTTGCAGATACTCAGCCCAATTAGCTTTCAGCCTTCTCTTAACAGGGTCAGCCTATTACTGGAAAGCCGTGATAAAAACTTGGTTGCCCTCTTAGAATCATAGAATGCTTAAGGTTGGAAGGGACCTCAGAGGTCAGAATGTTCTTCTTAGAAGATTTTCTTCTTAGAAGAAGATCTTCTTAGAAGATTCCTTCTGTTCTTAGTCAAAATCATTCAATGGAGAGAGAAGTAGGTCTGCAGTTTATTCCTGTTTGCCTCATTCTTCAAAGATGGAACAAAGACACTTGGTTCAGAGCGTTGAGCAGACACAGAGCTCTACAGAGGCAGCCTGAAGTCTCAGCCAGGACAAAGGGGGTCCTGGCTGAGAGGTTTGTGGTAGGCTGTGGAAGGCTGTATAAGGAAGTTGGTCCTAATCCTAAAGTCCTAATATTAGTGACTTCAAGTTTGCCATTAACTCCATGAATATCATCCAGCTATCACTATGAAACAGGCATAAGTATTTGGCAGTCTCAGGACAGTCCTAGAATTAAATTATAGGGAGAAAACTTGCTATAGTTCTGCATGCGATGTAATCATTCCCCGAGCAGGTGTTTCCTTCTCTGTGACCACCAGCCAAACTTTTTTGAGTTTTCATTCAGTGTGTTTCCAGTTGTATTTGCTGTTCTGATATTCTGGCTTTTTTTTTTTCCGTCCTCCTCCCTGCAGAAGTACTCAGCAAATCACCACACTCCTTTCCCCTCAGACCTCGCATTCTTGTCAGAGCAAGTGGCTGCAGCATGTGGGTTCCGGGGTTTTCAAGCCCAGGCTGGGATCTTGAACTACTATCACTTTGATTCTTCACTGGGAATACACGTGGATGAGTCTGAATTGGACCATTCTCGGCCTCTTTTATCATTCAGGTGAGTCAGGGAAAGCACTTCAGGCTTGGGGGCATTTTTTTGTGCAGTTACATACGGTTATAGGAAGTTGGTATGACTAATTTTGCAGACTAGATGTGTAATTTTCGGTCTCTGAGTACCTTGTCTAACAGGAAGCTGGAACTCAAGGGCACAGGTTTATTGAAACCCTGAATAGCAGTGGATGTGGCATTTCAATGGTAAAGCCCTTTGCAGAGTTATAGTTCTGTGCTAAAGCAAGTAGAGTGGTGATTGGATGCTAAGTGGCAAGGAAGAAATACCTCAGCACAGTTGCAAACCTGGCAGGAGCCTGCTCATGCTAGGCTTGACTTAAGCCAGGCCTATTAGTCCCTTCTGTGTGCTCTTACAAAGTTGTAACCAGGGTCCATGCAGCTTTTCAAAATAAATGTAGCTGCTATTACATGCTTGTACATACAGTGCCTTGCTCACGGCCTTAATCTGCTGTCTCTTTCTGCTTCCCTCCCCAGTTTTGGGCAGTCGTCCATATTTCTGCTGGGGGGCCTGCGGCGGGAGGAGGCGCCCACGGCCATGTTCATGCACAGCGGGGACATCATGGTGCTGTCGGGCCGGAGCCGCCTGCTGCACCACGCGGTGCCCCGCGTGCTGCCCGGCCCCGGCGGCGCCGCCCTGCCGCCCTGCCTGGAGCAGGCGCTTCCCGCCGGCCTGCCCGCCGGCGCCGTCGTGGAGCGCGGCTCCGAGGAGGACTGGCAGGTCTGTGCCAGCTACCTGCGCTCCTCCCGCATTAATGTGACCGTCAGGCAGGTGCTGGCTGACGGGCAGGAGTTCCCGGAGGAAGCCGGGGCTAATGGAAAGGGCCAAGCACCCGCTGAAGATGGTCAGCACCGGGAGAAGAGACACAAAACTGACAGCTGAGACGGGGACATGGTGCTGGCGGGGACTGCACTGGTGGCTTCCGCCGCGGGGAACTCGCGTGCGCAGGCTGGACTGTGTGGGGATGAAGGAGCTTTGCAGAGTGTGTCCCTTGTTGCTGGGAGAAAGAGGTGGTGGTAAGACTGAATTTAAAAGGAAAAGAGGGATTATTTCAGGACTGGGACTCAGATGATCTCTTGCAGTTTGGTTAGAAATGTTTTCTGAATTCAGATTTCACTGAAACAGCTGTATGGCAGGGAATTTTAAACTTGGTTTAGTGATGTTCACATTGTATTTTGAAATAGCTGGACAGAACACATTAGCAAAAAAGAATATATAGTTGCTGTGTATTAAAGAAAACTCTGGGGCTTGTAAAGCTCAGTTGCAGTGTACTGATCATTTACAAGTGCAAGTGGAAACAGACTGCCATGAAAATGAAAGCTGCTTCCAGCGCTTCTCCAGCTACAAGTTGCTCAGTGCTCCCGGCCCAGCAGCTCCCCCGTGCCACAGCTGTGTACACCTGCAGCACTCCAGCCTACCTGCCTGCCTGCACCCCGCCAGCTGCTGCGGGGACTGCTGCTGTTAGTGTAACTGCACTTGCATACCTCACATTCTAGGGAGTATGGGGGCAAGAGTTCTTCAGACAACTCCTAACTCCCAGTTGATTGCCCTCCCAACAGATCCTGTGGGATTGAACCCTTCATCCCTGCTGTTTGAGAACTGCAGCTGTTCACTGCCTGTAGAGGATGGTCCTGCACTTCCAAGCAGGCATCTTTAAGGAGCAGAAGGGCTTAGAAGGAGAAAAAAAGAAATTGTAAATGAAGTACCCAAAAAAAGAAACTAATCAATGATTATCTCTACCACCCAGAAGATAAATGTAACAAAACAAAGAAAAATGCGAGCTTTTGTGCCTGTTCTGTTTAAGACTCAGGCTTTCCTGTCTGTTTTTTAATGCATTTTAATTGTTGGAGTGGAATACTCTGTCCCTGGGGTATTTTGTCATGCTTTCCCAATGAATAAACTTAACTCTATTTTTAAATTAAAGATCTCTATCAGTTTGCGGCTTGTTTTGTTATTGTTTTCGTACCTGTGAGTTATTTTGCTATTCTGCTAATGCTGTCGCATCCCTTGTGCTGTTTCCCTCTAGGCTGCCTCTGGATGTGCTGCCTCTGCCATCTGCTAGCACTGGAGGAGGAGCCCTGCTCTTAGCCCAGGGCTCCCCTGCTTATTTGTTGATCAGGGTGTTGAGCAGTTGCAGAAAGGTACTGCCTGCAGAACTGAATTCCAATTGAATACGTGCCTGGTGTCTCTTCCTCATGGGGGAAGTGCCTTGCGTGTGTGTTTCAGAGCAGGTGAATATTGGTGTGTACATGTGCAGTTAATTCCCTTTACAACACTGAAGTGACCTCCAAAAAAATTAATGCCTAAAATCATCAGATGTGGGTTTTCGTACCTCATTTCCATGTTCTGTGCCAAAAATCTATCTACATTATAGGCCTTACACATTAAACCCGAGTCCTGTAGGAGTGAATACTGTTGTGGAGAGATACTACAATATGACTGGTCTAGAAGGGAACTCTGACCGTGGCCTAAGTGTAGAAAAGCGTAAAGGTCCCTAGGGAAGACCTGAAAGGGGAAGGAGACACTGTATTTTCCCAGCCATGAGAAGGTAGAGTTTACATTCTCAGCACACAGTGCAGCAGAGATCTGCCTACTCACTCATCACTGAAGACTAGAGAAGACAGACATGCACGCAGAGAGGTGACTGGGAGGCAAATGACTCTGGTTCCCTCACAACCTGCTGACGTTTAAGTCTATCTTCCTTTCTTAATGTGTTAGTGAGTTGCCTACAAACATGACAGATGCAAAGCAATTATTTTTTGCAGCATTCAGTAGTTGCTGTGGTTCAAGGACAAGAAACCCTGCTGGGCAAACCTGTGCAGTCTGAAATGCAGAACATGCTGCAAACTACTGATAGCTGTGAGACCTGGGAAGGATCCAGAAGCTATGGAAGTTGGATGCTTAGATGAGGACTGAGATGAGAATTTGCTGAGCTCCTGACTGAAATCAGGTTCATTATCTAATGTGGCTAGTTTGTGGCTGTTCAATGAACTGTTTTCCCAGAAAATGAGAAGTCTGTGGTTCAGAAATGGCCACACCAGAAATGACTCCAGAAGAACAAAACAAACAAAAAACATGTACAAAGAAAAACAAGTAAAAGAATGAAGAATATCCTGGACTTTCAGTCCGACCGGAATATTGGTTGTATGACTATATTAGAGGCGAAGAGCAGAGTACAAATAGGCAAACTGCAGGACTTGGGCAGGCTCAGTGAATTGTGCTCCCCCACCTTGATTTTGAAGAGGCAACAACAGCCTCTGGGCTGAAAGCAAAGCCTCTGGAAAGAAATCAAGGAGTATGGAGTTGATGGAGTGATATCTAGAATTCTGCTATTTTTTCTGTTGGAAAGAATGATTGGGAAAGAACTGACCTAATCTGAACAGTTCTCAGGTTACGGCACTTGCACCACATCCGTTCAGGTTTGCACTGGCAAAAGATTTTCCATAGTCCTGATGAAGTTTTTGTATCTATATGTACCACAAATGTTTGTTTGTGTTCATATAAGTACATGCTGAGATCATGTCTGTAGATTTTAATTGCTCTAAAGGAGAAGTCCTGCCCAGAGACCACAAACATAAAATTGCATCCGTGCCATAGGAAGCGTCTCTGGATGCCCTGCCACGAGCAGCTGAGGGGAGGGGATGAAGAGGACACCCGGGCAATCCTCTGCAAGGAAGCTAATGCAATCAGCTGGGTCCAGGAAGATAATGCCGTGTTTCATTCAAAGCCACCTGGAAATGAAGCATGTTGTTTACATCTACTCTGGTCTTTATGTGATGTATAGATACATTTAACTCTCCAACAGACTGTAAACAACTACTGAGTTTTATGTAATCTAGATTAAAGGGAAAATCAAATCTTTAGATAAAATCAGAATCAAAACAATACTGGAGGCAGAAGAAGAAACTACTTATACAGTTACAGGTAGTAACTTCCTAGCAAGGCAGGCCCTAGAGTTATGTCTGCTGCCTGAATTTAAATCCTGCCACAGCTACAAGTCCAGATTGAAGGTGGCTGCATCTTTAGCTCACAGTGCAAAAAAAAATCATGGATCTGTCTTCATCTGTTCATGTAGCTCATTCCCATTCTCCACATCACTCCCGAAGCTTGAGATATTTAACATGGAAAAGAGAGCTGGTGACAAGGTTTATGTCCCACTTAATCACAATGCAAGATTAATTGAGCTATAATCCAGTGTGTTCTAAGTATGCTTTAGTTCTGATGAGATCAGGAAAATTGTCCAAGTACAAAAACATTCCTCAAAGTGTTAACAGAAGTACAAGGACTCCAGAAATTTTTGATTCAGAAGAATTAAGTCATTGATGGTCTAACAAGAGGAGGTTTAGTAGAAGATCTCTATGCAAAAAGAGGTCTTGATAGAAAACCAAAGAGGTAAAGACAAGAGTGGGAAGTTGAAAATAATGCCCATCCTAGAATAAGACTCTAGTTCACAGGTTTCTTGAGTGCCCGGACTAGTGACAGTCCTCTACATCTGCTGATGTCTCTGAACGTCCTAATATCAAATCTGGCTGAAAACAGCCTGTAGCCTGACCTGCTACAGGTCAGCCACAGATCCAGCACAAGAGACACAAGATGTTGCTAACAGGAGTTTAGCAAGGTCCAAAATATGTGCAGCTATTTCTGTTGAGCAAATAAATAGTAGTCAAATGCCTGCATTTATACCTTTAATGCAGGTTTTGTCTGGACTTTTCCAACAGGTCCTGCTTTGAGGTGTTTTGATCCTGGGGTACTTCTGGAGAGATGAACACTCTGGAATATCAGAATAATTTAGTCTAGTGAGCATCCTCCCGCTCCAGTTCCTGCTATTTTATGTGTATGTCCATCTTAGGAAGATGTGAGCATGCCCAAAGTTCCCAATCAGGTTTATCTGCTAAATGCTTATCTCCCCAAGTTAATTAAGTTGTCTGGAGGATGGCAGGAAGCCACATCTGATTTTGATTCACATCCAGGCCTTGTGCTCAGGTAGGCATTACAGCAGGTAGCTGCCACGTGCACTACCCAGGGCAATGAGGAGAGATGGAGTAATGTCTGCAGCGGCTTTTCCTCTTCGCAGAAGAGAAGCTTCTTCCTCCGGATACCCAGAGGAAGTCAGAGGAGTCTACCTCTCTCTGAGCCTGTCCTGAGTTGTTGCTGTCGAGCATCCTCTTTCTCAAAATCCCCATGTGAAGTAGATACTCCCCAACCTAATGTTTGGGAGGTCCTCCTTTCAGCCATTCTCTTTCTGTGCTTGTCATGTTCATTAGCACCAGCGTGAAATGAACTGAATGGCCTTAGGGCTGAAGCCTCCCTTACCATCACTGAGAGCTCCACGCTGCTAGGTGAGCTGCAGGGGGCCATCTGCCCATGACTCAGCTTTTTACATCTTTCATGCTCAGATCTCAAAGCATTTCCAAAATGTAAGTCAGGCCCACTAGCCTCTTGAAAGCAAGGAGTAATGCCAATTTATTTCAAAAGGTGTGAGAAACTGAATTCACGGTAAGGCAAGGTAAAATGAAACATGCTCCTGAACATTTCTGTTGAAACCACCTATAGAAAGTAAGAAGACTCAAAGACATACTGCTTTTTTATTCCCTGGTGTTGGGAAGTCAGCTTCTTACACTAGCTTTTAGCTTCCTTCTAGGTGAATTTAAAACTCTAATTCTGCATTTATTGAGAAAGACCAGAAGAATCAATAAAGGCCTTGGCTTTCTGGAGCTGATCTTCTCACCAATCATTTCTGTCTCTGTTCTATGCTAGGGGCTTAGATAAGAAGGTTTTGTTTTTGTTTGCTTTCTCCTTAATGGATAGGTTTGTTAATCAGGATGGGGGAAAAATGACTGCAATTTTGCCTTGGCAAATTAAAACTACAATGAGGTAGCAAAGAGCAGGGTCTGGAGGAGAGGGGGGCAATCCAAGACAGCTATTGATCTTGAAATGATGGAGGAGCCAGAGGAGAGCACATACAGTCTGAAAAGGATACTCATTCTTCAAAGCACTCTTCTTGCTTAAAAACAATCAGTCCAGGCAGAAGGATTGGTTGTACGTGAAGCTTTGGCATTATCTTTGTTTTCAGACAGAATTTCAATTTTGGAAAGAAACGTTGGTTCATAAAGCAGATGTCTCCTTAAACAAATCTTAGGACTGTCGAGCCAGGAATCCAGGGATGGACCTAAACAAAAGTAAACTTGGACTATCCAGAAGTTGTTAGTGGTAGTTGTAAGGAAAAAGGTTTAGAAATAGTTCCCCCGAAGGAAGAGCGATAAACATCACTAATCACAGTCAAGGCAGGAAGACAGGCTAAATACAGGACTAGGCCAAGATTTACCACCCTTCTCATCCTCACTTATTGCACAGCATGTCCGATCTTTCCTAGAATGCAGCAAATTGCTCTGCCACTGACTTACTTATCCCAGTGGGATCAAGTCCAGCTAGATCTTTCTGCTGCTGCAGTCAGCACTTCCACGTGCACTGGCCTTTTCACCCTTGGCTTTCCACACAACATTCTTCCGAGTTTGAAGCCAGACATCAGTCTGGCCTTCGGTCAACTCCAACTTGCACCTGGAAAGTATCACAAAGAAGGGCACCATGTTCGTAGTGGTCGAGTTTGTCTGACTCTTCTCATTGCAAAGATGAGACTTGACTTGCAAAAAGGGATGATTATCAGGCATCTGCGACAGGAGATGGGGAAGATTATTTTAGCCCACCAATGCAAATTATCTGCAGCCATCCTTCCCTCACCTGAATGGAAAACCCCTTCCAGTCTTGACAGATGAAAATGTGCTGCAGGCCCTTTTAAAGCAGCGGGTTTGTTCCATCACATGAGACCTATTGAAGTGTAGGTCTCTGTCTTTGCACCATCAAATGCCAATTTGATGCCATCAATCACCATCAAATGCCAAGTGGGTAACAAAATAATGTCTCTTTTCCCCAGTAACCTCCCACCCTCATTTCTCAGAGGGAAAGCACACCTCTCCTACAACTGCTTGCGGGTGCTCCTGCTATCACCAGATCCTGCTGGACGTCAAATACAAGCACAGGGATACGATCTCCTCCGGGCCCTTCCTGGCCCAGTGCTGTGATTGTGCTCCAGGATGGACTTGGGCTTGACATGATGCTTTGCTGCTTCAGCACATACCTGGGTGGAAACTGGAACCATTCTGCAGACACCCTCTAGCTTGCATAGGGGTCTTTTGCAGCAAGGCAAGTCTTGCATGGTCTTACTGCTACTACTGCCTTCCCATCAGCAGTTCTGCCCTTCCAGGACAAAGTGAGATGGGAGAAGTCAAAAGAAAGTTAAAAGATTTCAGGTGAGCAAGCATGAAGAAATGAAGAGGTAGCATGTTCTGGGCAATCTCTGACTGCCTACTCACCCCTTCCCTCTGGCCTCCACAACATACATTTTTGGGGAATTATTAGGCCGTACCATGCTGAAGCAAACAGGGGATATATTTTATATTTTTAAACACTTTTTTTTTTCCCTGGAATTGACATAAGAAATCCTGGGGTTTTGTTTGTTTGTTCGTTTTGTTTTTCTTCTTTTTAGGTTACATGAAGTCTAGCGACTGTGCGTTTCATCTGGACAGTAAGCATGCAAGCACTGAGTTTGCTTCCTCAAATACTGTTTTATTTGCAGCAGAAAAGCAGGAGAGAAAAACATTAGTCATGGATTTGCTTAATTGAGATCAAATAGTCAAGGTCAGTGCTCAGCCAAGAAGAAATGACAGAAACCTCCCATGATGTATTTTTTATGATGAGATGCTCACAGCACACAGACTGATTTATCAGTTACCACTATGAAAAGTTTAACTATCTCCCTGATGCACACAGATCTACTTTGTATCATTTCCTTGCTTTTTCATCAAAAAATATGTTTCTAACAAGGCCTCGTGACAGTATAAATTAGCAAATATCTGCTGCATAGAAATTGTTTCACCTAACCCCAAATGCAGCTATTTGTTCTTTTGCCAGCTCTCTGAAAGACGACAGTACCTGTTAGTCTGTGTCCAGCCTGCCTTTCTGTGCTTTAAACAAAAACTTTTCAAGGGAAGAGGTGACCACCCAAGGCAAGTTGCTGCGATGGGCACGTCGGTGAGGAGGAGCAGCAAACCTTCACCTCTAGCTGTATCCTGTAGGTCTGCGATGTTGCAGTTCAGCAGAAGGGATGTGATGACCTGCCATGCTGGTCTACAGCACCTCTCCAGGCTCGCAAGAAGCTACTTGTTTTGGTTTTCTTTTTTGCACATGGCTATATGTAGCCCTCCTCCCCAATACCAAGCATTTCCGAACACTTTAGGCCAAAAAGCCTTTGCTCATCCATTGTTTCCCAAGGACCACCAAGCAGTCCCTTCCACAAACCTTAGCTGAGAGCTCAGAAGAGATTATACTATTTATATGGCCTCACGAACAACTGAGTGCTATTCCTGAAGAGCTGATGAAAAGAATATGGTGCATGAGGAATGCACCTTGGCTGCTCTTGTCCCTGAAAGAGGCAGCTGTACTTTCCCTGCCCGAGGCTGCAGCACAGGCCATGATGTGACACCACGTGGCCACAACAGAGAACATACCCAGCAGTGGGCAGCAGTGCTGACTGTGACACACCGGTGCAAAGTGCAGTTGTGCTGTCGGTGCCTGGGGACTGGCTGTCACCGGGGAGCTCAGAGCAGCCTGCCTCCCGGCAAAGTGAAGGCGTTTCATCCAGTTTGATGCCATTTCTCCTCCAAGCTCCCTCTGGATCCCTGGAGGGGCTCAGCCCCTGCTCACGGCAGGGAAGCAGAAGCCCAGCACAGCAGTGACCAGTTGCACAGCGCAGCAGAAGCTCTGCAGCCGGTCACCATGGGCTGAGTTCCTGGCCGCTCTTCTGCACCCCAGCCAGGTGCCACACCACTTGTTGGCTCTTGCTAATGCCACCAAGCACAACATGGGGCATCTCCTGACACGTCAGGTCCCATCCGTTCTCCCAGAGGGTGCTGCTGGGCCAGCATTCCTGTGGTGGGCACGGGCCTGTCCCCAGCCCAGGCAGGCGAGAAGCAGAGCTCCTCAGCCACATGTGCACTGCAGCTCCGGTCATGGGGCCTGCCAGGCCGACACGTGCCGAGGCCTAAGGTTCTTGCACCACACAGGACAACTGTCCTTTCCTGCCCTGTGTGACAGCAAGTTTTAACAAGCAGTCAGGGAAGGCAGATTGCTGAGGGCAGCCCATCTCATTAGGGCCACACACATCCCCGGGCCCTGAAGGGCTGGTAGAGACCAAGGGCTGCTTGGTTCTGCTCCGTGGGCTCTATTCATGGGGCCTACAAAACACTCCGGGAGCTGCCTCAGGCAAAAAGGTCTCCTCTAGAGGCCAGCGGCAATGCCAGCCACTTTCCTCCTTGCAGCCCCTTCTCAAGCTGCCCCTGCTCACCTAAAGTCCCCCCTTCTCCCTTCTAAAAGGGAGCTCGATTCAATATCCTCAAGGCTGCCTTCCCTGATCCGAGTGTGATCCGTCCAGCTTTGCCACACTTTGTGCTTTGACACACTTCCCCGTTCTTTGACACACTTCCCTGAGGATATGACCGACATGAGGTCTTTCCACCTGGCTACTCAGCACCCCAAACCAAAATGTCCCCATTTCTCGTAGCAGTGGTCAGGGCTGCCCGTCTCCCCCTCCTGCATTTGAGACGCCGCAGGGCTCTGGAGAGGCACAGGCAGCTCCTGCCCAGACCTCTGCTCCATCTCTCTCTGCTCCCGTGCCTGAGGCCCAGGCCTCCCCTCAGCCCTGCACAGGAGCCAGGCAGAGCCCACGGCCCTGCTGCCTGCAGGAAGCACCTAATGCTTGAGCACACACTTCCCTCTCATGGCCATGCCTGATACAGCACCCGGGCACCCTGCACCTCCACCGAGGCTGTGATTTTCCAGGAAAGAGTGATGTTTGCAGAAGCTGCCTCACACTTTTCTAGCACAGCTGCCTTTCAGGGGTGCACGAACGGAGCCTGTTCAGCTAACACTGATCAGCACACACAGGGCCCACTGCAGCACCAGCCAAGGCACCCCGAGTCCTCAGCACACGCGTGGCCTGGGGCAGGGTACTGTTTCTCTCATGAAGCCCAGATATCCATCCCTCATCCCGGGGCAGCTTTCTCTGGGACAGCAGGACACAGCCTCAGACATCTTTCCTCTCCCCCACCTTAGGCACGGCTTTTACTTGCTATGATTGTGAATAGAAAGTTTAACTACTCAAATTATGAGTAGTTAATGATTTAGTTGAATTTCTCTACATTTCTCTACATATAATGCACAGTATTCCTTCTTATCTAAATAATAACATCCAGCAAACTTCTTCTCAATGGAAGAGGCAGCCAGCCTTCCCACATCTCCAGTACTCTTTTCCTCGACCAAGCTGTTTCAAGTAGCTGATTCCCTCTACGCTCCCATTGCTCCCATGACCCAAACACAAATTTTGTAATTAAGGGCATTTGCTTCGCAGGAGGAGCAGTTTATTCTTACAACTGATCTGTGACCTCCTTCCTCCAGCCACCAAGTCAGTTGGTTCAGTTCACTGATCCAAAGGAAAATTACCTTTTTTCTTTTTTGGTGTGTGTGTGTGTGGGAGAGAGGGACAGATAATTTTCTTTTGGATCAGTCAATCGAACCAACTCGCCCTGCAAGCAGAAAATTGAATAAAACAGAAGTGCTTTCAGCCATGTCTTTTGTCAGCTCATTTTCCTTAACTCAGTTTTCCTCAGCAGAAGAAGAGGAAGGAAGAATGAGGAACTGCAGAACTACACGTTTGCTCTCTACTTGGGCACTCGAGTCTGCAGATTCCCCCAGTTCCCCTTCTCCCTCCCCTGTTCTCTACAGGATTCTCCCTTCTAATGTGCCACCTTTGTAATGACTTTTGTTAGGGACGAAAATGAAGGCTAACAGCGGAGATGCCTTCAAGTCAGCCCTGTGCCCCTACTTACGTTTTCTGTGTGCAGAGGACAAAATGCCCAGTCCCATCTCCTGCACTAGTAACGGCTCTTGCTGTCATTAATTCCTTGACTGATTAAGCCCACTGCCAGACTGCCCTAGCTGGGAGCCACATAATTCTTTCTCATTTCATACTTCGCTACTCACCCTTCTTCTGCACTGCAGCCAGTTTGGCAAGTCCTTAATGCTGTGTAAGGAGGTTGGATTTATTTCCCCTAAGGCAAGGCATATGCAAAATCACTGATTCTTTGCATGCCTCTCCCAGCATCATGACAGGCTTGTGCCAAGCACTCGGGAGGGCTTCCAGCTGACTATAACTACATTATGCCACAGAGTTCACAGGCGCAGACTTTGTGAGCAAAGAGGGCACGAAGAGTTGGAGCTTGAGAGCCGTGGGACACAGGGCAGTGACCATGCAAGAGGACACAGAAGAACCGCATGTGCAGTGGATGAAGGGCTGCTGCTGCATTCAGGAGATGGCCTGAATCCTCCCGGACTACTCAGTGACAGCTCTTCACAAAGAAGGTGGGCACAGACGCTGAGGGGATAGTGCACGGAGGAGACCACAGGCAGCTGACTTCTCCATTCTGTCGTCACTGTCAGCACCTACAGAGTCCTGTCTTCTTGCAGATGAATAAGGGGGAATCTATCCTATTCTCTGCAGCAGCAACCACATTGTCAGAAGCAGTTGTGGCCCTCCTTGAAGCTACCTACAACAGCCAGATCACGCCTAGCCAGGCTCAGAGCCCTTCCCCAGCGCATCTCAGAGCGCTCAGCAGCCTGTGATAAAGCGTGGCCACATCTGCTCTGAACCATGTGCCAACATAGTGATGGGGAAAAAGATTTGGGGTTGCTTCCATGGGGCCAAAATTTTGAGGCAAGTGTCTAAGCAAAAGTTAGAAATTAAAACATCATGGGACTTTGGGTCCTAATATGGACACAGTTATATTGGTATTCAGCGTTTTTGCTGATCTAGCTCATGGTGCTTGGAAAAGTTCTGCTGAAAAAAAGAGCCCCATTCTGCTGACATAAGCTGCCCACGCACAAGGAGGGCTTCTCTGGCACAACTCTGCTGCCACAGCGCTATCACACACATTTACATGTAAATTAGGCCTTTGTTTATGCCGCACAGATGCGGCCTTTCACTTCATCCTGACTGGCGGGGGGAGAGGGAAGGTAATGGTTCCCACTAACACATTTTATGGATTAAGACCATGTGGCACAAAGAAATAAATTTGTTGGCTCAACAATGAGCAGCACCCAACATGAGCAGCAGAGAAGGCCTAGAACCTGGCCATAGGTTATAGCCATAGGACCTTTTTCAATTCCCAAATCAGCAGAGATAAATGAGTACCATTAAATAGGCACCCCCATGACATCATTTATGCAGGGTCAAATCCCTTATGTCTTTTGGAGGAAGGGGCTAATGATGAATGTTCTGATGAATGCTCCTGGAGTCGGAGCTCCAGGAGACTGAGACCTGTTCAGATGTCCATTCTGACAGTGCTTCCTCTTCCAGCTCCTGGGCTACTCAGATGTGCCCCAAGGCAAGCACTGGCAAACACTTAAAGGGGAGCTCCTCATCCTGCTTATGGCTGGTAGGGACATCACAGTCATCATAAATAGGTCTCACTGCCTCAAGAAGCCTGACCAAAGCCAAGAGCTAAAGCAAGTTTCCACTACCTTGCTTCATCATTTACCAGGCTAAGTGGCAGCGGGCAGCAGTGACACTGAAGGTCCCTGAAGGCTGGACACAGAAATATGTCATACAGATGATGTATGACATATTGCAGGGACTAGATAGAGGATCAGGTGGCACTAAGACTGCCCGTGCCCGGACACTACTGCTCAAGAGGTCCCACAACTTGTCCCAGTTCACCACCATTCTGCCAGTACATCTCCTCCTTGACCACAGGCTGTGTCACGTGTTCCATTGGCAAAAGCCAACCTAAACCTAGAGCGGTGACAAAGCAAGCCATCCTAGCTTAGTCACTCATTCCCAAACCTGTTTCTCCTGCTCTGCTAAACTACAAGACAGATAAGGGCAGAAGGTAAATAAGTACTCACCTTTTGGTCCTACATGGGAGGATCAAATTCTTCATTTTTTTTTTCAGGATAGTTTTTACCCATATCAGCTTCTTTTGGTAGCAAACCTAGAGTTTCCTGGAGCTACAGCCTCTGTGGGTCCTACAGTGCTAGTAAGTGACCTGAGGAAGACACAATTCTACCACAGTTGTATTAGGAAGGATTTAGATCTCAGGCCCCTGAAACAAGTGTTTCTTGGGTTGGGCGAAACACTGGGGAGGCAGGTGATATAATTGCCAGCTTTTGATCAATTTAGCTGTAGGAAACAACCCAACTCTGTTAAGAAAAACAAACAAAAACCACCACAAGACACACACAGCCACACTGCACAAATCACTGCTCAGAGGAGAGACAAATGGCTGGGAACCCAACTTCTGTGTGTGTTGGGAAGAAAGGCTTTTGAGCACATTCTGCACAGCAATCACAGGGATGAGGGACCCGAGGAAGGGCAGCTACAGCATGGAAAACAGAGCAAGGCTAGGGTAGTCTTGGTAGTTCCAGCTGAAACCCAGAGAAACAGAGGTCTCCAGCACTGCCTGAGAAGCTTGAGGCTATAAAAAAGGAAATTGTTTCCTATTATTTGATTCCCTCATGCAAGGGGAAATATAACTTCAAACATATTTTACAATAATAATAGAAGAAATACCCAACTAAATACAGTTATCTATTTTTCCTCCTAACTGAAGGATTCATCTTCTGGCTAGCTGCACATATTGAAAGGCTGCAGGTGGTTAACTCAATCTGTCAGTCATCCCCTGGAATACGTTGGATTCCCTCCCATCACTGTTTGGTTGGTCAACATCCTGATCCCACACATATCGGCCTACTCCTTCTTAAGTCTGTTTTCTTATGGATCATCAAACCCATATTCATATATGTCTTTCAATCCATATTGTATCTTCTCAGGCCTCTTGCAGCTCCGATCTCACACTCTTGTTCTAATTCCCTTGCCATTATGCAAGCCTGACTCCTTTCGCCAGGCAAGCACACTGGACTAGCAAAAGGTCCAGCACATTTACCAGTTCTGGCCCAAATTAGCATGCAGAGCTGCCAGGGTACAACCAAAACTTCCCTGCATCACATAGCTTTAGAAGTTGAATTATTTCTGAAGTAGCTTGATTGACAGAACAAATGAAACAGAAGTTGCAGTGAATCCAGAACTGTGGCATTCACTGCAGAAGGCATTTAGGACAGGAGGGCTCCCCTAGAGGAGAAACAATCCTGGGCTTAGCTGAAATTAAACCAGCCTCAATGTTCAAGAAGAGCTACCTGCTTCCCCTTGCATCCACCAGAAGAAAGTAATCTGGTGTGGTTACTTAAAGTCTTCTTGCTTATCAGGATATGCCGAGAGCAGCTGATAGGCATTCCCATACCAGATTAGCCAACCTTGCAAGGGTTACTCCCGCCTATAAATTACTGCAAAAGCTCTCTGTGAAGTTTAGCTACAGCTTGACAAATTCTCCTGAGACATCTTGATAGCAATCTGCATTCTTCAAGGCCTATTTGATTAGCTCTAAGATCCCCAAAGAGCTTTCCACACTTCTGCTAATCCTTCTCCAATGCCTCAAGCAGACACTCTGCCATTCAAACTCAGACTAAAAATCAATGTTCAGGGTGGTCTGTGTTTCCCTCAGTTACGTCCCTGTACAGTCCTCAGATATTCAGTGCTGTGTGTGTATGTGTGGCTACAGCCTGGAGAAGAGGGGAAAAAAAACCTCAAAAAACACCACACAAAAAAGAAAACAGAAACAATGGTGACCTCTCGGTACAGCAGGGTCTACCCCCATGGCAACCTTTTCAATCACACCTTCAAAAATCGCTTTGTGCTTACTTCAGCCCACACGTGGGGACTGAAGGTGAAAAAGTAGGGAGGTACCTGGGAAACATGGTCTGCTGCCTCTCAGGGTACCCCATCTGCTGCAAACTGCTGTCAATGCAAGGGCTGAGCTGCTGCAGAAAAGTAAATGGCCACAGCTAATTTCTGACTAACGCTACCTTGAGAACTTCACAGAACGGTTGAGGATGAAATGGACCTCTAGAGATCATCTAGTCCAACCTTCCCGCTCAAGCAGGGACACCTAGACCATGTGGCATGGGGTGGCATCCAGGCAGGTTTTGAAGATCTCCAGGGAAGGAGGCTCCACAACCTTCCTGGGCAGCCTGGGCAGGGCTCTGTCACCCTTGCAGGAAAGAGGTTCTTCTTCCCATGGAGATGGAACTTCCTGTGTTTCAATTTATACTTCCATGGAAGTACACGTACTTCCAAACTTCCATGGAAATTCTTGCTGTGTCTCTCTGGGACACTGGAGTGGAAAATTCTTCTGCTGCACTTTCTCTGTCCTGCTGGTCATCCCATTACTGAATTTGCCTCCTGCTGTCTTCAGACTTTACAACTCTACTCTGTGATCCCTACATCTGCAGATGGTTGGAGACAGCACACATTGAGTCACGTCAGTGATGTAAGCTCTCTGTTGATATGAGCCTGCTGTGCAGCAATCCCTGCCAGTCAGACTTGTTGCTTATGGTCTGCTCTTCCCTTTGACTCATTTGCCTTTTTGATACAGTCCTGTGCTTCATTCAGCTCTTGGTTTGGTGTGTTAGCTCCCATGAACAGCACTGTTAAGACCTGAAAATAAATCCAGATCTGGAATTTGCTATTCTGAGTTCGCACGGTTGTGCTGCACTTTTGCACGTGGAGGCGCAAGCCACACTCACTTCGCGTGTCGCACGGAGCCCCACTGCAGCTGCAACCCCACAAGCTCCGTAGGATGCGCTTGGCACTGCCGTGGTAGCAGCTGTGACCAGAATGACAGCCCCGCGCCGGGACCTGTCACCACAGGTTCCCCGGTTTGTGTCGCAGCAGAGCCACTGGGAACCTGGCCTCGCCTGCCCGGCCTTCCGCAAGCCGGCAGAGGCCAAGCGCCTCCAGACACCGGGTTACGTTACACGGGTTACCAGGCAGGGGACAGGTGGGTCCTGTTAGCGCGAGGAGGTCCGATCTGCAGGGAGTTGCTGCAACTGCCCTGTGAGATTGCCCAGCCTCGTAGATTGGCATGTCACAGTGTCTCAATGTTTTCTCTTCCCATCTTTGCTAAACCAAAACTGAAACCACTGCATTGAATGGGTTCAGGCTAGTTGGGTTTAACAAGGGGGTGAGGTAACCATTCTGCAGGTACCTACATGTGGAAGGATTTAGGGCTCTCTAAATTCAACAGATAACACCTTGTGCTATCCAGCCTCTGGCAGCTGAAGTACCTTATCCTCAGGAGAAAGGAAACACCAGTACCTGAAACTCCCACATATGCAGGTGGGCAGGGGCTGTGCTCACCCCTTCTGCAAGGGAACCTCTGTCACCTGGCACGCAGCTGATGCACGTAGGTCAGGATTACCCAAGCTACTCTATCTAAAGGCAGGAAAGTCTGGAAAAGATACCCCCAGCCAACTATGGTAACAGGGGCAGAAACAAAATCTGTGCAACACGGCCTCCTAGTACACTCCTCTCTCTCTTGCTGACTCATTTTTATTTTTCATTCATTATTCTCTATTTTGTTTCCTCATTCCTTCATCTCCACGAGAGCTCTTCCTTCTTCATCCAGAGAAGTTCACCAGCCAAAGTGCTCCCTGTGCTTCTACCCCAGAGCGCTCCTACCTGCGCCTGCACTGGGGCAGCTCCTCTTGCCCCTGGCAGCCGAGGGCTGAATGGCTGCTGGCTGCTCTGGTCACTGCCTTCTAAAGGGTTCCCTTCTTCTGCCAGCTTTGTCAGGTGAGAGGGGACACAGCCCAGCCCTGCTTAGCTGAAGATGTCTCACTGCGTGCTGAAACCAGGTGAAGAACAAATGTTTTCCAGGCAAGTTCATACCTGCTTGAGCAGCAGCCGAGATATGGGAGTGTCCAGGGGGGGGAAAAAAAAAAGTATGCAAGTATGCCAGCCCTCCAAGGAGATCCGTGACAGAAGGTTCAAGATGAGCTATAGTACAGAAAAACAGCCATCCACAACAGGCAGACTAGAAATAAAGGGATGAGCTTGTTCCCTCTGCTCCACCTGCTTGAGCCTGTTCCCGCTGGGTTAGGTGATGCCTCAGACTGTGCTAAGGAAATCCTATGGCCACTCACCTGCCTGGGAAACACCGCAGGTGAAACCCAGCGGTGTCTCACCCACAGGTGGCTGACCTCGTTGGGCTGCTTCTTTCCCCGCAACCTCGGGGAGGCAGGAACAGGGGCACTCGCTCCTGTTAACACTCAGGGAGCCCCAGCACCCTCCTCTCGCCACCCCTCCTCTGCGCCCCTGGGAACGGGCGCCCGGGCGGCTCCGGCGCGCGGCAGCCCAACGTTATCAGGGCTGCCAGGATTCACCCGTAACGCACCCAGCGCCGCGGCTGCCCAGCCTGGGGACAAAATTCCAGGGGGAGCCAGACAACAGCCGAGCTCCAGGCCAGGAAGAACGCGGTTTTTAGCGGCCGCTTGCAGGGACACTAGGGAGCTCAGGCGCCACATCGCTGCGCCCGGGACCACCGGCCGTTAACGGCCGCGCCCGCTGTAACGGCCGCCGGGAGCCGCCACGCTCAGCCCCGCCCCCACCCAACACCGGCCCCGCGCGCGCCCGTCCATTGGCTGTCGCCGTAACTACCATCTGGCTCTTCCCTTCCCTCATTGGGCAGAAACCACGGCCTGTTCACGCCCCCTCTCTCCCTCTTGTTTCATGATTGGCTAGCGTGTCCCATTCACCGCTTCCCCGTTAGCTCTCCGCCAGCTGATTGGACAGCTTTAACCTGCTGGCTCCACCCAGCCCCTTCCTTCCCCTCTGCCCCGCCTCTCTCCCGGGGACCGAGCTCTCTGATTGCACCGCGGGCCCCATCCCCTCCCCTTGGGCCCGGCGGCGGGCCCGCCCTGGGGCGTGACGTCGCGGGCGGCCATTGGCGGAGGCGGCGGGAAGTGTTTCCGGCGCCGCGCGGCGCGGCGGCGCAGGTGGGGGCGGCGGGCGCAGCGGGAGGATGGAGCGCACGCAGCGGCTCGCGCCGCCCGCCCAGCCCCGCGCCAACGGCTGCGCTGCGCCGCACGGCGCGCTC
>NW_020455788.1:509429-575556 GCF_003342845.1 Nothoprocta perdicaria | reverse complement strand
TCTCGCTCGCCCCGGTGCGCGGGGAGCGGGCGGGCCTGTCCAGCGGGGAGCCCTGGGCCTGCCCCGGGCCCCGCACAGCCTCCGGTGTCGGTCTTAATGCGGAGCTCAGCCTGAGGCCTTTCCCCACGCTCTCCGCACAGCGCTAAATACAACTGTGTTCTTTTCCAAAGAATGGAAAAGCCAAGTGTAAAAAGCTTTTCCTTTGGGATTTTGTTCGTCCGTGTATTTGGGAATCGGAACGCGGTGTGTGAATGTAAGAGCTGCTGCTGCCAAACTGAGGAAGCCTAAAGAGAACCCCTGTGTAATTGAGAAATTGCGTGCAATTAGTAGCGTGTGTGTGTTATTGCTTTTGAATGTGTCTTTCAAGTCCCCGGGCATACTGGATGACAACCTGTCATGCAGCTACCTGTGGAAGGAGCAAGGTTTGCTGGAGAAAGGATAGTGAGAGATCCTAGGAAAAACCCCAGGTGGAAGTAGTGTTATCCAAGGATAGAAGCTGAACAGGGCAGAGTTTGGGGTCTTTCTCACATGTGTTTGCGGGTCGGAAAGATTTAGAGTTAGGAATCTTGTATTCCTTTCACCAGCACTTTACATGGACCAAATCACTAACTTAACTGAGAGGTTAAATGTAATAACCTTGATTAACGACTTCAATCTCCAGGCTGGCATCTATAGCTGTTTAAAGATTTTGTTTTCCTGTAGTTTCAGAGCTGGAGGTTACTGCTGCGGAAGGTATGGTCGGTCCTGTTCCCTTTGGCTTTCTGGCTTTGGAATTTTGTTCTTTTTCCCTTTATGCAGGAAGGGGAAATAGATTAATCCTAACCATGTATAGTATGTATTTGTGTATTTATATATTTTGGTACCTATTTATATCTAGTAATATATAGGTACAGGCCACATAGATCACTTTAAAATTTGCAAGTGAAGATGTTTGGAATACTAAGAGTCAAGGTGGGTTTTGCTGCTGGGGAGACCAGTGTAAGCATCACCAAAGACTAGGAGGGAGGCAGTTCAAAATTAGGGTTTCAGCAGGTAGGACTGCTCTGAAGTGTTAAGAAAACTTTAGAGCTCTGTTTGCTTTCATGGCAAGTCCTTTCTTTGCTATTCTGTTAACACTCAATCTCTTTTGAGATTCATGTTCAGCAAATACAGTAATGTTACCTCTTGGCACCTTTATTAAAACACATTGAAAAGAAATCAATTTAAAAAATTGTGGGATATTGAAGGAAAAACTAGTCAGTCAGTTATGTATAATTAAGGGAGCACAGGATTAGAAAAAGTAGTAATCCATGGATGGGTTAAAAACTGAATTGATGCTTCAGTAACACAATTAAGAAAAAGGAAGCAAATGTAACTCAAATAACATTGAGGTTAACTCTCCAAGCTGTGCATAATTCTGAGATACATATATGTGTGTGTGTTCAATTGTTAAATGAGTTTGACAGAAAAATGTTTTTTGGGATCTATCAAGACACTTGTGGGAACAATAAAGGATGAAGAGAAAATTGCTTTTCTTTCTGCAGTACAATTTTAAACGGGAATGTGTTTCTCCATTGCAATGTTTTGCTCTAAAGCAAACAGCTAATGGTTTTCCAAGACCACGTTTGAAGAAAAAAAGAAAACCTTGATATAAAATGAGGAGATTGGGACATATTTGGGGACATCAAGGGACATATTGGGATATATATTGGGACATCAAGGTACCCTTATTTTCCATGATAACTTATTGGACTCTCCCCGGTATTATGAACAGTTTTTGAGTGATGAGAGGTTTTGTTTTTTTGAACTTTCTAATTAAGGTTCTCACCTTAGAATGGCTTCTGTTATGCTTCTAGAAATGGGGGAAGAAAGAAGTAAACAAAGCCATTAGAATATAGATTTTTAGATCTCAAGTTGTTAGTTCCTGTTGTGCATAGTGTTTCCGAGTCACTGCTGTTCAGTTATGTACTGGAGGGAATGATATAAACAAATTTGAAGTTCCTTAAAGTTTCTAGAAGGGCTTTAGATGGCCCTGTAGAGCAGTCTCCAGATAATTCACTGCGTACGTGCTCTGCCAAACTAGGTCTCATAGCACTTCCTCAGGAAGAGAGGGCAGAGTTTGGTCAAGGAGAAGGGGGAGGACTGTAGCATTTGTGTTCCTTTAAAGCTGTCGGAAGTCCTGAGTCCTTACAGCTATTAAAAGGGGCAGAATAGGTTTTTATGGAAGCTCTGGTGTCCACGTGCTAAAACAATTTGGTGTTTGTAGACAACAGTCTTGCTGCTTTTAGGTATACCTCGTGAGGTGCTTCAGGGTGCTGTGGAATGTGCTCTTCATTCTGTTCTTTTAGATACTTTTCCTGGAATCAGGTTGAATGGGATTTGGGAGACCATGTTCATGAAAATGAACACAATAGATCCTGGACAACTTTCTCCCATTATAATGGGTTAATTATAGGAGTAATGTGAATAAGCCCTTATTAGAGATGAAGGTCCAGGTAAGGTCAAGGTTTAAGATCAATACTTTTTAAATAACTGGACTGTCTTCTGATGTACAGTGGCGTTTGAGTACAGAATTGTAGTGTGTTTTTTTCACAGCGCATGGGCTGTGTGGAGAGGCTGGGAGACCTGGGTTTGCTCGGGCTGAGGAGGAGAAGGCTCGGGGCAGACCTTGTTGATGTCTAGTTGGTTGGAGGATATGGAGAAGACGGGGCCAGGCTTTTCTCGGAAGCGTGCAGCAACAGGATGAGAAGCAATGGGGGTAAGCTTTAACATGGGATGTGGTTTAGAATCAAGGGAAATGAATTTACTAAGAAAGTAGATAAATACTGGACAAAGCTGCTCAGAGAAGTTGTGGAAACTTCATCCTTGGAGGTTTTCCAGACTCTCTTGGGTGTAGCCCTGAGCAACGTGCTCTAATTAGGCCTGCTGCAAGCTGGGGACCAGCTAGCTGACCTCTGGAGGTCCCTCACAACCTACGTTATTCCATATTTACACGGATCAACTCATAGATTGCAGGCAAGATCGTCCAACTTAGAGATTTCAGTGTTTAGTCTTTGAACCCATGTAAAAATGTGTGCCTTAAGGGTTTGAAATGTGTGTTCTGAGGCTGGCATCAGACCTGAATAAAGAAGTTACTTTCTACATCTTGCTTGTCGTTTTGATTGACTGCATTTATTGCATCAGTAACATAAAACCAAAGTGAGTATGAAATTGGCTGACCTAGAAAAGGTTGCAGTCTCCTTCAGATGTTTTAAATGATGAAACTAAATTTCTGGAGGGGGAATAAAAAAAACCCTATCTGCGTGAGAGTACTTTTCTAACACCAAATTTAATTACAAAACGCTGTCCTGTGAAAGGAGTAGCTACACTGCGTTTTTCTGTGGCCATTGTATTATATTAGCACGTGTCAGTTTTGTACTTTTTCCTGAGAAATTGTGTCTTTGTAGCGGTATAAAAGTCCATGGCAGCTGTTAATAAGGCTGGCTTCTCTTCCATCTGAACATGTGTGACGGAGAAGTCTCTGTGGACGAAACGCTCAGTGAAATCGCCCAGTTACGGTGCTGGGCCTGCCCTGCCAAATTCAGTCAATACTGAGGCATAAGTGCTGTGGTTGTAACAAATGCGTGCAAATTTCTTCTCCCTTGGAGCGTAACTGCTGGAAACATTTGTTATGTGTTGTAGCACATTGTGTTTTTCAGTCTCAATTGTATAGGAAAAGCTATTTGTGTTTTCTTAAATGTTACACTTTGGATTCATTGTCCCTCCAAAAAAAAAAAAAAAAAAAAAAAAAAAAAGCTTTTTCTTAATTATTTGTTCACTTCACTTGCAGGAACTTAAAAGATTTAAAACTTCCTTGAAGCTCTGGGCATAACCGCTAGCCCTCATTAACAGAGTTTAGAAATCACTTCTAGAAAAAGATTTCTTTTCCTCAGTTGAAAAGAGTACTCGTAGTCCTAAAGCCTGCTCGCAGTTGAGAAAGGAGGAGTTGGAAAGGATACTAGGTGGTTGGTTTTAACATCTGTGAAGACAAACAAGGGTGAGCTCTAAAGTCCTTGAGGAACGTTGCAGAGGTAGCTGAGAGTATAGTTTACACATAGGTATGTGTAAAGCCTTCTTTATCCAAGTGCTCAATTGAACATAGTCAAACATAATCAATTGAACATAGATAAATATTCCAGAGGTGGTTTAAGGTAATTCAAGACAAACTCTTAAACATAAAAAATAAATAAAAATTGGGGATTCAAAGTCTCAGCTGTGTGTTTTTTGATACAAATTACAAAAAGAAGAGGGGGAAAAAAACCCACTAGTAAACCAAATAATACATTTGAACTGTCAACATTTATAAAGACTCTTATTACACTCTTACAGTTTTTGAAAACTTAGTGATTCAAACGCGTTCATCATTTTATTATTAAATGCATCTTAATCATTTTATCCAGGCACCTGTTCAAGATCTGAAGTTTAAGAACAGAGAGGCACAAGGAAAAGCATTGGGAATGATGGTGAAATTATTGCAAATACCCCAGAATACCATAAAGTAGCTGCTTGTGTGGAGTACTTGTGTTACTACCATTAGTTCTTTGGGTACTGATTCCCTTTATGCTTTCTAATGGGCGGCTTTCCAGAGGGGGCTACCCAGAGGAGAGCCACATCCTGTATCCTTCCAGTCATTCTCAGAGTTGGCAGGAATCTCTGGCAAAAAAATAACAAGCAAACAGTCTTTGGAAGTAGCATTCCATCTAACGACGCTAAAAGAGTTGCAGAGCTTCTCATAAAATATCTGGAGAATGGGTGGTATGTGGCAGTGGGAAATTAGCAAAGCAGTGTGTCAGACTAAACAAGCCTGTGAATGTCTTCATGTAAAGGCTGCAATTTTCACCTGCTTTTGCTCTTCTGGAAGCAAGAAATTGAGCAGAATCTTTAGTACAGTGTGGTGTATTTTTCTCACGGTAGTACAACTCATTTTTTACTGTGTACTTAACTCAACTCTGGGTTGTAAGAGTAGCATCTTCTTGTAGAGAAACATAACCCTGTGCACAAGCTATGCCAAAGGTGACATGTCTCTTTATAAGCAATTTTATGTAGAAGGTTTCTGTGATTAAATCCTGCTTCTGTTTTCTATATCAGTGCTTGTAAATGTTTTGTGTGTTCACACTTGGCTTGTGTTTTTTCAAAAGAAACTTACTCTCGAGTGCTTCTGCAAGTAAAGTCTGTTGCCAAAGCCTCGGTGTGTGGTCTCTGTGTGTTCCGTTGTACCTACCTGCTTCCACTGCACTGACTCAGAAAATATTTTAAGCCGTTTTTTGTTGTTGTTTGTTTTTACATCAGCTTTGAGGAATTAATTTTTGATTGAAAAGACATTCAGACTCAGGGTAGTGCTGGCTTCCCACGTGGCTTGTTTCAGGTGTGGTTTGTCTTTCCAGGCTGGGGAAGAGTAGTTAACACCAAAACCCCACTTGTTGGTTTCACTTTCCTTTTTTACTTTCCTTTTACTGTTTTTGTAATCCATAATAGAGGGTGGAATTGTGGCCCTTCTCGAAGATTCCGCTGTCTGAATTTAGGAAGTTGTAAAGTACATTGGTAATAACAAGATTTCTATTACCTGCTGTTTGAGTTGCATGTTTATAGCACTTTAGTGAAGGAGTGGTCTACACATCCGCTAAGGTAGCAGATGTTGTGGTCAGTGGACTAGATATTTCTTTCATGTGAACATATGCCTGGTGGGGTGACTGAAACTGAAGTTATTTTTGTGTGGATTGAACTAAACTGTCCCTCATGTCAGATGACCTACAGTCATGCAAGATAACTGCAAAAGATGGTGGGATAAGGGTATTAAATAAAGTGTTTCCTATATGTGTCTTTAAAGTATTTGAAGAACTCGGGCAGAAATAGCCTTTCTGTCTGCGTAGGGCTGGTAACTGACCATAAGACACCAGAATCTGATGCTATCTGGAGGCCAAAGGATTCTTTTAAAGCGTAGTTTTGTGTAGAGGTTAAATAAGATCATCAGGTTGGCATGCTGTGCTGTATGTGCATACATCCACAATCCCGTCCTCTTACTATTACCAGAGATGCTATCTTGCAGTTTATAATGATTCTAATTTGTAGGATAAACTAAATCTTAAAGAATTCTGTAGTGTCTGGTGAGTTGAAGTTTTTATCAGACCAGGGAGAGAATTATGATTGTATTTCCTGATGTTTTCTGCAGAGACCACAACTGCAAGGGATTATATATGATGATACTGCTTCTGTAACAGTTACATTACTGTTTTAAGTGATTTTTTTTTTCCCCCCTCCAAAACTTAGGTCAGCATAGTTGTTACCTGTCGCTGACCTCAAACACTGCTGGTCATCTTCCTTCTGTACTGCTCTACCTGCTGTCTTGCAGTTGAATTTCTTAATGTGGTGGTGCTTTATGTGTTTATGGTTTGGGCATGATCGTTTACACCTAGAATTCCCTGGGGACACCTGAACAGGTACCTGCTTTTCCTCCTTTTTGAACTCTGCGGTTAGGTGAATCCTTTTCCCTGTCATCTCCACATGCAGTGCGTTCTTGTTCAAAGGTCACAGTTTCCCTCAACGTGAAGATAAGACTTGTTTGCAGAAACCATAAACATCTTAATCTTGCATGCTTCCTTCAGGAAAGGAAGCGAATTACTAACCTGTGCCCCTTTCTTGGTCTCTGAAATAGACCTCGCTGCTGCTTTGCAGCTGTGTGCAAGCCTTCATGTGAAGGCTGCTGTGGAGATGCACAAAAAGCCTCCTTGGGAAAAACCTGCAGGGTTGTGCCTAAAATCTGGCTGCAAACTTCCCTTGCACAGGCAGTGCTCGAGTGTGTTTATAGTCATCTTATGCTTCATGAAAGGTCCATGGGACTGCATTCAGAGTGTTTCTTTAGCATTTAATTCAAACACGCATGGCACAGAGGACACAAGTGTAGAAGGATGTATAAGGATGTATATTCTTAGCAGGAGAAAGCTGAAGAGATGGAATTGACTCAGTATGTGCTGAATCAATGCAAAATTTCCTGAAAGGGCTTTTCATAAGAAGATGTTTTGGCCAATGGGGAATTACATGTTCAATTTGTGCACTAGTATGGGATTTGTCATGAGCAGAGGCTTCTTTAAACACCTCAGAAACCAGTATGCTTGAGTATTTTTCTAATTAAGACTGCATGCAGATAGGTATGTATTTTTTGAACAAGGTATGTTTAGATATTACTTAACATCAGGCCCATGCGCTTAGAATGCTCCGTTGTCTCTCTTCCGGATGAACTCTCAATTCCCTGGCAGAGAGATCCGAAGCTGGGATGTCTATGGATTAGGTTGCTGGGTGATCTGAGGCTATCAGCAGGCAGCTCCGGGCTCCGTGGGCTCTCTGCTCCCGAGCCGGCGTTATTCAAAGCGTGCATATGTGAAAACACAAATTTCAGTTTACTTGAGTACCTCAAGCTGTGAAATTGCAGCAGCTCAGACCTTTCTGCGTGCTTCTCAGCTTTGGATGCAATGAAGTTCTACAGAACCAGAAATTGGAGTCACGGTGATACCATTAGGCAATCCTGAATGTAATGGAGAAGAGGAGGGTCTCCTGGTTTTCCCTTGCAGCAGCCACTCACCAGCCTCTTGCTTGTCTTGCTTTTCTCAGCCTTTCTGCCTCCCCACAGCTGCTGGCTCTTGTTTGCTGAGAGATAAGGAGCGGTGCTGTAAAGACTGTCAGAAAAATAATAGCCTTCTGGCAATTGTTTGGTTTCCAACCTGGATCGGGTGTGCTGTGCCAAAGATCAGGTTTATGTTATTTGTACAAAGCGAAGGGCAATGCAGATGGCTCCAAGTGGGAGTGAGTGGGAAAGAGCGGGGAGTTTCTCAGGTTGCAACGTTCCTGAAGAAAACACAACATGAAACTGTGGCCTTGGCTAAAGTTTGGAATTGCCATATTCTTGGCTGAGATGTGGTAACCAGGTGCTTGCTCTTCTCTTCCAAAGCATTGTCATTTTCTAGCTTAAATCACTGCTATAGCCCATATGTCCTTAAAACTAGCCTCAAAGCACAGCAAGTTAGACCTGCACGTGTGCCCTGAGTCCAGGGGGCTGCTCAAAGCGGGGGCCCCTCTGCACTGGCTGTTTTGTCAGCACCATTGGCTGCTGCTGTTGTCTGCACGGCTGTATCGTGACCGAATCGAGGAGCTGCCCTGCCTGAACCTGGGTTTTGCTGTGCAGCCAAATAAAGGTGCTTGTGCTGGCAGGAGGGCGGGGTGGAAACCAATCGCTGTGAGAGGGTGATGTTGCAGTGCATGGGCAGCTGGTGACTGCGCAGAGCTAGTGTCAGGTTATCCCGAGTCAAGCCCTTGTTTCCCCCAAATTATTTTCAAGATATTAATGCCAGCCTTGAAAAAACAGAATGTCTCTGGCATCTGAGGTCAACAGGCATCGGTTTCCATGTAGTTCAGAGCCTGGTAAGGCAGCACGGCTGCTTTGTTTATTGATTCCTTAGCTGCTATGGAGGTTAGGACAGTTCTGGCTTCCTTTTCCATCTGTCTTGTGATGGCAGCATGGGTCTTACAGGAGAAAAACTTGCTTTGCTCTGTTTCAAGCCCCCCACTCCCTCATTAGTTATTACTGAGTTATTACTTAGTAATTAGTAATACGAACTACAAATTACTAAGTAGTTACTGTCCTCTTTTGACATACTTAGGATCTACCTCTTTGCTAGGATTTCATATTTCTGTGTTGAGTAGTTTAGAAATGTATTTCATATTGTGTCTGGCTATGAACTGCAAGGAAAATTGAGCAATGTCCTAGATATGTCCTTGTCTTAGCCCTTATTTCAGGGTGGTGTTATTATTAATAAAGGCGTTTACTGAAGAATGTTATCTTGGTTTCCTGCTTATTTCAAGTTACTCCCATGCACATCTGGCAACATCTTTCATAATATACTTGGATATTAAAGCACAGCAAAACTGGATGCCAAAAGGTAGTCTTAATCTACTTAAATTACCTAATGTGTGCTCCCTTTTGTAAAGCAGAGAATACTGTCAAAAGTTAATCTAATCCTGAAAGCAGTAAAACTTGTTTCTTTTGATGCTGGAGATTATCTTGGGCTTTGTTCTTTCACACACACACAAATAGCTTTTCTCTAAGTCTTAGGAACAGAGATAGCAATTTGCATCTAATAGCTGGATTTCTTTGTTTTCATACAGCAACTGCTGAGATCTGGATCTGGCTTAGTGTCCTTGAATAAAGTAGTCTAAACTGGCGTTTCCCCTCCCCAAAATCATGTTGCATGAGCCCTTGCCCTGTAGCTGCACAAGTGTTTCAGTACTAGTCACCAACCTCACAGGAATCCGCTTGAGGAGGGTGTGCATTTGTGATATACCACCAGGCAAGTGCTGGTCTTCAGGAGATGATCCTGATCCGAAGGGATTTGGTGCAGAAAGGCCTGCTTGTTCTGCGTGCCGGCGTGTAGGCAGTGGGCAGGCTGCCTGTAAACAATAGTGGTTTTGTCTGGGGCGTCACGTCCACCTCGTGTGAGTGCAGTATTTATGGCAGCATCTTTAGGCTGAAGCTGTGGGGACCTGTCAGTTATACTTGTTTTATCTACAGTAATACATGCTAGCAAGTCTGAGTAGATTTTGATGTTTCCCACTTTCTCATTTCACTGATAAGGCATCATTTATTATTTCTTAGTCCTTTTCTTATGTTTCTGACTTAAGCCTGGGAAGCTTCTCTATTTTGTGATATCTGCCCTCCTGGTTCTTGTTGAAGAATGCAATTTATTCATTTTAGGTGGTCTGGACCTAAGCAATGATATTTATATAGCTTAACTAGCTAAGGAACTTGAATGAAATGTTGGATTAAGCTGCAATGAACTGATAGCTGTGACTTTCATTGTATTCATCTCTGAAAGCTGAGGAGGAGCCCTCTGGCAGCATCCTTGTGTACGGAGCCTGGATGGTGTTTGTCACTAAACCTTGAATCTAGCCAGAAGTATTTTAAGCTTGGCAGGGGAATTTAAAGTTTGTAATAGGACACAGTGGGCCAGAGACTATTATGAAATGTCCATCCCATATTTCTTGAATGAAAATCTCATGACTGTCTCTGTTTAAACTTTTGCTTTAGATTCATCATATTGTGCAGAATGGAGGATTATACAAAAAGCCTTTCAATGAAGCCTTTGAGGAAACGCCGATGCTGGTTGCCGTGCTCACCTACGTAGGCTATGGTGTTCTCACTCTCTTCGGATACCTGCGAGATTTCCTGCGGCAGTGGAAGATTGAGAAGTGTCAAAATGCAACAGAAAGAGAGGAGCAGAAGGTAACCACTGGAAACTGTCAGTGATCAGTAGGAAATGATACCGAAACCATAATTTGGATATATCTTTGCAGTGCGTTGATTAAACTTTGTTTAAACAGTTTTCCATGCACTTGGATTTCCCTATTAGTTATATTAGTACCACTGTATGGTTAAACAAACCATTTGGGTTTGGGTTTCCAGATCTGGTTCACTACAGGATTGCATCAATGGTTATATCCACATACTGAGAGATGCCTCAGTTGATTAAAGGAGGGTTTGGAAGAGGGAGAGTGCCTCAGCCAGCCTCATTAGCAGAAGAAATGCTGGTTGAAGGATGTGGTTTGAGTTGACAGCAGTGGGAGGCAATCTGATGCTGCTCAGGTAGCTCTGGCTGTTCTGAATTGGAAGCGTGTTAGTAAGTCTCTACCCCATGCAGTTGCAAAGAAAAGTGTGTAAATGAGAGCCAAAGCATCTAGCTGGATGTTTTAAACTCATAGAGCATTCAAGACATTAGCAGGTTAGCCAGTGAGTAATTGGACATGCTCACTCCAGATCCATTGGTAGTAATTAAGAATAATTAAGAGTAAGGTGAAGAGTCCTGTGTGTTCCAGGAACTCTTCTGGAATAGATTATCTTAGTTTTAAATTGTCCTAATCAACTTTTAGAGGTTTTTATTTCCTACAGGACCTACTGTGAAGAAAGCTACCATCTAAACTTGCAGCACAGTAACTGTTCTCTATTAATTCTTACTGTGAGTCCTCTTAGTACAGTGCAAATGCAGTGAGCTCTGCTCCAAAAGTGGAATGAAATGGCTTGATTTTTCTGATTGAGTTCTGTTTTTCCCAGCAACTCTGGGAAACTGATCTGGCTTGTAAAATTTAAGATAGGTTGTTTTTTAGTTGCTGGTTTCTGCACAGAGCTACACAAGCAATAGCAGGAGTGTGAGGGGGGGTTGGCAGCTCAAGAATGCAAACAAATAACCAAGGGTGGGAAGGGCTGGAGGGAAGACAGAACAACAGCTTCTGGAGGTAGCCTTGGGTTAAAGTGTATGTCAAGTTATGGTAGATGAGCTATAATGCAGCAGACTTATAGCTAAAATTGTTTCAGTGTAGCTTCTTCATGCAAGTACATATTTCTCATAGGAATTTAGTGAAGAACAGGTATTTTATATTTGTTAGAACTACAGGAAGTTCAATTTACACTATTCAAACTGGCTTTTGGAATCACAAAGTAAAATAATGGACCCCTCTTAAAAGTTAAAACATTTAAATAAGGATTTCTAGCTAAAACTTAAATTGTTGCTTGCTGTGTTCATTAATCTCAGTTCAGCTGTTCTAGTTTGTCTTCTGAGGATACAGCCCCCTTATATTTTTCTATATATAAAATAGAAATTGAGATAGTAAAGAATCAGAAAACTGAAAGGGCTGCAGAAACCTCCCAAGACTAAAGATTAGAATAAAGGGTGGAATACTGGCCCGTGCCTTGGTACATGAAGTGAAGGTTTAAAAATGGGTAACTGAAACATTGGAGCAATTCAGCAAATTGCTCTGAACCGATGCTGCTGTACTTTTTTTTTTCTCTCCCTCCTCTCCTTAAAAGCAACAGTGGCTCTTACATGAAGGTGAGCAAAAGAAAGACCTCAGGCAATAGGTCCAGTTTGGAAACAACAGTCTTGAAATTAGACTCCATATATTGTCACACTGCAGACTGGAGCACAGAAGTGGTTTAGTTATTGGCAATCCTAGTTCTAAAAAGGCTAGCTTCAAATTTTAAACTGATTTTAATATTGCATCTTTCACTGAAAGACAGTTGTTTAACAAATATACCTCCTGGCTCTACTTGCAGATGAATTGAAATCCTTTAAGTCTACATGTATTGGTCATGGCTTGGAGGAAAGAGGTGCCTGTATTCTGTTTTTAGTTTGTATGTAGGGCCTTTGTGGTTGGATCTAGGAAGAAGTGCTTTTTATCAGAAGGATTTTGGTGAATATATGGCAAGAACATGAAGAACTGGAAATCCTATTTAGAAAAGTGTTGGTGTTGATGAAATCCCAGGCTAATGTTAAATCATGTTTCTGAGGCTTAGACTGGCTGTTTCCATATAGGAAGAACAGAAAAGTGGTCACATGATGTCTTGAACATACAGTACTTATGCTCACATTTTAGTCATACAGGCTCTGCCCAGTGATCTTTTAGGGAGGGGATTATTGATACTAGTTTGTAGAAAAGGCCAAGATCACACTTGTTTTATTAATGCCTGCAAATCAGAGGAGGCCTGCAGTGCCCTAGGGTAGTCACTGGCAGATTGTGACCCCCGTGTGACATTTTTATTCTTCCAAGTCTCCACAGCTAGCTAGATAATTATGATTTTCTCAAATACCAAGCAAAAAGGGTAGCTTTAGTTTTCTGAAGTGATTCATGAATTCCTGAGGAGGAAAGCGCAAAGTGGAGACATTAGGAGTAGCTGTATATGATTAATATACCAAAACGTGCCTTGTGAGAAGGAAAAAAAAATTCCTACCTAAATTATATAGTACGAGTATTTCATAAAGGCTGACTGAACTTGTGCCTGAGTCATGGAAGTGAAATATGTGGATTTTATGTGGTGTGTTTCTGAAGGGAATTGCAGTCAAAAGCACAGTCTCAACTTAAGGCCCAGATTGCAGGACTGATTTAAAAAAAAAAAAAAAAAAAAAAAAAAAAAAAAAAAAAAAAAAAAACAACCCTGTGTTTGTGTGTTTTAGAAGACAGTTGCCTAGTAGAACATCCCTTCTTTAAATGATTTGCCACTTAACAGCATGGTCTTAGTCTGTGCAGCAGAACTAGAAAATGAAAGTGGCCAAACTCATTTAAAGAGCCCACTTTGCAAGAAGGTTATACTGAGCAGTTTCTGACAGCAGGTAAAGTCCTTGCAAGTTACTACAGAGCAGTGCACTGCGATTTGCGTTTCTAGATAAATTCAGCATTTGCCACCAGCAGGACACAAAAGGATGAAGAGGGACACTGTGTGCTAATAGTGTTTTCCAGGAAGTCTTTTGACAGTTTTTAGCTTCATTTAAAATATTTCTAATTGGACCTTTCCTGGAAACCAGTGTTATGTAGCACACTCCCTTTGAAACCTTATCAGTCTCTTTTACACATGAATAAGTGTCAAGATTAAGAATTTTCGGTTACTTCAGGATCAGTTTATACTTAGAAATGAGCCAAGTGGCTCGTGCTGAGCTTCCCGGGCGCTGGGGAAGCTCTGGGCTGGTGCAGGGAGCACCCGCAGTCATTGCTCCATTCTTTCCTGACTCACACAGCATCGAACGATTAGTTCACTGAACTAGTCTTTCTTCTTCCTTATAGAAGCTTGATATTTGTTGCAATTGTATCCTTGTTTTTCATTCAGAGTCAGTTTTATATTATCAGGGAAGGTATTATATGAATTGCAGATAAGCACTGCTGGTGCTCATGGCACCGTTTGTTAGCTTAGGTGCAATGCTATAAAAACGTGGCTCTACAAGCGCCATAATTACTGCATTTGCATGTCATTGTGCCCTAAGCTAATGATTACAAAGCTCATTATGACCTTCACTAGCTCTGCCAGCATTGGTGTGCCATGTGATGAAATCTTGGGTTCCCAAATCACCTGTGCTACTAAGGTGCAGCTCCTTTAAGGGAGAATTGTGTTCTTTACTTTATATCACTCTTCCCTGAAATTTCAGTGCCTTTCAGGCTGCTAAGAGTCTGGAGCTCTTAAGCCTGGTATTCAGATTTCTGCATCAGGCACTATCTTACTGGTGTGGGGGGTGTATTCTGGGCTTTAAGCAGGAATTAAGCTATATAAAGTTTGTTTGCTTTGTGTTCATAGGGAAGATAAAAGAACAGATTGCATTTTCTCCTTCTTTTGGAAACAAGGTATCCTTTGCCTGGATGGTCAATTTGAGTACTTTGCAAATAATTTACTCCAGAATAATTTTCCCCAAATGAAACTGTTCTGTCTAAGGCTGATATTCTTGGTCTGTTGTGGCTAGAAACAGTGTTGCTTCTGAAACAGGATGAGAATTTGATAGAATAATAATAATAAGCTCTAAAGGCTATGTAAACATACCAGTGGTTGCCTCCAGCAGTGCAGACAGGACATTTGCAACACAGCACTGTGGCTCCACATCAAATAGTAAGAAAATTCCCTTACTCATAATGTTTCTCAAATTCCTGTTAACCTATAAGATTCCATTTTTGTTATGATGACTGTTTCATAGTTAAAACTCTATTTAAATTTAAATGTACTTTGTTGCCTCGTAAAGCTTCTTATGATACTTGTGTTATATCTCTTACTGGCATCACAGTGTTGGGGGTGATGGTCTGTATCTCACTAGCTGAGCTTGTTCCTCTTCCTGCTTTGTCAGCCTGTGTTTCAAAATCAAACAGGCTCTATCTGATCAGCAGTCAGAGGTGAGATGGAGCTTTAGCAGCCAGGCCTACCTGCTGGAGTTGGTGCAGTGACTCATTTCCAGGCTCCTCTCCTAGCTAAGAGCCTTGGCTGAAGTCTCAGTCGACTTCCAGGATCACAGAGCTAATGTGTTTGAATAACACCCACAAAGCTGCAAGAATGATTAAGAAAAGCTATAAATGGTTAGAAATATCTCGGTATGCTCAAATTAGACTTATCAAGTACAAATTCCTCAAGCATTGGTATTTTTCATGTACCATGGTTGGTGGTTTTTTTTTTTTTTTTTYTTTCACTTTCACTTGCCCTGCCCCTTTAAAAATCCTGTAGGAGAGGCTTGTGGATAATTCCTTGGGTTCTGTGTTGTGGGTTATTACACAGCTGCTACCAGTACTCTTATGCATATTGCCACTTTAGATGTGTTCTCATATGTGAGTGAGAACCTGAGATACATCTGTCAATATGAAGATGCTTTTCTCCTTGGTAAGAGTAGCCCCCTTGTCAGTGATTGCTGACACCTTTGTCAGCAATTGTAACCACCTTTTGCTTGGGATACTGTGAGATGCTGAAGCTGAGGAAGGCTGGAGCTCTGGCTCAAACCAGTAGCTGTCAAGGGGAGCAGGTCCTTGAATTACTGACTGGTTTGCTGAGCATCCTTGACAGAGCACCATTTGTTGGAGAGGACATGGCATATTCAAATAAAACCACAGGGAAGAAAACGCTGTCCTTCAGCGCATCTTAGCTCTTAGAAATCTTGTTCTTGCTGCCCTCCTTTGCTGAGAAAGGATGTTTTTATGACACCCTGGAAAACATCTGTGGCTAGCTTTGTACTTCAAATGAAATAGTTAAAAAGAACATCACTGTACCTTTTGACACCTTGTTGTGCAGAGGCTAATCAGAAGGGGATTTAGGTGCAAATATGTTTACTTAGAAGTTACAGTGTTTGAGTTCCGTTTTTTTCCTATACGACTTCAGGTAAGAGGATGTTAAGGTATGGCCCAGATAGTTCCTTTATTCCAAACTGAAAAGACAATGTTGTTAAATCATTAACATAGAAAGGCCAAAAAAAAAAAAACCCTCTTCCTGCACTTGAGCATTGTACCATAAACTTGTCAGTGCCCATTTATTTCAATTAGTATTTAAAAGCTGGCATAAATGCTGGAAGCTTTGGCTCAGTGGTACAAATAATACCCTAGTATTTGTTCAGAAAAATAATCTCCTTATTATCCCATCCCCAGAAATCAAATGTCCTTTCCATGTTTTGATCCCTGTGTGGAAAAACAGGAAGAAATGTTATGCTGGCCCTTATCTTTGACATAAATACTACTTTTTTCCTTTGTAGATCATTAAAAAGACATTTTTTGCGACTGTAGCAAATGCATTATGCATTCTTATCGTTGCTGAATGTCAGCTTCCTTCTAATTGAATAGTAATAGGGAAGTCTCATGACTTCTGAACGTTTTAAATAGGCCAGAAAAACATGTTCCCCGGTGCTCAAGTGCTCAGATATTCCTACTGTCATCATTTGTTTGACATTCTTGTGTTATCCATTCAAGGCAGACACTTAGTGTTCCTGAAAAATGTAGGAAGTGAAGCTAGAATCCAGGAAATGCTCACACAAAGATATCCTGTGGGCCCTGGGCAATGATAAACAGTGGAGAAGAGAGGTGCTGTAATGGACCTTAATGATTCAGATTCTGAACATGTAGAAGTCATCTGTAGAACGAAACTGTGATAATACTAAAATTGCTATATTAAATGCATTTCTTAAGTATAGAATAAAACTGGCAGAGTACCTTGGTTTTCAAATTCTTTGTATAATTCAGTAAAATGGCGCATGTTCTCTGGTTAAAAAGTAAGTGCACACTCCCTTATTCCTACCTCTTTACCTCTGAAGGCTGAGTACAGATGTCTTGCAGAGACTGTACATTCATGCATTTGATAAATGGGATCATGACCCATTTTCTGGATGGATACTCTCCTCAGCTACCCAAAAATGTCCCAACTAGCTCAGCCATCCAACTGGTAATAGGGCTGGAAAGAGAACTCAAGTAAGGCTCACTGCTCGGACAAAAGGCCTCACTGCATTACGAGTCGCTTCCAGTTCAGCTTCTGTACTGCTTTCAGTTCTCCCTCATTTTTTTTAGGCTTCTTTGAGATTTTCTAACTTGATGTGTGATCTAATGCCATGATTTTTCATTCTTGTTCAGTAAGGTCCAACTGAAAAGCAACTAGGAAAAAGCGGCCTATTTTTCGGTAGGCTTTCGTTTGTTCTGCAGGAATTGACACTACTAGTGAGGAAATCTTAGGGGTCTGGTAGATTTGGAACTTGGAAGAAGCTTGAAAATGACATTTAGCAGATAGACTTCACAGTGGTAGGTTCCTGGTGATCAGTTTTGCTGTGGCTTAACTCTTGAGCAGTTTTGCACTAGCATGAACTTTCAACTCTAGTAGTATTGGACTGAAAACACTTCAGGTGGAATCAGCTTCAGGACTTGAGAATGAAAAGCTCTTTTAATTGTGTTTTCTTGTTTTTCATGTATAAATTACATTGACACCCCCCCCCCCCCCCCAGCTCATTCTCCTGGCATTACAGCAAACTGGAAATATACCTTTGGTTTACTTTGGGTGCTTCTGATGTGTTTCAGGACTTTGTCCCATTGTATCAGGACTTTGAAAATTTCTACAACAGGAACCTCTACATGCGCATTCGAGACAGCTGGAACAGACCAATTTGCAGTGTGCCAGGGGCCAAAGTGGACATGATGGAGAGAGTTTCCCATGACTATAACTGGACATTCACGTGAGTCAATACTGGAAGAAAGGCTTCCAACAACTATCTATGAGTAGAGTGTCTAAGAGCAGATTGAGGGCTGTGACATTAAAGGTGCTGTCAATCTTGTTTGTTGAGGTTTCTGCAGACATGAAATGAGTTTTGCTGTTTTGAACAGTATCTGACCATAACTATTTTTATATAATCCTTGAATATTAATTATTTTCAGTGTTCCTGACTGTGTTAATATTTCATGGACAGACTCTTATAGCAGCATTCATACTTCTGTATGAGGTGACTAGAGCCTAGGGTAGATACTATGGAAGTCATGACTTCTAGTGACTTTCTGAGCTGCTTTAGAGTCACTCTCAGTGCTTGCAGTAAACGTTGCCTGAAACTGAACTGAGCATGATTGCTTTGAGTCAGAATTAAAATAGACCACAGAATAAATCATAGAAATTCAAGTACATGGATTGTTGAAAATTGAGGTTGATGCATCACAGTGTTTGATGTGAAGGGGTTTGCAGCATGGTACTTGGTGGAAGTAGGCAGGTCTCTGCTTGGCTTTCACATTCAAAAAAAAAAAAGCCTTTTTTTCTTTTCTTCCTGCTAAACTTCTTCCTTAAATCTCCTTGTCACGTATTGTTAGCGCAGCAGTGCCAGATCTGCTTCCTGTCTGTGGTCTTGGGGCTCCCAAGTAAATTGATCCTGAGATCTTCTTTTGTTATTGGGAAGAGAACTGTCTGTTTCTGGGATGGAAGGGGGAAACATGCATCAGGGAAACAACAAATGGTTTGAGAAGTTTCAAGTAGTGTTAAATTACAGCAAATAGCAATGTTAAATCATCACAAATGCTGTTTCTGATGTGAACTGTTATAGGTACTTGCTTCTGTTCTCAGTCTGAGACCATGACAGGAGGATGAACATCTCTTTAATTCATTATTTCAGTTTGATAATGAAGATCGTTACCAAAAAAAAAAAATCTTAATGAAATCTTGTCTTGATTTCTACCATTTTAGCATTATCTTATATCTTATAGACAACCGAAATAAGAGTTATTCTGTATAGTTGGCTTTACAGTTGCTACTGTCTTAACTGTTTTTAAATTTTATATGTAATATATATTTTTAATTTTGTTTAATATAGGTACACTGGAAGAGTGATAAAGGATGTTATTAATATGGGTTCCTACAACTATCTTGGATTTGCACAGAATAGTGGGGCTTGCCAAGAAGCAGCAGCTGAAGTTCTGTCCCGGTACGGAGCTGGAGTGTGCAGCACGAGGCAGGAGATGGGTAAGTCGGAGTTGGATCAGATGTTCCTAGAAGGGATGCTTCAAAGTTGGTAACCTGACCTCTGGCTTATTTAAAACATTACTTATTCCAGCTTTTGAACTTTAGTCCAAGCAATCAAGAAGTTGTTCTTGAGTGAAGATGAATTGACTTGCTGGATTTAGTTTATACAGCCTGGCATTTGACTCACTTATGTTTTCAGATATGTTTTTGGTGAGACTTTAAACAAAGAACAGCCTAATTCCTGAGAGACTTTCTTGTAGAATGCAGCAATAAGGGAATTTTCTCCTCAATCTGGACTTCTTGTTTGTTTAATATGCAGGCAACTTGGACAAACATGAGGAGCTGGAAAAGCTAGTCGCTAGATTCCTAGGCGTGGAGTCTGCGATGGCGTATGGGATGGGCTTTGCGACCAACTCCATGAACATTCCCGCTTTAGTTAGCAAGGTATGGCTTCAGTCACCATAAAAATACTTCTAACAAAGGTTTTCAAGAAGCTACTTGTTTGTTTTTGCTTTTCTTCGCTGGCAGGCCCTGCAGATACTCTGGACGCTGTGTACACACAATATACATGTCTGTCCTAGGCAAAATCTTTTAGGAACACAATATCCTCCATTGGCTGCCTTTCTCAGGGAGAGCATAGCAGTTTATTACTTGTTTCCTCAGGCCACTCATTACTGTGTGAAATAGGAGCTTATTGACAGGCTCATTGCCTGAAGGTATTTAGATGCTCTAGAGACACTAAGAAGCAACTCGGATGTGCAGATAAGCTGCATTGCCTTTTGATACATACAGAGTTTATTATCACAAAGGGGTATCTGAAAAGTCATTCCTTTGGAGGAGTAAATTCCTAATAGAAAAACAGAAGGTCACATGTAAAGAGTAGTAATCTCTACTGTGTGCACCATAAAACAATGTAGCATGAAAACACTGGTATTTTAGTAATTGGAAAAAGAAATAGGAGACCTCTTTGCATTCATAAAATAGGTACCTATATTTACTTCATAAAATAGGTACCTTGTTCTTCCTAATGATTTTTTTCTCTTTCTCTTGTTCAGTAGCTGCTTCTGTAGCTGTCTTTCTGCTTCTGATAGTGCCACTGAAGATTTAAAAAAAAAAAAACCACTCTCTGCTTTGTGCCTCTGTTGGCTTGGTCTGATAAACTTTGTCAGATGCTTTCCATAATGATAAATGATTATGAGTCATGCTAGGGGGAACTGAGTTCATCCAATATCATCTTTCTGAACTTAAATAGCTCCATTATGCTATGTTTTTGAACAACATCTGTGTTAACTAATTCACTTTTTCTCTTTAACTTCCTACCTTTCTCTTGCTCTCTTAATCAGAAAAAAATAGTTCATTATTTTTGTGAGATTTAAAATTCATAAATCTAGGTTACCAGATTTTTCACTGAGTATTCTGTCCTGCTCAGTAGAAATTGCACATTCTCGTGCAATAACTCCGTTTTTTCTCTATATATGGATTACACTGTATCTTTCATAGGTGTCCCAAAAGTGTTTTGATACGTTCACTCGCTGACTTAGTTGCTACATTTGTACTTTATCTGTTTTTACATACATTGAGTTTCTTAACAGTAAATTCAAAGATGTGCAACATATGTTTGCATAGACATAACTTATGAAAAAAGTTTTGTTACGTGTACAATCAATGGACTGCAGCAGCTTTGAACTGCTAGTGATAAGCATACTTTTTTGCACTTTAAATGATACATTTCTGTTTTGTAATACTGGAATTACCATTATACTTAGGTGAATACCCCTAACCAAAAAGGCCTTTTGCAAAGATGAGAGCTGTTGTTAGTGAAAAATTTTGCGGTTGCAAATACTAATTAAATGTTGTTTCTGGCTACCTAACATTGTTTTTTTCTGCACTTCTTATCTTTCTGTATCTACAAATAAGGAAGGACTCACATAAATCCCAGTTTAGAATTCTGGCCCTGCCCAGGATACAGCTTTCTTAAGGGAATCCTCAGTGAAGCCTTTAGATAAGTGATTCCCCTCTTGATTAAACTCTTGAGCTCTCAGTTAACAATTGTTTACATCTGTCTGCTTGTCCTATGTACGTTTTAGGTACAAAGTGTCTTAGAACATGCAGTTTTGGAGTTTTGGTAAATGTAGTTAGTAATGGCAATTGCATTTCATCAGGAGGAGTTACTTTAATAGTCAGTGGTATGACTTGAAGTTATTTAATATCTATACCAAATCTGGATCCTTACATCAGTTATTGCATTGGTTTTTTTAAGCTAAATTTAGTCAAGCTATTCACATACACACATATGTACCTGTATATGTATGTATGTGCGTGTATATATACATATATGTGTGTGTGTATATATAAATATATATAATGCTTGACCATCTGTCCCCTCATTGCTCTGCAGAATCTGTAGGCACTTACATTGCTGCTTCTTGATGCTCCTTTAATGACAATAACTATGATTTAGTTATCCCAGGATCCAACTGTGCCTTATAGTCTGGTCAGCATTGCCAGAAAAAAAAGCATTCGAAAGCTTCCTCAGCGTTATCCAGTCAATGTCTGTTCACTGTGCCTTGTCAACATGAGCTGCTGCTGCTATCAGACAGGCAAATGGTGTATACTGAGAGTTGTATTTCAGCACTGTTAAAGCATCATTGAAAACAGGTCTTTGTGCACCTGGCAGATTTGAGCTGGAGAGACCCACTGTTGACAGCAAGTTCCTAGCTGCACAGTACAATCATTGCCAAATCTGCTGAGTTTAGACCATAGATAATGTAAAACATGAAGTTCATGTAACTTTTTAGACGTAATTTTTTTGGCTTCTCAGACTTGCTTGTTTCGACACAAGTGCCATTGGTACAATTAATATAGTTACCTAATGGCAACATTACAGTGCTCCTTCTGACAGAGTCCAAGAGACTAAGAGCAACAGTGCTCGAAGTAAAAGCACTTCATAAGAAAACCGTAAACGAATTTCCATATATTGTTAGTTTTGGAAACTAAGTGCTTAGGACTGAATTTTGCAATTCACCTGCAACACTTCATAGTAAAGCATGGTTTTAACTTCAGTTTCCGTGTCTGCCTTGTAAGTGTCAAGTAGCAAGTCCCATCTTCACTGATGTATATTTCTTTTGATACTGGCTCCAATTAGTGTTACACTCAAGCATAAGTTTGAGAGAACTGATAAATGCAACGAAAGTGTTATCGTTGTAGCAGCAGCTCCGTAGTTTTGGATACAATTTTCAACAGTTGCTGCACACTTGAAAAGTGTTTTCTCTGATCCATTGCTCTCTTTAAAGGCAGACAATACTAGATTTTCTACTTATCCCTTCAGTTTTGAACTCATTTGTTTTGTCTAATGGAACGTCTATCCTGTTATAGGACGGTAAAAATAGACTGCTTATTTTGTCCTTAAATTCTCTCCACCAAGTGTCCATTTTTATTGGAAAACTTCTAGACCAGTGGATGTTGTTTCTTTTTCTGTGGGTTGTTTTTGTCTGTCTTTCCTACTTTTTAAAATTTAAGAATACCAATACTTTGAGTTATGTTCAGCTTTTGATTTAGCAGTGTCTAACAGCATTTGAGAAGCAATATGCTGCTCTGTGTTGCACTTAATCCCTACTTCTTTAATAGTTCCAAAGAGCGAACACTGGTTGGGGATGTCCGTGCTTTCCCCCAAGTTTCTGAAATGAGCAGCGTGGTTCCTTGGTGTAACACCCTTTGAACTACTTGAGATGTAGTGCAAATTCTGGGTAAAACCAGGCTCTTATTTCCCAGGAAATGGTTGTAGAATGCTTCCACATACAATGTGGAGTTAAAAGGTGTTGTATGCTTGGCGGTGAAACATAACCTTTTCACTTTCTTCTTCCCTCTTCTCATTCAGGGCTGTCTGATTTTGAGTGATGAACTGAATCACGCATCGCTAGTGCTTGGCGCGAGGCTGTCGGGAGCAACTATTCGAGTCTTTAAGCACAACAGTAAGTATCAGATGGGGGACTTTGCCTTTCCACAGGTGCTATAGATCAGATGCAATCTCGTCTATCTTCTAATAGCTGGAAATCCCATTTCTTATAAGGAAGTAAGTTGCTGGCTACTGAAAGGATCAGAATATTGTTGCTACCCAGAAGTTAATGCAGCACCAAACCTTGCACTGGAGACCATTTAATGTGTTCATTCTCAACTAATAACAGTTTATTCTGCTGCTGTGCTGTCTTACATCTCTGCATGTGAAAGAGGAACATAGTTCCCAGAGTGGTTTAGGGACACTAGTGTTCTAATGTGATTTTGCATTACTTGGATAGCTCAGCACCATTTGACTCTTGCAACAAGCCATGCCAAGAAGTAATGCAATCCTGTAGTGGTCTGGATCACAGTTTGGGGGCCAAGTTTAGGACCAAATGATGATATGCTCCTATATTAACAAAAACATAAATGTGGGTGCCGTAGCCATGCCAGTCAGCTGTTGGTATGAATATTACTGTGGGGTAGCACAGAGGGTGCTTCAGAGCACACAGCATAGATTAATTTTGTTGATTAACCTTTTTAGTGTTCTTTGAAAAGAAATACTTGGAATTGCCAGTTTGTTGGTTTTAGCTTCTTCCAGTGGAAGTGTTTAGAATAATCTTCAGATGAAAATACAAAGTTTCTTTTTTTATCCTTGGTGGAAGAGATGTCTCGTTATCCTTAATTAGTAAAGGCACTGCTTCCATTCTTTAGCTGCTCCTAAGTTCTCTTTTTGCAGTATTACTCTGAGGTTGTAATGACTCTCTTGGTCTCTTTGAGGTGAATCTGTGGTGACAACAGCAAAGCTTGGAAAGCAGTCTTTGACTGCAATCCTTTTTCTTTCCTTGTCTTGGAGACTCAGTGGCTGAAATAAGGCAGCTGTGGAATAGGCACAGAATCACCGAACGGTGATTCCCAGATACCCAGAGCACGGGGCACAGGGCGACATCCAGGCAGGTTTGAAGACCTCCAGAGAAGGAGACTCCACAACCTCCCTGGGCAGCCTGTTCCAGAGCTCTGTCACCCTCACAGTGAAAAAGTTCTTCCTCACATGGAGATGGAACTGCCTGTGTTTCAACTTGTACCCATTGCCCCTTGTCCTATCACTGACCACCACCAAGAAGAGTTTGGCCCCATTCTCCCTACATTCTCCCGTCAGGTACTTACACATAGTGATCAGATCTCTCTCTGTCTTCTCTTCTCCAGGCTAAACAAGGCCCAGCTCACTTAGTCTTTCTTTATACGAGAGATGCTCCAGTCCCTGAATCATCTTTGTCACTCTACACTGGACCCTCTCTAGAAGTTGCACGTCCCTCAAAATACAGGACATGCATCAGCATCAATCAGATCAAAATTCTTGCTCATCAGCCTCAAAATCAAAGCTCCAGTCTAGATCTAATAAAAGCTATAGTGCTGTAATGGAGGGTACAATTGAAAAATAGTACAGTTTGGAGGAAGAAAGCTGGCTATTTATTAACTGATATTCAAGCAATACAAAGTTTATATATATGTATACACACACAAACTCTCATAATAAATTTTCGGAAATACTTGGCACATATGATTTCCATTGCAGAACCACTGTTTTGTTTGCTTTTAAGGGATAGATAAGTCCTTCAAATTCACTTGCAAGTGATTTTCGGGTTCAGGGGTTTTGAAATGCCTGCCTGCCCTCTGTTATTATAGTGACAATATTAAAGACACTTTCTGCTGCTGAAATGACTGATATGTGTTCATCTATCTTTATATGATGATGCTTTTGTTCCACTTCCTGATATCTACAGTTGAAGAGTTTCAACATATTAAAATTCATTGCAGGAGTGATGGTAGCACGTGTAGCTCTGGGTATGATGGGAAGAGCTCAGAAGTTTTGGAATGATGCATGAGAGATTCTGCAGGAGTGGGATTAAAAACTAGTCATGTAAGATAAGAGTGGTGTGAAAATCTCATAGGATGGAGTGTCAGATTAGAAGAAAAAATGAGACAGAAGAGGACAAAATGAAGGCTATCAATTTGGCAAATTAAAATGATATACAATCCTCGAGTTATGTACCTATTCGGAGTCCTACTCTTGTTTTATTTGGTACTGCTTTAATTCATTCTATTTCCTGGTTATGTTGGTGCCTTCTTTTACATTCTGACTTTTAGAAAATATGGAACAAAATGAAAAAGCCTCTTAATTTCTCGCGCCGTATTTGTTTGTTTATTCCTGCCTCATTCTGCACTTTATCAGTGCTGTTAAGGCCAGGTCTGGCTGTTAGTCTTCCTCTTTCATGGTGAGCAAGAGCAGAAAAATCTATACTAGTGCTCTGCTCTGAACTGCCCTTTTTCCCTTGAGAGGTATGTTGGAGATGGGCACTCCACTGACTCCTCCATGTTTGACTTTTCCTCTGCCTTGACTGTTTTCTGGCAGTCTAACTGACCTGCTTTTCAGTTCCTTTTGCTGGCAGAATTCCTCCTGTCTGTCAATCATTTGTTTTTATCAGTCTCTTGCTCAACATTTTTGTTTTTATGAATTCATTACCTCTATCTCTGCTCATTTCTTGAGCTGTTTTTCAGAACTGACTCCATGCATGTGTTTGCTCAGGTTACTCTTTCTTTCCTTCTAGCATGTCACGTGCTTAAAGCTAGTAAAGCTTCAGAATACACTGCTACTAACAACTTCCTCTTTCTGGTATGCTGAGCTTTGTCCCCATTCCTACCCTGGCTCTTCTTTTTTTCCTTCTTGACTCTGATCTCTGCTCCCCTTGCATTGATGGTAGTCACGAACTTTAAAAACTTCCTTTTCAAAGGTTGGGCCCTTTATGCTTTTATTGGTTAGTCGCTTTCTGTTCCACAGCTTCAGTTTTTTTCAACTTTAATATAAAATAAGCACTTGTTCCCTGCCTTTGTTCTGTGCTTCTGCTACTCATCTTTGATTATCTTTGAGCATATTTGCTCTTCTTTGTCTTTATTTCTATCTATGAGGATCCTGTTGTTTCCTAAATTGCTTACTTGCTTCGTATCGAAGAGTTGTCTTCCCCTTTCCTTCACCTTCCACTCCCTTCTGTTTTTTTGTTTATTTGTTTGCTTGCTTGTTTATGCCTTAAGCATAAGTGCTTTTAATTTGGGGTGATCAAATTCCTCCTCAAAGTTTACATGGTTACCAATTTCGTTTAGTCTCACTTATGGGCCTGGATGAAGCTAGCCCATATTTATTGATTTTATGTATTGTTTGACTTTCATGCTGGAGCAATTTGTGCTTTTCTGAATATTTCTGTCTTTACTCATGTCAAAGTTCAAGCTGTTTTGATACCATCTAACAGTAATTTTTGCTGCAGATATGCAAAGCCTGGAGAAGCTGCTCAGAGATGCTATTGTGCATGGGCAACCTCGTACGCGAAGGCCCTGGAAAAAAATCCTTATCCTGGTGGAAGGAATATACAGGTACAAGTTTTTCCTTTATATTTCCAAGACCCTCCAAGAGCAATCTAGCTGCTTAGCTTTTTGGCTCCTTTGCCAAATCAAATTAGATTATTGTCATAGCTGTTTCATGGATAACATATCTAAGAACTAAACTAAGCTGGGTATGTCATACCCTGGACTTTCTGTTGTTACTGCAGCTGCACCTTGCTCTACCAGAATGCTTCCTGCATCCTGCTCAGAAATAGTCTGAATTATTACTTATATCAGACCTGAAGTCTTAAATTCTGTTCCTTCCATTTTTTTTTCTGCTCACTTGGTCATATTTATGAGAATGGAAGTGTGCAGTTCAAATATGTTTTTTTGTTTTTTCCTGAGGGTGAGTGTGAGTTTATCAAAGGCAGTGAAATGATGGTGATACACAAAATAGGATACTACTACTGAATATCATGAGTTTGGGAACTAAGAATTATAGGCAAGTGAATGTCAGATTTCCCTTCTCATGTCTTTTATTTCCTTAGTTCGTGTTGAAAATCATCATTGAACACATTCCTTGGTCTTGATTTGCTGCTGCTGTTAGTATTTAATCAGTATGTCACTGTCCCAGACATACTAAACAGGTATATATCGAGGTCTGAGTATGAGGTGCAAAGAGGAGTTGCTTTTTAGCTCTCTGCAGAAAGTGATGTTTGTAACAAGCTTTGCAGGTGCCTGCAGTCACTGAAAGGAAGCCAAGAAGTTTGACTTTGTTAGAGCCTCTTTTAGGATCCAATTAAATCTACTCAAAATGTCTGTTTTTCCAACAGTATGGAGGGATCCATAGTCCGTTTGCCTGAAGTGATTGCCCTTAAGAAGAAGTACAAATCCTACCTGTACCTTGATGAAGCTCATAGTATAGGTGCCCTGGGTCCCAGTGGCCGGGGTGTAGTGGAGTATTTTGGACTTAATCCTGAAGATGTGGATGTCATGATGGGAACATTCACCAAAAGCTTTGGAGCTGCTGGAGGCTACATTGGAGGCAAGAAGGTAAAAAGATGGAAATATCATGACCCTTTCAGGCTCATGGTGGAGTGCTTCACTAGGCATTCCAAAATTTTATTTTTCTTGAGTTGCCCTGATTGTTCATTTGTTTCATACAGTTTAGTACAGTGAAAGTCTGCAATGCAGAAAAGCCTAGTCCAGGAAAGTTCCTTAAAAATCCCACATGGTCAGTGATGAGCTCAATTTGCTCAATGTAAGGTGGTGGCGTATCTTTTTGGGACCTTCTAGGAGCAAGGAAGAGAGGATATTTTCATCTTATCTTTTAATGAGCCTTCCCCCCTCCCCCCCCGCCCCAAAAAAAGAAAAAAACAATTTTTTTTCAGTCTCTTCTGTAAGAAGATGCATAAGCTTGTGAAGCTGGTTTTTATTGGACATCTACACTTTGCTTTCTAGAAGGCTGCTTTTTCCACTCTTGTTTTCTGGGTACCAACCTTTTCTACCTTCTAATGGAAGGTACTGCTAGACAGTTCAGCCCTTGTTAAAATCTTATCTTTGCAGGGGATATAGGTTATTACAAATGTCTCCTTTCTCATATTTTGAAGTGTGCCCTCTAGATCAGGTTTTTGATCCTTATTTTAAGGTAAAATTTTACTATTTGCCTGCCTGGAGCATAGTGCTTTAGATATGAACAGTGACAATTACTGTAGCCCGTGGTTTGGGGCGTGGGGCTTGCACTTTTTTTCCTTTCTTTCCAAATTTACGAGCCAGCAGGACTAACTCGCCTGGTATGAACTGATTCAGCTTGCAGTCTCACAGCTGTATTTTAGCTACTGTATTTGAGGCATTACCTCAGAAATAGGAGGCCTTAAATCTTCCTGCCTAGCTTATTTCAAAGCACTTTAAAATCTCCTTAAATTAAACTTTCATTCCAGACAGAGCACAGTATTAAATTGAACACTTCCACGTATTTGGAAAATATGTTTCCCAGCTTTTGCTGTTCACAGGGCAGTCCTGTTAATTTCATGGTAGCAAAAAACCATTTGGCTGGATACATGTTATGGTATTTTACTGGGGTGGTCTGAGCATTATAGAATAATTCTGTTATAGCTAACAGCAAGCAGACTAGATCTACGATATGTTTGTCCTTCATTCCCATAGTACCTGCCTTTATTTTGTACAGATTTAACAGGTACTTTGAGGGAAATGCAGGAGTGGTAGCCTGAGATTTGTATACTTCTAAACAATATTTCCTGCTTTATTTATGTTTTGCTTAGGCAAAGCAAGCAAGCTTTGCAAGTAAATTTGTGACATGTGCCTTATTTTGTGTTTTTGTCGGGAAATAATTATACTGTGTGGGATGCATAAGCACCTCCTGGTCACTATTTCATTAGTTGTATATTCCCACTGTTGTATTGAACACTCCTGAAGCACGACCTGCCCACAGCCCGAGTAACACAGACACTTTGTTAAAATCCATCGCTGCTCTTGTTGGCAAAACAAGCCTCTGTCTTAGCCCATTCCTCTCTGACCACATGTTCTTCCCCTGTGACACGCAAGACAAGATTGTCATGCTCCTACTGTCAGCACTTCCAGCATTTGTTACTGACATTGTAAAATCAATCCTTGAGCTACCCAGCGTATTCCAGAAGATTTTGGAAGAGTTTTGCTGCGGTGGCCCCTTTTGCCGTGTGATTACAGAGCTACAGTACAGCGTTCCTGTGAGGGCAGTCAAGGCAATGTCTAATTGCCTCTTGTTTTTTGCTAGGAGTTGATTGATTACCTCAGGATACATTCTCACAGTGCTGTGTATGCAACATCCCTGTCACCTCCTGTTGTGCAGCAGATCATCACCTCCATGAAGTGTATTATGGGTGAAGATGGTTCATCTATCGGTGAGTCTTTGTAATGTTAAGCATGTGGAACTGGAAAAGCCAAGGAGATCCTCTCTATGTCTTTGACAGAAAATTAATTCAATGGACACATTGATAATTATCTTTTAGTTCATGTAAACTTAGAATTTCTGGAGCACCAAGCCAATTTACTTTTCAGATATGATGGCTGTCCTACTTGGGAAGTCAGCCTAATAATGGTGTAAGGAAATAGCTAGAGGTAAGTCATCTTAGTCTTGCATAAGACAGAATATTGTTTAATATTGATTTTTATTTTGCATTTAGCTTTCCTAGCCTCCTTTTTTTCTTTTTTCTCCCCTATTTCTTCCTAATTTATTTGTCTCACTTGGAAGCCTCACTGAAGACTGCTGCCAGAGTATTTTGTGTATGTTTTACAGTCCAGTCTGTTACCTCAGGCTTCTGATTTTTCGTCCCTAATATGATTTGCTGTTTGTACCTCATTTGGAGTAAACATGGGAATGTCTGTGAAATGTCTTTTCATTCTGTAAGCTAGATAAGTGGGCCTAAGGAACCTGGGGAAGGTACTGAGCATATCCAGTTCTGTTGATTTAGTTGTGTGGTTTTTGTTTGTTTCCTTTTTTTTTTATCGGTAGAAATTAGAAAGAGAAAATCTATGCTAGTTTTGACATATGCAACGTGCAGAATCCGAATTTATGTGTGTGTCTTCACCAATAAGTGGTGGTAGTGGCTTCCTTCAGTTAGAGTATACAGGATATAGCTGATGAATCACAAACGCGGAGTGCCTTGATACTTCAATGCACAGCCCTTTGCAGTGGGGTACCTTGCACAGGTTTGTTAAAGAATGAGTGTCTTATGTAGGATGACAGTGTATTTCCACTTAGGATCTTTCTGGAGCTTTTGGTTCAAAATCTCATTAAATTCCAATCTGTGAATATCCTGATCTGCAAGAGCTTCAGGCATCGGACCACAAGGTGGTGGTGTATACACATTTCCTTTTGAACATGGATCATCTCACCAACTAACCTGACAGTTTCTGTGGTGAAACACCTCGCTGGACAAATAATTCAAGAATTGTTATAACAGTTAAGCTCAGTTTGCATACATTATCTTAAACTAGGGTTAGTTTTAGCACTAGCACTTGATAGTGACTGTTGGCATGGAGTTGTTCATAACTGCTGCAAGTGCCCCTGGGCAGTAGTTTCTGTGTGTGTGCTGCACTCACGTGCTCTGGAGAGGTCCATGTGAGTTACCTCTACCTGCCAGGAGTTGTCCCCACTAGCTCTCCCAGAAGAAATAGTAAGCCCAGCTTCAAGCTGCATGAAAAACTGTGTCAGTGGGGTGGGTCTTGCTGCCTTAAAAGTATTAGAGCTCTCTTAGCTAATTATTTGCCCACAGTTTGTGGTTTGCTCAGGCATTGCTTGTGTTGGGTTTCCTCCAGAATCTGATTTGCTTAATGAAGTGGCAAGGAAGAAATCTGTAACAGATTTCTTTTTGGAACATTCAAACTAAGACAGCTTTGCCCCTTTCAATGATTATGGCTTGATACTCCTTGAAGCCATGAGAATGGAAGCAGCTTCCACTCCAGACTGTTCTCCTACCATTACGCCAGCACAGGCATTCAAGTTGAAGGTCAAAGCAGATTGGGAACTTCTCTGGCAAAAAAAATAAGCTTCAAGTAAAGAAGTCTTTTCTTCTTGTTGTAATGTTACTTAAATATATGTCAAACTATATCCCAATTTGATGCTAAGGAGTGCCAGAATTTCTAGCCACTCTTTGTATTGCAAAATAACACAGCTCTCAATGCCAAAAATGCTTTATTTCAAGGAAGCCTTTGTACTTCAGCCTTCTCGGTGAACTTTGGTGCTTTTCAGCAGTGCTGGAGGTAAATGGATCGCCAAAGGCCTGTCCAGCCATGCTCAGAAATAATTCCTGCAGCTCTCGTGAAGATGTGGCTGTCTGAGCATCTAAGTCGACCCTTACTAAGATAAGCACCTGATAGTGATCGCTGCTGGAAAATGCTTTTCTGCTCATTTTTTAAACAGTTCCCTGTTTTGCATCTCTTTTGTTTCCTTCTTTAATCTTTAAAGGTAGTACTACTTTGTAGACTTGTTCTTTGGGTGAAGCTGGCTAAGGTTCAGTTGTGTGGATTGAGCAGCTGCTTAGTGATAGTATGACAAGGTTTTTTCCTTGTTTAACGGCTTTGGCAGAAAAACTTGTGTTTGGATTTTGTGGGATTGTGGGTGGGGCTCTAAAGGGCCACTGTCTGTAGTTGCTTTGATCACGAGCAAGCCTGAAACAGAATGATGCTGGTGAGAGGTGATAGCTGTGGAAAGCAAACAAGTACAGAAATAATGTCAGACTGGGTCACTGGCAAACACCTTCAAAGTGGCTATGTATTATAAACATCCTACTGCTCTTAGAGTAGCAGTCAAGCCTAATTAATGAACGGAGGAAATCTGAGGTAGGATAATGGTTTTTGTAAGGGCACAAGAATTGATGGAGTTGGAATCAGAACAGTAGATTGATAGCTTCCAACTGTGTTTTGAGCCACAGCTAAATCTTTTAATAACTTCAAAAAATGCTTGGTCTTTTGTCTGCCTGCCTCTGTTCCCTGCTACTACTTGTACAAGTTGTCATCTTCCATGACATCAAAACTTTGTGGAAATAAGTCAGTTTGAGATGTCCTGTAGTTAAGGAGTAAGTAGTAAGTAATTAGATTTTGAGGAACAAAGCTGGGGAGTTCTTTTGTATTTTGCAAGGATAAGTTAATTCAGTGGATTTCTCAATTTAAGAAACATCTGGAATCTCTAAACTTGCAATATAAGGCATTGTAGTTACTAAAGCTTTACATAACTTAAATATCTCCTTTCAGATCTTTCTAGAAAACTGTCAGTGACTAAATAGGATACTAGTGAGAAGTGGCACAGTTAAAACACAGATGCTGTGTAAAGCTGAATGGCTGATTGCAGAGAACAGTGTAGCAAGGACTGGATAGAACACATAACATGCTGCATAAACCTAGCCAGTGGTTTCTTTTGCATCTTGATTTCTATTCAGACTAATGTGTGACATGCAAAGCTATCTCCCACAGTACATTTTGGGTGTACTGTAGGAGAGCAGAGTGAGAGGTGAGGAGAAGGCTGCTTTCCCCAAGAGCAGTTTTTCAGTACTAGTTTTTACTTGCAAATCAAAGTGTGCAAGATAAAATGCATCTAGAGAGGTTGATCTGTTCCTAGGATTATTTCATGGAGTGATTTCACTTGGAAAGATTAACCTTCTTCACAGATGAAATTTGGCTGTCCCATGTATTAAATGTTTAAGCCGAGCCTTAAATTTAGGAGTTTTCCAGCTTTGAATTTAAACTAACAGTGTGTTAATAACTTGTAAAAGCAGTGAACTACTTCCTTCTGGGTTCATGGTCTTGACTTGACTAGAGTCGTTACGTACATTGAGATTTGTAACAAGTTCAGTGTTTTATATCTTGCTTTCAGGAGATGACTATTGCACATCCGGTCTCACAGTGCTGTACTATGATGGCATATATATCTTTAGGAGAAGCTGCAGATAGACCTTGTGTAAGATGCCACTTAAATATTTAGTATGATTGTTGCGTTGACTGCTGCCCGCAAACCAAGGGTTTTCTTTTAGTTCTGATGTAGTTCTAATGTAGTAAGCAGTGGAGCTGGCAGTGGCATAGGCCAGCTTTGCTGTTGAACTATCAGAAGTGCTTAACTAATCTTCGAAGGCTAGTCAGCTGCACATAGTTTGATAGGCCTCCCTTGAGGGGCTCAGTTATGAAGAGTTAGCAGCTGATTAGTTAGTTACACCAGTACAACACGAGAACTGGATTTCTAGTCTTGGCAGTGCTGTGTGCGACCAACTTGGGAATTGAATCAGAAAATGTAGTTGGAACTAATTACAACAGGGAATAAGAATGTACAGCTGTGTTGGCAGAGAACTGAAACAAATTCAACTGTTTAGAGGGATCATGGCTATACTGTTGATCTCCATGGAGAGAAGCATATAGGAAGGAATATTAACCCTGGCCTGCTTCAATTCTAGTGAAGAAGAGACTACAATTAATGTGTTGACCTCCATGTGGTTAAGACTCGAAGATAGGACCTCAGTAGTTAAGTTGTCTGCCTTGACTTCAGCGGGTTTAAGTTAAACATAAAATTCCTACTTTTCTTCTAAAGACAAGTCAGAAGTATGTGCAGGTATAAAACGTCAGTAGTAGTGAAGGAATAACCCAAATAATATCACATCGTTACTAAATCTCAAGTAACGGATAGTATATTTATAAATGCAATTTGTACCTTGTCATTAGGTGTAGCAGGCCCACAAATGATAGCAATGACTGCTGTTGTACTTGAAAGTGAAATAACAACTCCTTGTGCAGGTTGAGTTGAACACATACACTTAGCATTAAAATTGGTTCATCTGAATTTCCTCCAATAATGCACTTGTTAATGAGGTGTTAAATTATCACCTTGGGAACTTGGGGACCAGTCAAAACTAATTTGAGCGAAGTGAAAACTTTGTTGCTGCCCCTGAGAATCTCAAGCTGAGCTGGGGAGCTGTTGGAAAAACAAATACTCTGGGGGTCATAAAGAGAATTTCCTGCTTCTCCCCAGGGGACTGACAGTTTTAAACATCACTCACTGTATTTGTGCTTCCAGCTGGGGATCTTTTAAATCAAGCTTGTTGCTGCACCCTTACTTCCCTCCTACAGAGCATGGCCCTTACTTCCCTCCTACAGAGCATGGCAAGCCTCCAGAAAAGTTACTTTAACCTGGTCTGGGCAAGAGAACTCTTCCCGTTGTTGGAGCTTCGAAGACTGTTTGCGGATGTTAACAGAGCTGTACCCTTTGTTTTGCATTGGAATGCCAGAATTCTTTGGTCCTCTTCTAGACTTTAATCGGCACAGTGGTGTTTATGCAAGGGCTTAACAAGCTTTATAACTGTACACCTGCTTTGTTCTTCTAACATTCTAGCCCTAGCTATTTCTATTCAGGTGTGAGTTGCCTTCCCAGATCTACATAGTCTAAACACTGATCTGTCAAAGTAGAAATACAATTTAAGAATGTGGCTTCACTGAAGTATTTTTGTTTTTCTTGATTACTTTGTACTTTCTCTAACACTGGAGGTGCCATCTTTCTGCAGCATCTTTCTAGTGCATTGCTCGCACACAGAAAAGAAAAGACACCGAGTAGCAACTAACTAGCATAGGTTGTTAACAGCAATTTTTCTAAGGTGTTCAGAAGTCAATATTCAAGTAAAGCATTTAAAGAGAAGTAAGAGCAGCTAAGGTGATGTGCGTTCTGTCATTTGGTCATCATAAAAGTGAGTTCGTGGTTTCCAACATGATTCATAATGTGCTAGAGCAGAAATTTTGGAAACAACTGGGTGGTTTGTCTTAGTACTGCTTCTTGTCACCAGCCCAGGTAATAGAAGCGATTTTCTACATTGATACTGACATTAGCATGACAATAGTGTCATGCATGACAATTTAAAGACACATGGCAGAATTTCATTCTATGAAATACATGTAATTGTTTCTAGTTTCTTTGGAAAGAAGCAACAGTTTTTAATTAAACACCTCTTGGTGGACTGTGAAAGCATGTATATGAGCCTATAAGTGTCTCAGACCAACGTCTGCCTATTTTAGTGGGTTCTAATACAAAATGTGATGGCGCCAGATCAATCCATGCCATCCGTTTCATATGAGTACAGCTAATCCAGCACAGTGTAACACATATTTAAATTTTACTGATGTATAGATGTTTCTTTGTGTCTCGGAATTAACACTTTTTTTAGATAGGACTGAATTTATCTAAAAAGGGAGCAACTGTCTGAAAAAATATGCATGCTAATTAATGTATGTTTTGAAAGCATGTGACCAGTGGAAAGAGCTGACATGACGTGAATGAAATGGAAAGCATGTAGGTACCTGGCCATCCACGTGGGGGAAAGATTACAGTAGATGCCTACTTCTCAAATGCATACTGGCTGCCAGCTTGTAAGATGTCTTAACAACTGCGTATACCAAGAGCTGGAAGCAACAAGTTTAATGCCTCCACTCTTGACAGAAAATAATTTCTGTACTGCCTCTAGTGTTGTGCTGTATTCCTCAATACCCTGAGAGGAGAGTTTATGCTGCCACTGTAAGCATGCTGTAGGGATGGATTTTTTTTTTCTTACAAAGCTGTCGTTTTTTCTTCTCATACTTAAGACCTGTTCAATTTCAGTCTATATTGAAGGTTTACTTTTTGCTCTGCTTGCATGATTACAATAATGTTCTTAAAGCATGGAAGTGGACCTGCTGTTCTTACGACAGGTATTCAGCTGGGGTGACAGTCTCTCTGGTTCTCTCGGGTATCTTTTGTTTTCATAACATCTTACAATTAGTAGGGGCAGTTAATCATGTTAGTTGAAGCTAAGTGAGCGCTAAGTTATATTTTTAATGTCCTGATTCTTACTATATTTGTGACATATCCTGACTGAAAAGTATGAGGCTAAGTCCTTCATGATCTTCTGTAATACACAGGCGAACAAATTTTTTTCTTCTTTGCATTGTGCTTTGAAATCCAAAAGAACAGTTAGCTTTGATGCTGACTTCTATTGTAGAAAAACATTTAGCTTAAAACAGATGGTAAATATAGTTCACACTCGTCATTTGTGTTGTAAAGCTACTGAACTGTCTCCATGGAAGAAGTTTATAAACATCCCTTTTATAACATACTTTGCTGAAGCCTGCACATTCTTCAGCTTGTAAAGAAATGTGGTGTTTCTGTGTGTTCTGATGTTCCTGCTCTGTGACTTCTCATTCTGTCATGAAGACCTGCCAGCCTATTTGCATTGTACAAAGGTATAAATATTTCATTCTTTCATCTTCACTGGCATTGCCTTTTTCTTGAAATTAAGAGCACAGATGTGCTTTTTGAGTTCTGATGCCCAAGGAATCATAATAAATTATAAAGAAGCTTTAAAATACCTTTTTTTTTTCCTGTAGAATGCCATTAACTTGGCAAATCAAGCTCTGTTGCAACCATGTTTTCTTCATGTTTCTGACTTCTATGGTGGAGATGCCATAAGTTCAAAAGAATAGTCTGATAAGCCCACATTTCTTTATTTTTTCTCTCTCGTCTTAAGTCACAAGACTTAAGGCCAAGCAGGACATTTATAGCTGTCTGTGCATTGACTCTGAATATGTTTTCATGATTATACCTTTGGGATAATTATGCAAGTGCATTTGCTAATTTGTAAGTAGTATTAACACCAGTCCTACAAATCCTTTCAGCTGTTAATATAAAGATTTGGATAATACATGTACACAGGCAGCACAAACGAAACTCGTTCTTCTCTGGAGCAGCAGTTCTAATTTTGTTGTTTAAATTTGATTCAATTGTACAATTTTAGCTTTTATATTCAATTTAAAAATACAGATGATTGATTTGTAGTTACCAGAATGCAATGAATTTCAGCTATGCAGATCCAGTGAACAAGGTATATGTAAACATGGACGGGAATTAAGCATAAAACTAAACAATCATGAAAAAATATTACCCCAATTTGTTATGCTTTTCAAAATACTTCTCTGATTCTCCCCTGTGCGAAAAAAAAAAAAAAAAGAGCTAGTAGTGCGGTGTTGCTCTTGCTTTCTCTTACAGAATAGTTATTTGGTTCTATCTATATAGATATTTAACTGTAATATTCTAGAGAACTTGAATTTCTTTCAGCAGAAAAGATGTGATGTCCTGTAGGAAGTCTAAGATACTGAATTCTCTCTGCTGGATCCCTTCATCAAGCTAGTCTCTCACTACATCATGTTCTACAGGTCTTTGAAGATATTGGAGATGAGGCTCATCAGATAACAAGACCATGAGTTGTTGGTCCCATGAGGAGCTGTGTGGTCCTTTAAATCTGAAATAATTTTATTTTCAGTCTTGTCTTGGATACGCACACACTTGTATTTGTGGGCTCACTTGTGCGTGCGCGCACACACTTTTTTTGTGGTAAAACAGCGTTGATAACTTTTGATCAGCTCTATCAAACCAAGCAATATCTTGAATACCTCTTTAAGAGGAAAGAGGTATGTGTCTCTTGGACAGCCTTTCACAGCAGGCACTGATTTTCATTTGGCTGTGGACCAGACCCTCTTTGATCAAAGACATCAACTTCTACTTATGCCTAGGTGGATTTCCTATAAAGGCAGCACTGAGCACATGAACAGCGTAGGATTCTTTTTGTTGTTGTGGGAGCTTTAAAGTAGAGATAGTCACTGTTTTTGCAGTGCTTAACTTTGACGTGGTACACTGAAAAATAAATAAAGCTCTTCAACAGCTGAACTTAAGTCTAATAGTCATTAAGGAACCTGGTAACAACCACCTTGTTGGCAGGAATGAGGCCTTAAAAAGTGAGCTTTTTTTTATGTGCAATGTATTTTGAATGTGCAGAGAAACTGAAGTACTGTATTATTCTCTTCCATCTCTTGAGCCTGAGTTCTTAGAATCAATGACAGGTTTGTGGCATTGTGTTTTAGAATGAAGTTTTCTTTTTTATATGGTTAACTCATGTGGATTACTTACGCAATATGGAACTGCTATTTGGTAGCTTTTGTAACCTTAAAAGCAGTGGGTTGCTCACACTATGCAAGGGGAGTGTTTCAGTTTGCATTCTATCTTACCTAAGGTAAAAGCTTGTGTAAATGTAAATGAGAACTGTAATTTGCTTTTTAAATAACATAGCTTATATAGTTTGGGAGATTTACTTTTTATATATACAGTGCTAGCTGATTTGTTACTCAAGCGTCTGCGAAGTAATACTTTGCCTTCTCTCAATACTTAGATAAAATTCAGATGTGCAAAGTCTGTTTCACTGCAGTCCTTGAATATTGTCTCTAAACTCAAAGGGTTTGGGCTGCTCAGGCATTTCCACATTTTGACAGAAGAATCAATTCAGCAGAACTTCTTGGAGGCGTGCCTAAGAGAAGGCTTGTTCTGCTGAATAATATTTCAGAATATTTCAGAATATTCTGAAATAATCCCTCTCTCCTTAGTAGGTACCCCCTGCGCAGACCGCAAGCACTACCTGAGCTTAGCAGATTGCTTCCTGTCTGTGTTTATAATGGCTCGATATCTCTGCTGCATCTCTTTGTCTTATTTACACAGAGGTAAAGGATAACTTTTGAACATAAGCTGCAGAGTTTTAATTTTGATTTTTAAACTTTGTAATGAGCTGTACAGCTCACATCCAAAACAGACTTTAGCAGCAAACTGGAGGACTGCACGATCTGTTGTAGAACAAAAATGGTCTGAATAAAAATCCCCGAATTCAGAGGGCCCAATAATCTCTTCAGCAGCCTGAGAGCAATTGTGAGGGAGAGGACGTTATGGGCAATGCATAAGGCTGTTTTACAGGCAATCTGGTGGACCCTATGCAAGGGCAGAACAGTGTATGCACTTGTGTCATAAATGCTTTACATGTCTCAAATGCCAGACTTGCATAGGAATCATCCCAGTATTATGACAGCTGAAGTGTCTCTATCTTAAATTGCAAGTAGTACTGTCAGCTGTGCTGAAGAATTCTTATGTTTACACATATTGTCTTTGTGTGAAGGAGTATTAAATGAGAGAGATTTGAAATAATGCACAGACTAATTTCAGGAATGAATTATTAAGGTGTCATGCTGCTGGAAATATCTGCGTGATTTGCTAGTTTGTGAATCCATGATATTGCATACTAAATGAAGCAATAAATCTGGAACTCCCTGTGATTGTACTGAACTCCCATTTAGTTGAGCAGTGGTGGTAAGCTGGGCTAATCCATCTTTTAATTCCCTTTCAACAGATTTTTTTGTGTTATCGTCTTAGATGTGAAACTACCTACCCACTTTTATTCTGTTTTGATATTATATGAAGCTCCTAGAAATGGTCATGCTTAGGCTTGCAGCTCACCTTTAATTTCCCAGGCTTGATAGTTATTCTGGCTTTCCAAGATGAACAAAATGTTCTGCTATTGAAAAAAGAGGAAACCACTTCATTAAATATGTGCTGTTGAAAGAAAGGGAAGCTGAAAGTCAAAATTTGGTTTGGAAGCAGACTCAGAAAAAATGCTTGCAGTGTTTAAATAATTGTTGCATTTAGTTTGGCAGTTGGACGCTCTGGAGGCTGTTTAATATGTAATGAAATTCATACAGCTTTTTTGCATCGATCAAAGTAAAGGTACCATTTGCTTGTACTGTGTGACTGACTTGTTTAACTACACAGCAAGATGCAATTTTCTGAGTTAGGGTGGTATTGCGGGGATGTGTGTCCAAATGACAGAGGTATGTCAATCTTAGTGCTTTGGTCTAAAAGAGATGGGAAACTTTCAGTTCTCTTCTTGCTCTTCTTAATAGCTCATCTTCAATTTTCAGTGCTTTACAACCCTTACTTATTTCTTCTCTTCCAAGGCCAAATGCGACTCCTCCTTTTGATGCATTAATGCAGACCTAGAAGAAGTACATGCCAAAACAAGGAAGATAACAGTGGTCTGGTTTATTTAGTGTCATCCTCATCCTGAGGCTAAATACAGCATATCCAGCCTCCCTGTAAAAATTCTGATGGAAAAGGGCTACTTAAACATCTTTTAAAGAAGTTAGAATGCTGTTCTGGTTTAAATTGCCTATCATCAGTGCCCTTAGGAGAATTGGTGCTATGTTTTTAACAAAAGGTCTCACTTCTGTGAGTCTAGTGAATCCTGGAGTTGCACAGTAGGAGTCTGACAGACTGTAAGTTGCATTAAACAGCTTTAGGTTTTTATTGAAAACATTGTCCTCGGTTCAAAGGCAAGGTAATTGTCCTGTCCTGGAGTGATAGCAGCCCCTCCTTTGCTGACAGCAGGCCATCTGGTTGCAATAAGTTATACGGCCCTGGCAAGGCATTTTGGCAGCTTTTTAGTAGCTGCAGATGACTGAAAGCTTCACATGCACATAGGTAGAAAGCAAGAAATACCTCACTGATGACCATGATGTCCTTCTCTGTCCTTGGTCACAAAATACTACATCTCTGTCCCTTTTTCCATGTTAGATATACTTCTGGGGCAAGCTTTCAGAAAGCAAAGGAGTGCGTGGCGTTTTTCGGCAGGTAACTTTGGCTGCAGATTAGCTCCTCTAATTTGTTGAAGGAGAGCTTAATTAATGGTCGCTATGGTGTGTGTATTTTGGGTGTCATTGCCAGCATTTGTACTTTACCACCCAAAGGCTATTACTGTATTTTTATCCAGAAGCTAAAGTGCATGCTTTTAGGAGGTGTGGGGTTTTTTGTGTGGTTTTTCTTTCTTTTTTTTTTTTTCTTCTCCTATTTTCTTAAGTACTTTAAGAGAACTTAAAACTCTTGGTTGTTTTAGCAAGGAGGTAGGTTCCTTTTCTGAAAATTTGCCAGGGAGTTGGTTTGCATCCCTAGTAAAACATTCAGAGTGTACAAAGCAGTTAGCTGACTAATTGGTCCTCCTGGCAGCTACTTCTTTCTCTTGCTGTCCCAGCCAAAGTGTTACTACTTCTAACTTGCCTTTCAGGCTTGGGTTTGTGCCCTGCCAAAACAAATTGTCTCAGCGAGTGATGTTTATTAAATAGAAATGGCTGCAAGGATTTTGGAGCGGGGAGACAAGTTTTGTTCCCATGATGTTTAAATTATAGCTCCACTCTAAAATAGGGTTAAATGCTTGCCAGTGGGAAATATTGAATGTGAGACTTGGACTGCAGTGTCTGATTTGCTGAGAATGTTCTTTGAATTCCCTTGTCAGATTTTCTTTTATCCTAGAATGTGGTTCTACATTCTCTTGCCATGCATAATTGTTTTTGCAATAGAAATTTTATCCATGTGCTGTTTGTATTTACTTTAAGTGCAATTCCAGACTCAAGATTCTCCTTGGTGAAACAGGTCTGTTGCTACGCTTTGTGAAACAGGGTGCTCCAGAGTATCATCAGTTAACTGCTTAAAGCATTTTATAATTTCTCGTTTGGGCAAAGGTAGTAAAATATCACTCCTTGCTAGTTCTTTCTTTCCTACCATTTGTATTTTTAGAGCTGGGGTCTTTGCTGGTATATTTGTAGTGGGGCATGAATAACATTTAGCTTAGCTTTAAATGTTAAGAAAAAACACTTTGAACCTTGCTTAGCTATGCTTGTTATTTTTGTGGCTAGGCAGTTTGGACATTCATGTGGGGACTGCCCACAGATTAAAATAACTCTGAAGCTATATTGAGTTGTTACTAAAATTCAGCAGAACATTTTATGTGTAACAAGAAAAGTAATCTGGCAGGTTTGACTTGTTCTGAGGCTGCCAGGATATATAGGAAGCAGATGTGTGATGCCTCGTTTCTTGTGCGCAGCATGTCAATGAGCAGAAATTGCAAAGCGCTCATTTACTTGTCTGTCCAAATGCTAGACTTGATTGTGTCTTTATAGATATATTGATATAGATTTTATTGTGTTTTCGATGGTTACAGCAAACACAAGATAGAGATGAATTTGTGCAGATCATTCTGGCTGCTTTCTGTATTAATAAATGATGAGTTTAGGTAACGTTAGGGGTTATCAATGATTTAAAGGGAGCGGGTGCAGGAGTTTCTGAAAAGTAAAAGCTAGAGTGACACCTCATACCGCAAGAACATTCTTGGGGCACTTTATATCTTGATGCAAAGTATAATAAACCTGTAGAGCTTCTCCTGCAGTCTATAGATAGCTTTCCAGCTCTTAAGAACTGTGTGGCATTCGGATGATTTGCTCGTAAGGCACAATGAAACTGAAATAAAGAATCTGAATAACCCTTAGGTTATTCGAACAACACCTTAAACTGAATGTCACCCATCTCAACACCAGCCAAGCAGAAAATCCAAGACAGCCTTAAATGCTGTGCAGTATAGTATAGAGGAAAAGGATATGGAAGTGGACAGGACAAATCACTCCACAAAAGGGAATTGCCTTTACTTCATCAGCCAACGTATACTGTAGAAGTCTATAGATGATGGCAAAGGGAAGTTAGTACCCTTCATGTTCAGGAGTACAGATATATCTTCAAATGATTTTAGGATAATCTCACCAGCATCAAAGAGCCATACAACTTCATCTGCAGGGAACTGTCTAAATACTGATATTATTTATATACTGTGGTGTTCATTGCATTATTAGTTGCCTCATAATGTAATTGGATTTACTGTGCAATTTAAAACTCATTTTATGGTAGCTATAGCAAATGCATATTAGTATATTTAGGCCATGTATATGATCAGCTAAACTTAATTTAGTAATTGTCTTGTTCCCCTCAATTACACCAAGGTTTTGATGCTTCTGTGAGTGAGGAAACCTACAGTACTCTGTACGTCAACCAAGCTGTGTAATCAAAATACGCAGAGGCATTTGGAGATTAGTTTGTAAAAGTTATTCAGTTTGTGGGCTTCAAAGTGAACAAAACATTCAAGATGTTTTGCGTGCAAGTCTTGCTGTGTCATTGCAATTGAACATCATATTGTACCTGAACACATTGAACACATTGTAATTGAACATCAGCAGGTTTTGGAGCCTTGCAGGAGGACAGAACTAAGTTTGCTTCAGTCACAGTGAGGAAGATAGAGATTAAATCCAACTGCAAAGTCAAGGTGTAAAAGTTGCTTGCTGGTGGTATATGTGCACTGAGAGAATTAAATATACATGTGGACAAAATATTTAAAGAATTTTCTTGTTAGCAAGTCATCTTCCTTCTTGTAACCTTGACACATTCCAGTATGCAAAATCTTCTCAGCCCTTCCTAGTTTTGGATGAAACTGAGCATATTATATGTTTTCCACTGCTCCTTCCTTGGGTAGGGACTCCTTAGTTTGGATTTGCTTTTAACTGCTGAGATGTCTAGTTAAGTATATGCAGAAATGAATAAGTACTCGTGACAGTGGAAGACAGGCCTTAAATTCTGAATTGCCCAGCTGATGAGTATGTGAATCTTGATCTACTATATGGTAGCCCAGTGAAATGTGTTACAGCAGGACATAGACCCTTGTGTTACCTTCCTAACCCCGGAGCTCTGCTGTCGGAGGCAGAATAAAAGTGACACAGAGCCAAGGCAAAAAGATAACACTTATGGTCTCACTTTAATGCTTAATAAATGCTAAGTTTCACCCTTTGCAGACATCTCTGATTAATTGAACTTAGTATTTTTATGTATTTGTGACTATCACTAGAAGTTGTAAGCTGGTGGATTTTAGGAGCCAACACTGGCAGAGTTTGAGGCAGGATAATCTACTCTTTCAGTTTTTTGTGGCAGTGACACTAATAGTACTGTGTTGGTCTAGCCTCTATCTCTTTGAAGCTAAAGTCTTCAGAGTCTTGTAAGAGGGATCTCTGTAGGAAGCCTCTCTCTTGTAGTTTGGCAAACATTGACTCAGATCAGTTGTTTTTAATACTACTTCTACTTAACTGATTGTTTGTTCATATGGGTCTCAGTTGCACCTGAATCTGACTTCCAGGTGTCTCAGCTTACATCATGAACAGGCTGCTGTCAGAGGCAAGCACAGGTGCCCAAATAATGGTAACACTGGTGGCTCTACATGAGTGAGCAATCATTGGGGGCTGCTTTTATTACCATCCTGCTTGGTAACACCTGTGTGTCACCACACATCTGAAACCTTTAGACAGGAGCTAGGACCACTGCTATATGGACATAACATCTGCTGTAAAGAAATGTGCAGTTTAAATAGGGCACAGATCAAGGGAACACAATATTTAATAAAAATACTGTCTTGATCCTTACAAAGAAATTTCAAAATATCACAATGGCAATTTTTGTGCGAGTAGGGACAGCGTGATAAGTCAAATGGTTTTTATAGTTGCTGACATAAAGCTTTAATAGAATAAGAAACTGTGGAGTGTATGTTGCTTTGAACAACTAGTAAGATTTTTCAGCGAAGTGCTTCCATTACACACTCAACTGAAGTTCTTTTAAATCCTCTTTAAGGCTGTGTATTTTAGATTGTCATTATTTGACAGATCATATTTTTCCCGACGCATCAAGAAAGAGGCTTGATCTCTTAGTGCTGTGAGTTTCATCTCTTCATGTTGTAGTTTGTGGTGGGGACGGGCTGGCTTGGAGTTCTCTACATGCAGCTGGTAGTTGCAAACAAAATCAGAAAGTGCAAATATAAGATTATTCCTCTGGGCTCTGGAACAAGTCAAAGACTTCAGTCTCACCAGTATATATAAACTTGGTGAATACACAATACATGCACCCGCTGTTTTTGGTCTGCCTTTAGACTCCACTGGAACTGTTTAGCTTGATAGTGGGTGCAGTGACAGACACTTAACACTAGAATAAATTTTGTTTCTTGGAGACAATGCAATGCCAAGAATATCAGTCATAACTTTTTATTTCTCCTTTCCCATTCAAGAATTTCTTGGCTTCTCCGTTGCCGAATTTTTAAGTTAGGTTTAACTGTTTTGTTCTCTATTTTAAAACACCGAGATTTTTTTTTATCCTCTTGTCCGTGCTGGCTCAGTACCTGGTGCTTTGATGAAGTCCAGGCAAGTCCTCTGCACACAATCTTGTTGAAAAGCCATGGACACAGGTCAACGTTAGGGGGGTGGACTGGTTGAACACCAAGCCGTTCACTCCATCTCCCAGAACAGTTTCTTGCTAATACTAATGCTGGTCAAGAAACATGGAGTTTTGATTTCCTAGCTTGTGCTTTCTGGTGTGCTGGCTTTTAAACTAGACCACAGGTAAGTCTTGTAGTGCCTTCCACAAGAAACATGTAGGTGAGGCACTGAGCGACGTGGTTTAACAGACATGGTGGTAATGGGTGTACAGTTGGACTTGATGGTCTTAAACGTCCTTTCCAAACACAGTGATTCTATGATTTATCCTCCACATAGTGAACTTGAGCATGGAATTGTGTCAGAAGGATGTCTCTTGCCTCAGCTGCCCGCACTAAACACCACACTGGGGTTGGCATCCTCAGTGCTCAAGTTCTGCCCAGGTTAAGCAGGGGCCCATCCCAGTGTGGTGGTGCAGACCCTTCCGTGAGAGCCTCTTGGCAGAGTGTGGCTCCGAGCTCCCTTCGGGGAGCAGTGGCCTCTAGCAGGAGCAGCTCCGTCTTTTTAGTGATCCAGGGCTGTTGCTCTAAAGCATAGTTTGTGCTTTCATGTTTGTGTTAAACCTGAGGCAACCAGGAGAGCTCATGCAAAAATCCAATGAGCCGCTTCACCTTTTGGAGCAGTTTGCCCCAAAACTGAAGTTTGAACTATTAAACAGCAATATGCATTTGTAGCACTGAATTAAGAGCTGACTCTAATTGCTTTTTTCTTTTAAAAAAAGTCATTGTTTGGACAGATTCTCTTGGGATTTACCCATGTGAACTGGTGCTTGAGAATGTGAAATTGTGCAAATATAGTGTGTTGACCTTTATATCTTAATGTGTTTCTCTAATCTTAGGTGACATTATATAATAGCGTAGAAATACTTTATTTGCAAGATCTATAATGAAAATCTACAGATGGTATCTGAAGTAAAGGATGTAACATTCTTGTTTAAAATATTGGCAGCAGCACAGTATTCACGGAAGCAAATTTTAGAGGAAGCAGATGGGCTACGTGTGGAGCCATTTTGTCCTTAGAATTTGAACAATAAAGCATTGAAAATATTCTAAATTATGTGAAATCTGTCCATAATATATAAGATTTTCATCCTCCAGACCTTTTTATTATGTTTTATATTATGCTCCCTCAGTGTAAGTCACTGGAAAAAATAGTTGAAACCACTGTCTTGTTTCTGAGCTTTTGTAAATTACATTTTTGAGTCTGAAAAACCTGAGAATAGATTGTTCTAGCAAGTGACCTTTGCATTAGTATGTGAGTGAGGGCTTTCTTTGGCAAGACTGTCTATGTGAATCAGTCTTGAGCCCTCTTTCTGTCTTGACATTTGACTTCAAGTTCTGAGTCTTCTGGTAGGTAATGTTACTGGTATCGTAAAATCAACTCTGTCAGCTATTACCATCCTCGGCCCTTAAACATCTATTACAAGGTTTTAGCAATATCCCTTTCTCTCCTTTTATGAGACTTTTCCTTAAACAGTAAAAGTGTTGGCATGTGGTCAATATTGAAATGGAATTTTGCTCATTTTTCTGCTTAGTTCAAAATCTACTTTCTATGGTCCTCAAATGGAAGCTACTTTCTTTCACATGTAACCCTTATTTCCAGTCAGATATTATTATTGTTCAAAAAATCATGCTCAACTTATATTTTGGTGGAGAAGCATGAAAGAGGGAATTTTCTGTATCTCATATGAAAAACACGTTCACGACAGTAAACTTTGTAATGCCTTTATCCCTTTATCAGCAGAAAAATACTGGATTCTTGATTGAGATTTGGAAAATGCTTCTTTCTAAAACAGAGAATGCTAAATTCTGGCTTCTGCTGAGGCGGCCAACCAAAAGATGAAAGCATAGAATAATAAACAGAATTGAAGAATAAACTTTTACAAAAAAATAGTGTTTCAATGTGGAAAAAATTACAAGCTTTGAATATGTTACAGCATCACTCTGACTTGAGAAATAAGCTTCTTTTTAGAGAAGATTAGAGAAAGATAATTGTAACCAAGTTTTCATCACCAGCCCACTTCGGCTTAGTCACTTCCAAATGTCCAAAGCTATAGGCTTGTGAAATTATCACTTGTTTTCTTCTATTTGACCCATTATTAACAAGATATAGACACAGATGTATCTATGTAGGCTAACGAAATAATGTTTTATCTTCACTGTTAATGATGCTTTCAAAATAAGAATAAAAATAATAATAATTTAAAAAGTAAAAACTTAATAAACTGGCCTGATCCATATTCTTTTGGTATGGGATGTGTTTGGCCATCTTATTTTCTGTTTGGAAGGTTGGACATGGCAGCATGTTCTTTGTGCTTTCATAAGTGCTTGTGATTTTCATGGTTTCAGTGAAGTCTGTAGATTCTAATACTTTCTCAGCTTCTAATAGTATGCATGTCTGGTAAGAACTTAGTAGGCTGTGTGGTTAAGAATTCACATAAAATTTTCCATGTCATTTGGAAATGGTAATGAATGCTGCAGGATATATCCTTTCAATTACTTCACTCAAGGATATGGAAGCTCTGTTTGTACTAACAGCAGTCAATGAACACTGCTGCTAAGGTTATCAAGTGCTCTTCTGTATTCTTCCCTGAGGAAGTGGGTTGAAATGTGCAGCCTTTGTATTTTATGTGTGCACATACTAGCTAGTACCACCTGCTAGCTAGTGTCAACCCATAAGTATTCTCATTTTGCTGAGTACCTTCTTTTAGTGAGCTTAAATTTTTGTCAAGAAAGATCAGGAAAAAAAGCATTCACATATACATAATTATGTTATCTTGAGGAAAATGTTGCACAAGGGAGGAAAACAGGTTGACTAAATTCACCAGATCATGATTTGGAGAGCAGAGGGTAAGAAGTCTGCTCAGCCCAACTGTTTGACATATTGGACAGCCCTTCTAGCAAAGTGCTTCTGCTGAGGTTGTGCTGACATGAGCAGATCTAGGGGCATTTTTCAGGATAAACTTATTTCAGGGTAAACCTCCTTTATTGACTGAAATAACCTATACCAAGGGAAGCATCTGTCACATGTTTTGGATGACACATCTGTCAGCAGGTAGTGTGATGCTTCTCATCTCTTAACACCTGTGCACTGCCAGTGGTTTGTGAGGTGGAACTAGCTTGTGAAAAAATGAATATGGGGAAAAAAGACAGTGAAAAGCAGTCATGGAGTGTTTCCATCTCAGACATGGATATATTTAGATTATCTTCTAGTTGTTGTCTTACTGGAGATTTAGAAGATGTCTTTACTATATGGCAGCCAACTTTTTAACTAAACCTGCTTCTTGTTAGTTGTGCACAGTCTCATGTGCTCTCATCAGAACACATCTTCACAAATTCCTACAGATTTCTTACAAATCCCTGCTAGTACTTGTTTAAATTTTGTTAATCACATAACTGGAACTGATGACCTAATTCCATTTTATTAGAGCTCAAACTGTCATTGAGAGACTGTGTTCTTGGGGCAGTATATGTCACATGAATAGAATAATTTTACATGTGCTAAATAGAAATCTGTTCATGTCAAGAGTTTCCATTTTATTCTGAATCTTCAGTTTAATCATGAAAAATTCAGATAGGAACATTCAATTGCTTTGTAAAATAGCATAAAATTGCTCAGTTTGGCCTTATTAATCACGTGAGAAACCAACTTTTAAATTAAATTAAGACCTCAAAATTAGAAGTTCAAATATATAGAACAGCTCTGACATTAATTAATAGTACAGCATATAGCAACTTCAAGATAGATACCTAATGAGAAATATTTTCCATTGAACTGGTATTTGCGTGGCAACAAATGTTGTATTGCAGCTTGAGCTTATAGCTCTGATCTCACTGCTCAGGGACAATTTTTAAAAGTGTATTCTACAATGTTCCTTTGAAATCTTTGGCTGAATTGATCCAAGTGTTAAATATCTAGTCTCCTTTGTGTTGCATCAAACGTCTTTGTTTTAGATCTAAGTGACAGTGATTCCTAGTGTGACACGTGGAGAAAATTCAGCCTGTGCTTCTTTGCCTCACTGAAGTTGGTTTGTCCCTCTGGAGTTCACTGCCAGTCACTAGTCTGTTTGCACAGGGTGCAACATGCCTTTTATTTCTCCAAAAGCCTTGCTGATGAACTGTTGTGTTGTTTGGAAGCACAGATTGATGATCGCTCTCCAGTTACTGCCCAGAGATCACAAGAAGGAGAAAAACAAACGTGCCCTAGTTGGACTAAATTTTCATTGGATTTCAGTACTATCTGTGACAGCTTATTCATTACTCTTGACAGATAGTGGAAACAAGCCAGTTATTAGATCTTTTGCAGCAGTCTTTTCCACAAATTCTAGTATTGCTTTGTCTTACAGAAATATTTTTTAGTGTGGAATAAAGAAGTTACTCACATCACAGCTTTGAGAAGTATCTGGGTTGGGTTTTTTTTTTTCATTCTGGACATGTAAATCTTATGAATTCCTGTACAATTTCTAATAATCTGCTTTTTGCCAAATCAGGGCTCTAAGAGTCATTGTAGCATTTGGACTATGTACTCTTTACTGCAAAGAGTAATATCTGGCTAAATAGATGTGGGCTTCTCTTTTTGTGCCTCACTGAGCAAACCATCCATTGCAAGCTGAATTTAGATTTGATGTAATGAAATGTGAGGCTTCTTTATATCCTTTGGGTAACTAAGGTAAGTAGTAAATTAATTTCTGCTTGGACACTTAAATGTCTCGTAGATAATGTTTTTCCTACAACTTTGGCCAGTTTAGCAGTATGGCTTCTAAAATAGAGACCATCTCAAGTGATGAAGTGTCATTTTAGCATAGAAATCTGTCCTGGCTGCGATACTAATTTATTTTCCACTAGGATTTCAGTGAATATGTCTCGTGTCTTTATAAACTAATTGAGGTTTTTAATAGTGTTTATGTGGAAAGGCACCCAAATATTCTGCGTTAAGGCACCCAAATATTCTGCATTAAGGCATATAGTGCAACATTTGTTGGTATGGAGGAGAGCAATGTCAGTTTAAAGAGACTGCCTTCTCTTCTAGGACTGATATATGCTTACATTGAGGAAAGACACGTTCCTTTCCTGTCGTCTATGAACTTCCAGCCCATCTTAGCTTTCCAAGCAGAGACGTTTATTTGGTCTTTCCTCTGTTCTTGTTCCATTCTCGGCTGAATCCACAGAAGGACAGCTCTGAGCTGAGCTACAAAGGGAGTATTTCTCTTTTAGATGACGTGTAGCCTCTGCTTCTGATACAATGGCAGCATGTTCTTTAGGGGATAGGTGTGGGCTTTAGATGAAATGATGTCCAGATTGCTGCAGACAAAGAATGTTTTGGTATATTGCAAAAGCCACCTTCTTATGACTACACAAACTCATGAAAGAACACAAAAGCCAACAAGTTATTAGTTAGTACACTAATTGCAGTGCAGGTCTGTCAGTAGCTGGTTTAAGCTCTTTATGGGGCCCGTAAGGACTTCCGATCAGATGTTCTGATAAGGGCCTTCTAGTTTTCTAGCCTTTTGAAGAATTCAGTTCCAGTAATCCTCCCTTTCTTTCCTCTTTCCTTCCCTCCCCGAAGGTCATCGCATTCCAGCTTCATGGATTAAAGGATGTTCCCGGAACTGTTGCACAACTCCTGTGTGAGCAATTGGCAGGGTGGTGTCTGAGCAGGCCATCTCTGAGTGGTCCTAAAATGAAGCTACATATTGCCAAGAATGCCAGCTGCTGTTTCAGTCTTTAGTCTGGGCTGGCAGCTGAGCGGGCTTGGACCAAGGTCTGAGCTCAGGAATATGATTGGACTAAGAAGAGGTCTTGGGGCCCTGTGGGAATGTTCAAACACTTCCCGAGTCCCAGGGGACGCACTGGCATCTATGTACTGATGTCTCAAAGTGCTGCTTGTTTCATTTTTCTGGTCATGAAAATGGTGACTAAAATTGTAGTAGCAGTTAATAGCCTGCATATCAGTGGAGCTGAGCCAGTAAATGTTGATAGATCTGCCAACTGAGTGTGTGCTTTTTTGCGTAATTTTGTAAACTCTATTCAAATAGCATGTGGCATCACTCATCAAGTGCAGTATTTTATATCTGAGTAGGAGATTAAGTGTGTTCAAATGCTGAGGAGAGCAGTTGTACAGAAATGAAAATAGTAAAGGACAAGTAATTCCTGCCTAATTCTTTTTTGATTCCTGAATGTCCAGCCCCACCACAACAACAGTTCTTTTCAGAAGGTGGCAATGACATGTGGGTAGTGAGAAGGCATCATGGAATATAGTTCAAGGTTCTGGTAATTGTCTTGTAGCTATGGCTACAAATCCTTGCAGAAGCAATATTTCCATTAAATTGATAGATGGCCCTGGAGCAGAGCTAAAGCATACCGGCTTCTGAGCCTGCAAACCTAAAGAATGTGAGTCTCTCCCAAATCTGTTGCTTATGCTCATAGGTGATCATATCCCTGCAGAGAACTGAGAAGTTTGGGTGTGGAATTAGTTCACGTTTCAAAGCACTCTTTGGCATCTTTAAGGATGTATTTCAAATCATACACTGTTTACAGGAAAGAGTTTAGGGAAGGTTATGAAGAAGTTGCAAGCTACAAATTAAGGTGGTTGTTCATTTTTATCCTGAAAGGCTTCCAGCAGTTTGAAAAGGGTGTGAGCATATAGAGACAAAAAGACTATTCAGATATCAAAGTTCCCCCTGCTGTTTGATGCACTTCTGGTGCCCTGTTAAACTCTATGTGTGATATAGGAGGAGCTGCCTTCACAGTCACGGGAGAGAGATGGTTGCAGCTGTATCTGAATGCTTATGTTACCTGACTGCCTTCATTGCAGTCAAACTTTGTGCTCATTTTGAGGGGTTTATAAATCACAGACTCAATGTCAAAAGCTGTGCATTTATGCATAGGGGTGAGTGAAGACTGCATTCCCAGAGGTTATCATAGTAGCTTTTTCTTTCTGCCCGTAGTTTGTTCTTTCAAGCTCTGCCCATGGACATTTGGGTTCTTCCTTCTCTGAATGTTACAAATGCGAGTAATTGCTTTGGCCCATTTTCTCTGGAGTCTTGGACTAAACACGCTTTTTTTCTTTTTTATCTTTTTTTTTTCCCCCTCCTCTTTAGGGTTATTTTGCAGTTTGCGGCACCTAAAATAACTGGATGGATGTTTTGAATGCAGAGAAGAAAGCTGGGTCTCAGGGTATCTGATTTAATGTGAACTGATTACAAAATAAGTTTCATAAGCATGAGATGCTTGAGCTGGAATCTTCCTGTTTTGGGGGAAGAAGAATTAAACCTCTGCAGTAACACTGGAGAGGAGTTGGAAATTAAGAAATAATGATGTTGATGGAGAGGGAAAATAGTGTCTTAAGTGGCAATGAGGGCAATTAAGAATACTTATTCCTTCCCACTAATGACACACAGAGTTTTGCGGGCTTAACAGGTTTCATCCTTTTTTTTCCCCCTTATGTTTTGATTGCATGCTTGTGGGTGGAATGTCTGATACTCTTGGCTGGAAGAACTATATGGATTCTAAAAGAAAATTGCATTTGTTCTGGCTAAGAGCATACTTATGTGGGTGTTTCTTTGAGACCTGGTGTTTGCTTTGGTTAATCATGGTATCTACAACCTTAAAAGAAGGTGATTAATATCTGGTAGCTAAGTTCCCTATGCAACATAGAGCAGCACTGCGTTATGTTTAATGCTTTGGCATATGAATTCTTTATCTGATGAAGACAGTGTTTGGATTATCAGTTAACCAAAAATACACTTTACAGACCAGAGACGTGAAATTAATCTAGGATAAACAACATTAAATGTTACCTGTCATAGTTTGATCAGCGGCATGGTGCTTATTCTCTTAAACTCCTTAAAGTATCCACTTATCAGATATGTGTAATCATTACCTGCTTAAGTAAGACAACATCCTTTTTTTTTTTTTTTTTTTTTTGAACAGAACAGAAATATAGAATGTTGTGTAAAGTTAACCTTCAACTAAGCTATAGATAGGTATTCCTGTGCGTATCTGAACACCTGTATATTTAGTTATGCTGGCTGGCTGATATCCTGTGTACTAGTTTTACTATGCATAGACGTGGCTGAACATATAGAAAATTGGCAGCTGCTGCTCGTGTGAAGTATCAGCAGTAATCTGTAATTTAAACCGGCTCAGTTTAACTGAAAAAGCTTAGAGTGTAGCCTCGTAGTCAGTTCAACAAGCAGACTGAAGGAGGAAGGTAGTAATTTCCATCAGTACAGACAAGCTAGGTGATGTATCCTGCGCAGCCCCAGCTGACTCGTTGGTTTTGGTTGATTATGCAAAAGATAAGCAGACTCTTCTTCCACATGCAGTTACCAGGGAGTTTTTAGCTATTGAGAGCAGTCTTATTAAAAAGCAGATAGCCATAATGTTTTCCAGGTTAAATCCTGGTGCAAGTTAAACTGATGATAAAACTAGGCAATGGTTGCACTTGAAAGTTATGCTTGTCTTTAGTCCATTCTGTTACTGCCTGATGGGAAAATGAGTAATTGTTCTTAATATTACACTGATGGAGAAGAAACTGCACATTTCATTCCCACTTCATTTCACGGTTAGCATTCCCATGAGCACAAGTGGTGCACTCGTTTTATAGTCTAGCTAGGGGTCTTGTGCTGCAGTTATGCTTGATGTCTAACTGTTCTGTTCACTGTCTTTACCTTTGTTTTCTTTCTAGGGAAAACTTGTGTGCAGCAGCTGGCAGAGAACACAAGGTATTTCAGAAGAAGACTGAAAGAGATGGGCTTTATCATCTATGGAAATGAAGATTCCCCTGTTGTGCCTCTTATGCTGTACATGCCAGCAAAAATTGGGTATGTTTAACAGGAAAATATCTCATTTTTTCAAAATTGGGATGCTTCAGCGAAACTTTTCTGAATATAACACAAGTTTGGCTTGCCTTGTATTTCTGTGGATGTTACTGAGACTTATAAAACATGGAAACTTTAAGTAGTCAAGAGAGAATTGGGTTTGTAGCTTAAGGCATTGGCAAAGCGCTTCCTCTCCAAAAAGAAGTAATTTTACCACCACATTCCATGTTTTAAAAGCTTTTTCATTTCATTCATCTGTAAAGTGCATATATGCACTAAAAAAACTGAAATTCAGTGGAAATTACTCTTCACATAAGAATGTTACTAGAGGATTTTTTCAAGCAGCTCTTGGATTAGAAGCAGCCAATACTTTCACCACTAAAGTCTGAAAATGAAAAAAGAGAAAAAAAGAAAAGGGGGAGGCAGAGAGGTAGGAGGAGAACAAACTACTGATGAATCCCAAATTTGTTGAGTGGTCTGGGTTTTAATAACTCCAGCATATGCAAATATTTCAAATACTAGTAGTATTTGTGCTGTACTGTAACAGACAGCATTATAAAAACTTTTGGAGTACTATATGAATAATTAAGACTGAAATTTTGTAAGAAAGTATACTTATGAAAAAAGTACTTTTTTCGAATTAAACAAAAGCCTGATTCTGAGGACAGCTTAGATTTGGTAGCTGCTTTTCAGTGTTGATACATAACACAGCGCTCAACTAATATGTCCGAACTTGGGATGTGTTTTTTATGCATTAATCATACCATCAAGAAGTAACTTCATTTTTAGCAATTCAGAACATCTTTTGTCCTCTTCTAACTCAGCTTAGCTTCCTGTGTCTCCACAGTGTACCTTAATTAAGCTGGTGAAAACAAACTTTGAAACCGCAGAAGTGTCTGTTGGGGGCGGGCAGCAGGGGGGAATTCCTTGCAGAGTCAACTTCTGAGCCTAAGTCCCTGTTTCCTATCAGAAAGATTTTCAAGCTTAGGTTACAAATCCATTTAGAGACAGCCTGCTAAAAGACCAGCCCCTGCCACATATAATCTTTCAGCTTTGTTAGAACTTAATACAGTGAAATCTTTCTGGGAAGACCACCTCAGGATTGAACAAAAAAAAAAGGCTTTTGTGAACAGAAGTTCTGCCTCTAAAGCAGAGGCAGACTGAGTTGCAGGCTCCCAGGCTGCTTCTTCAAAGGCCTGTATGAATGAATGTACGCAGACCTTCATGCTGGTGCTGCATTGCCTTTGGTATCCGTGTGATGTTGTCCCTTGCTCTCTCTGGCAGCGCGTTTGGGCGCGAGATGCTGAAGCGGAACATTGGTGTCGTGGTGGTGGGATTCCCTGCAACCCCAATCATCGAGTCCAGAGCCAGGTTCTGTTTGTCTGCAGCTCATACCAAAGAGATACTTGATACAGTAAGTATCTCATCTTCTCCCGCTCTTGCTCGCCTTCTATAAACAGAGATAACAGTTGTCTATTTTTTGTTCTATGTTTGGTGCACAAATTAACTGAACTGACTTTTCAAAGCCTTGTATAGCGAAACTGGCAGCGACTGCAGATCTCTTTTCTTCCCCTGATGATGGAGGATGGCTGCCTACAGTAAATCCCAGGGACTTTCTGTTCTCATTTTAAAGGATCAAGCAAAGAGCACTCTCATTCCTTTGAGGCAATTCTTACCTCTTAAAAGGCTTGAACTTCCACACTTGGGCTTCTAGAACTGAGTCTTTGAGAAGGAAGGTCATTCTGCTCCTTCTGATCCTTGATGCAGAAGTATTATATAAAATATATAAATATGTTTATACATAAATATTATTCTTAAGTCACTGCAGACTTCAGCATGTGACCTACCTGTGAGAATTTGTATTCCAAAGATTGCTATTCCAGTTCTCATTTTGGATTCAGAACATAGTTTCCCAAGCTGTTTTGTCCTGTGATCACCTCCTAAATGGAATTCTGGTGTCTAGAGTTCCTAATTCCTGCCTATATTAGGAATATTATATATTATATTGTATTATCCTATATTCTTGCCTGTTCCAGTGGGAATGACGGTCCCTTTCAGTGGGACCAGTCCAGTGGGAATGACAGTCCCTTTCATTGATGGAGTCCTGCCTTACAGTTAGGAGATGCTACCTTAAAAATTAAATATGGACTTCTTTCACAAATTAAGTTGGCAGGGGATAATGGGATTTTCTGATTGTCCTTAGTACATTTTAGAGCGGTAACTATGTTTATTTTTGTGTCATCTTAGACCAGACATATATAGCGTGTCCTAGACTGTATCAAAGGTCATCTTCATGCTTTTTCATTCTTTACTGTTCTGAGTCAGAGCCTAAGCTGCATTTAGTCACAGTGCTGGATGTTAGGAGAGCATGGCTTGGTCTGTTCAGAGAACTGCCTGGAGGAATCCCCAGGAATATGTAGTGGGAAGGAAGAGGAATTCAGGAACCTGGTAGTTTTTTCAAGGATTTACCTCTACTGAGCTCAAGTGGTGCATCCTGATATGCAGGAACTAGAGCTAGAACTAGTGCATTGATTCCTGGATGAACGAGTTGCTCCTGATCTAGCTCAGACATAAAGGAAGCACCCAAGAGGTCAAAGCAAGGACAGGTGACCTAGGAAGAATATAAAAACACTATCTGAGCATGCAGAGTTGGGAGTAAGAAAGCCAAAGCCTATCAATTAGAGGGAAGGGGAGGGCAACAAGGACTGCAAAGGAAGACTAGGGGAATTGTGGACCTGCTTCTGAATGGGACACAGTAACAGAAGACATGGAAAAGGCCAAGGTATTCAATGCCTTTATCAGTAAAGACTGAGGCAAGAAGACTTGCCTTTGGAAAACCCAGGTCCCAGGGATCAGTAGGACAATTTGAAGCAATGAAGACTTAACCTTCAGTGGAAGAAGATCAAATTAGGGAATTTTTAAACTGCACAGACATACATAATAAGTCCTCTCAAAACTATGCAGTTTTGATTGAATCATAGATTTCTCTTAGAGCATGTTAATAGGAATGAGTGCATTGGCACACAGGAGGGATGCAGGAGCTTCTAGGTGGACATGGTGAAATGAATAAGGAGGAGGGGAGAAAAGGGAAATTAGAATCTCTCGCATCACGTTGCCCCAAAAGGAGACAGTTCTGTACAGCCACAACTTGGAGCACATCAGGTTCGCTCAGTTTAACATTACATGTGCAACCACAGAGTCTTGCTGTCAGCTGGATTCTTTCTCCTCTCTTAGCTAAGGTCTTTACTAAAACAGGCTGGTTTCATGGAGTGTTTATAAAGTACTGTTTGTTCCCTTCCAAAACCAATCTGTAACTTTTATTGCTCTGCTTTAAAATGTTCTTTTCCTGGCAAGCTATTTACAAGTCTTTCAACCTCCCAGAAAACATTTCAAGTTTTGTACATTTGCTTTAACACTAAAGACTCATTTCTGTAGTACTTCTGTGGATCCTAAATGCTCTAAATCAAGAGAAATGCTCATTTAATATTTTAGGGTGTGTCTGAGGAAATTAAATCCAGGACAAAATGAATTACTAGTTTCAAAATGAATGAACAAATCCTGATTTAACTTGGTACATGGAGTCTTTTTTCCAAATTAGCATAATCTACTTTGAAGTTCAAAACAACTGCATATTTTAGACCCAGAGCATTGGCAAGCAGAGTTGATAAGGAGCAGGTGGTTGTGTAGACAACTTGTGTTTTCTTCTGATGCAGTGAATGGGGATTGGTGAGAAACAGTCAATAATTAAGTCTGCCATCAGAACAGATCCCTTTGAATTATGACAGCAATAGCTAGGAGGGGGGAAAAAAATAAATAAAGGAAACAAAACTGGAGAGGGACAAAGGCCTCTACAAGTCAGTGCTATCGGGAACTGGTGAGGTTGTGTGTGCATGGATGCTAGCTAGTGGTCTTACCCTGGCATTCTTTTACATGCACTGCATCCACATTTGGAGCATGGGGGAGAGGAACTCAAGTTGTAAATGGTGATATTTGTAATGCTTCCTTGTTCTTATTAAATAAACCCACATGATGGAGAGCAGTTCTCAGTTACAATTTTTACTGTTTTATGTAAATAAAACTTCCTTGCCTAAAAATACTTGGCTCGGGATCAGAGTGAAGTCCCTCGTAATCTGCATCCCTGTGGGCTGGTGCTTTCTTTTCAGTGTTGAAAAATACATTACACTCTCCTGAAGTCAGAGTTCACCAATGCCATTTCCTTTGTAGTCTTTGCTAGTCACATGGTCCTTTTTGTTTTAAATTAATAAAATCCTAAATCTGAGTTCAAGTATAACAGTTAACAGACTCTTTCAACACAAATTCAGCCTTAAATTGCTTCCATATGGGGTCTTTTCTTAAAGCTCTGGTAAAGCATGCCCACGCTTTTTTTTGTTTTTACTGAAGTCCAACTTTGGACTTGTCATTCCCCCATATTTTAGAATGCAGAGATTCTTGTTGCCAGATATAACAAGCATGAGGGGCCATTGTTTAAAGAAACAAAAAACTTGAGCTATCCATCCAGGAAGGAAAAGCATGTAGGGATATTAACCCCCGTCTACCAACTAGTCTCAAGAGACAGGCGTTTGACCCAGAATATGTTAAAATTATAGCATTAATGTTGAGTTAGTGGCACTCTGAAGGAATGCAGAGTGCATCTCTCTGAACAAACTTTAAATTCCAAGGAGTGCAAAACGCCAGCCTAGCCTTTGGGCATGGAAGTAATCTTCTGATGTCATCTCTGTCACTTGCCATATATAAGGTAATCAGCATCTCCTACTGTTGCAGGTTGGTCTGCAGTGACTGACTTTTCTGGACCTAGCTGCAGAAGTGTTCTGCAGAGAAATGGAAGCTTAGGGTTTGATTTTCCATGAAATACGTTGTAAACCAATCAATTGGTTTATAATATAAACCAACTAGTTGTTCAAAGAGAATGCAAAGTGTAATTGGCTGAGCAGGGATTTTCACGTCTTGCACAAACTAGCAGCAGTGTGATCACTGCTGATGTCACCTGCCTTTGGGACGTAATTGTGAAGAACTTTGCACTTCACCAGAAGCGCTCGGGACTATCAATCCTGTAAGTGTTGCCTTTGTAACGACTTCTGCCAGTGAGACTTGCTTTCTAGGGATAAAAAGCTTGGAATCCTACAGGAGAACTTCTTTGCTCGTTCCTTAGATGTGTTGGCTAAAATCTCCCATGCAACTTTATTTTTGAGATGTGGTAAAATTCTGTTCAGGTAAGATGGCAATCTGTGGGCATGCCAAAAAGAAACTGTGCTGTTGATTTTCTTGCATCTCTTTCCTCTGCTGATATACTGTGGTCTCTTTCTTAGGCTTTAAAAGAAATCAGTGAAGTTGGGGACCTTTTGCAAGTGAAATATTCCCGTCACCGGTTGGTACCTCTCTTGGACCGGCCATTCGATGAGACTACATATGAAGAAACAGAAGACTGAACTCCCTCCATGTGCCTTGGTGGGAGGAGCACACCCCATGGGACACTGTGTGGCACGCAAGCCGCAGAGTCCGTGAACAACACACTTAGGACTGCTTAGCATACAAGACATTTCCTCACGATACTGAAGTGGCCACATCAGCTCTAAATGGCATTTTGTAAATAGGGAGAGGAAACAAAAGCTTTGATTCCTGTATCTTCAGGGTCTGGCCCTAGAGGTGCTTGGCTTTATTTTTTCGTACTGTTTTTTTTTATTTATTTGTCACAATGAATTCACGGCAACCCTCGTTGGCTGTGGGTGATCAGCTCTGACTTTGTATGCACCATTAGCCTTCCCAATGCTGGCTGAGATGTTGTGAGCATGTGTGATGCTGGCATGGCAGCATTCCCAGTGTCACTGCTAGGTGTCTGACCTTCCCTGTAAGGAGCAAGCTGACTTGTCTGATCATTCAGGAACTCCTAGAGAAAGCGTTGTTTGCTAACTTCACCTTATTTAACAAGAGGGGTAATCAACCAAAGCATTTTTCTTTTGCAGTTACTTGTGTTTAAAACCTAAAGTTAGCCTTTTTTTTTAAATAAATGTGTTGTTGACAAGTCACTGACAGGACCATTGTTCCCAAACATTAGGTTTGTAAGCCACAAGCAGATCTCTTCTGGGATAGCCTCTTTCCCTTCCCAGTATGGATACCAGACTGCCTCCTGGTTTTAACAGTAACTGTCCTCTTGAAACAGAGTGAGTGATTAAGAGATGGTTTTCTTCATAGGCTGAGATTTTTTTCTTCCTTCTGACATACTTCTCATTTGTTCCTAAGAAGGTTTAGTGAGATTTATTTTCTCATTTACCAATGAATTTATCTTTTACTTGAAAACTGTCATAAAACCATGAACAAGCATATCTGGTAAGTGCTAGGTTCTAGAAGGATATTCTTGAAATCAAATAAAAGCAAGCCTTGTGCTTCCTGGTAAGATCAGAACCTCTCAAAAATCAGGGGTATGCAATGGATGACTACTAGGAAAAACACTTATTTCACGCAGATCTGTGAAGGAGTGATTGCTGCCTTTTACCACATTAATTCACTGTTTCTTGTCATATATGAGATGTTTGTCATTGGCCTCGCTGTGCAAGGCTTTTATGCAAACAGTATAGACAGCCTGGGTCTTGTATCAAGCCTATTTTTTAGGTAACCACAAAATCTCTCATCTGGTAGCTGCATGTCTATATAGGCCTTTCCTGAAAAGAGAATGTGCTCACAATTGCATTGAGTTTGAAATCTTTTATCTTTTGCATTTCTGCTGCTGTGAGATTCAATTTAATGTTCACTGAGCAGTTACTTGGAATCCTTATTTTCAAGTTCCACTCTGTCATATTCCGAAGAAAGTATAAAAAAGCACCTTAGGCCCCTTTGCTTTAGCACACCTTAGAGATGGTCTGCTAGTTAGTTGTTGTGTCTTAAATTCTTTCGGTGAACAGAATTCATCCTTGAAGAGTAATCAAGAAGTTTGTAGCAAGAGCTGGTTGCAGTGTTGCTGGTTCCTGTATGTTTACCTGGGCCATGTAGATTTCCTGCAAAGATGGCATTATTTCAGCATTGTGAAACATAAAATTAATTCAGTTTTGGCAGTTCAATTAGTGACAGTGGAGTGTTTTAACCAAAGTCTTTATCTTAAAACTAAAGCAGAGTGCAGCTCAAAGCAATGTGTCTGGTGCTGCAAAAAATGTATTTTAAAAGTTCCTTTATGCTCACTCTGCAGCTAACAGAGATGATGGAGCTCTTCAGTCACTGGAACCAAGCAGTTCTGCAAATACATCTCGTGAATTAAAGCTAAATCGTCTTATATTTTATAGAATATCTATCTACACATGTTTATAGCTCTTGTTCTATTTTAGTGCAAGAGAATTTCAAAGCACTGAATCAGATTTTTACCATCACATATCAGAAATTTAATCAGATGAGAAAAAAATATATTTGGCTGTTTTAAAATTAGGTCAGGCTAACTGTTTCAGATTTAGTCCACTGATTTTGATTAACTGGTCTTCTGGACTAACAGCTGTGTCTGGGAAGTGTGTAACCTGCATTTCCAGCCTCACTAGGTATGGAGCAATCTCATTTGGTCAGCTGCCCTTGGCTGAGCTCACCTTGGCAGTGTGACCCTGCCCAGGACAACGTGTAGCATTCCAGTGGGATTTTGGAGCAGTTTGAGAGCTGATGGAAGGAACCAGCGCGGAGGCGTCTCAAGCGTTCCCAGGCAAACGGGGACTTTCAGCGACTGCTATGTGGTCAGTCACTGAAAACTGTGACATGAAAAGTTTGAGGTGGGTTATCTTTGCTCTGTAAGTCAAGAGCATTATCTTATATCTGGGATTTAGGATTTAGTCCTAGGGCACCTTGTCTTTAGAAGGGAGGGAGCAAACAAAAAAAGGCTAGATATATATCAGTAACTCAGTTAACTGCTGTAAAAAGAATTCCGAAAATATCAGTGTTTTAAAAATGATTGGTATTTGCTGGGATTTGTATTACACTTGTTCATGCTACAGTACTGATATTTAGCATCTTTCTGCATATAACTTTGAATTTGGGTTGCAAAGACATTTCAGAAATCACCCAGGCAGTTAGTAGCATTCGCAGGCTCCTTGGTTACATTTCAGCCCTGCCACATTTGTTTTGGGAAGCAATCTCCCCACCCTGTCTCCCACTTCCCCTTCTTTCTCTGGATGCCTCTTGTTCAGGGGAGCCAGTTTTGCCAAACTCCAGTACCTGTTGAAAACTGCTCCTGAAAATGTAGCAAGTTATGAGTCTGAAATTTAGCACTTTAAGTTAGTAACTGAGCAGGAAAGCCAGAAAAATCTTTTCATATTTGCTGAAAACCTTGGTTCCCACAAGTAAAGGAGTGCAGTGCATTACTGTGGTGCATCAAGCGAGCCTAGAGCGTGAAGGGTGGCAAAGGTGTGTGGAATGGACTGCTCATTAGGACAGCTCTAAACCGCATATAAATCTGTCTCCTTTTAGTCCTGGCAGTAGAAGCAAATGGAAGAACCAGTCTTGAGCGATTACAAAGGAAGAGAAGCTGCTTAAGAAACAGACCATTCCCTGCCAACTTTTCTGAGAATTTCTAATTGAAAATGACTCCTGGTATTTCTTGGGAGGCACAAAACTGAGAAGAAAATGAAGGCTGTTCTTGAGCAAAGGGTTTTGCGTTGTACTGAATCCTGCCCAAACTTATTCCTAAACATAAAGCAGCTGCCTTCCCAATACCTCTCTGAAGAAATTAGTAAGCAAGATTTTGCCTGTACTGAGTGAAGGAGAGCTTTTAGCTGTTCTAGTGTAAGGCTGGTGACCACATTTTTTAATCTTGAGAAAATAGAGACGTTTCTATTACAGAGCATCAGTGAAGAGCTGAGAGATCTGCTTCTTGTATGAAGCTGCCTTCTCAAGTAATAGACCTTCATGTGAACTAGCTTAATTCATAATGTCTCCGTAGTCCTTTGGCAGGACAGAAACAAAGTTTGGGTTGCGTTTTTTTTTTGTTGTTGTTGTTTGTTTTTGTATCAGAATATTCAGGGCTTTTTTTACACAAGACACAAAACTTTTGTATAGTATCTGTGTATATGGTATATTTAACACTTTTGTTTAGTTCCTCTATTTTTCCCTCTCCTGAGAGCATCTGTAAGGAGCTGTTCTGGTTCCAGGGTTACAGAGCAGTTGTGTTTCTGCTTTAGGCAAAGGCTGGGGAGTAAACGGACCAAACGCTTCAGAGCAACAAGGTCGGTCAGTGAAGGAATTGCATCCTTAATGATCCTCCTGCTGTTTCCTCTCGGAGTGCACAAGTGGTGGTAGCTGCTCGGAAGTGGTGCAGGGAAGGGGAATGTTCCAGTGAAATTAGTGATCCAGCCCTGTGCTGTGTGGATGAAGGAAATCTCGCTTCCTGATACAGCAGAGATGGAGAAAAGGGGCCATCTATCATAGCCTGTTTTCAGAGGTATAAGGATCTTCGGTGTGCACTGGAACAAGGATCCTTACAATAGGAATACAGCTTTACATGCTTAAAGGGACACTTCTATAAAACTTTTCCCCATGAAGTAGACAAATATTTCTCTTCCTGTACAATTTTTCATTTTTTTTTTTTTTTACATCTTTGAAGAAATTTTTGACTCCTAGCAGTTTTCTCACCTGGAAGCCATATTATCCATTCACACAGGTTGGAAAGGTTGGAGGAAAGCCATGAGGTGCCCGTTTCCTTCCAGAGAACATCTTGCAGTGCTATGCATGAGCTCCCTTGCCCCATCACATAAAGCAAAACTTAGAGATTTACTCAATATTAGTCTAAAACACCCCAGTTTTTGCTCAACCTGTGCTGAAGCTGAACATGCAGGTGCCTGTGCGGGCTGAAACTTCTCTGTGGAGACTTGAGCTACCCCTTTGAGTGTGAGTGAAGCCCTGGGCTGCCGGAGGGTGCCTGGTATGACCCATCGTTGGGTAAATGCACCCAAGAGGTGTTGGATCACTGCTTGGGGAAAAACACCAGTCGTGGCCTAATGTGGCCCCCTATTTGGGGGAAAAAAGGAAACAACAACAACAAAACAAATCTTCAGGTATTGTCATGGCTTGTGTTCCTGTAAGCATTCCCTGCCTTGCAAGGTGTTTTCCCGGTTGAAAATTCGGATGTGAGTCTGAAGCGTCCCCATGAAGTGCTTGTGTGGAGTACCAAGCTTTGTCTGTCACTGGAAGCGTTCCGTGCAGAGACTGGAGCTGCTCTGTTCACATCCCCGAGCGGGGCTGGGAAGGAGGGAGAGAGGGCTGTGTGTGGTGCGCGTTGAAGGCCTTAAACTGTGACTCTTGGTGTGAAGAACTGAAATGAAAACTGGCCCTGCAGAATGCAGTGGATTTAGCCCCACGGATACTCTGTGCTCAGCAACATGTGCTGCTGTTTTGGGAGGGAGGGCGGGCGGCGTTGAGCTCGCCTTGCGCTCGCCCCTGGCTGCCCGCCCTTTGAAGAGCAGGAGGCGGGTGTGTGAACGCCAGGAATGGAGCAGGTCCCTGCACCCCTGCGCAGCCGGGATGCGGATCCCGCCGCCAGGCCGCCTGGAGCGGGAGAACCGTGCGCAGGGCAGCGGGAGCAGCGGGAGCGCCACGTTACCGTCCCCTGCAGCCATGAGCAGGGCTTGTGTGAGGGGCCGAGGCCTGGGGCAGCCCCAGAACCACCCGTGCGCCAGACACCCCCTGACACCCCAGTGCTTTTTATTTATTTATTTTGTTCTGCCAAAGCGCATCCTGTTCAGACAGTCTGCTACCCCCTAATGGTGTGTGAAGTTAAATGCAGCCTTAACTTGGGAGCAGTTTGAGAGAGGGAGGTCAGAGTAACGTCGGAGCCTGAGGCTTTAGGCTAATGCCCCGAAGCCAATGGTGGCCCACATTTCCACAGGCCCTGGGCGGGATTGTCACCAAGGCACAGCACTTAGTCTTAAATTGCACTGTGTTCCTATGCCTCTGTGTTGCTATAATGTACATATATATTGGATTTTTTTGTAGATAAAACATTTTAGATAAAATTTTTAAATGGGCTCCCCCCCCAAAAAAAATATTTTATGCCAGATGTCTAATTTTTTTTACACTCAGAATTAACATGAAGTTTGGCTGCTCTGTGGGCAGGGAAAAGATAAAGATGGTACATTGGCTTTAAAAAGGTAACAATGCATGTTAAAATAAAAAGGAGGAAAAAAATGCTTGGAAAAAAATCCATTCAAATATATTCTATGTTCTGCATAATAAAGGAATAAAAAAGAGCTCTGGTTATAGTATTTTTTTTTTCTTAATGTTAAAGGGATTGAAGCCATATTACAGCATCTGAAAGAATGCCCCACCATGGTGGAGTTTCCCTGGAATGGCTGGATAAAACCTGCCTTGGAAGTCAGGTAGAGCCACGTTCCCCTGTATGGGAAGTGCATGTGCAGCTGTGTCTGCTGCTCTGCGGGACAGCACCAGCCGCCTGGTTAGGGATGGAGCAAAGGAGGGGGAAAAGGGAGGAGGCACCTAGCGCTGCTCCTCGCCGGAGGCGGCTCCCGCGCTGCCCCTGTGGATTCCCACCAGTGCGACCAGGGCCCAGCTGCTGTCGTGCTGCCAAGGGCATGTTTGAAAAGGCTTCTTGCTCCATCGTGCATGGGATTCTGGACCTCCTGTCTGCCTTGCACTCTGAGGCTGCTTTAAACATCCCCTTCCACTCACCTCAGCCCCAGGTTTGTGTAAACCAGACGCTGGTATCTGAAAAGGAGGTGCAAGCACTGCATGAATCTGCTCACGTGGGCTCTGGCCAGCGCCGCTGCAGCCATCTCCGACTGACGTTTCCCTGCTGCGCATCCCTTCTCCCGCTCTCTGACAAGGCTGACTTCCCCTCTCAAATTTTTTCCCTAATTGGAGAGCCCACGAGCCCCTGTAGAGACCCCGGGAAAGCTGCTTCCTGGGCTGCCAGCACCGTCCTGCAGGAGATGTCCGAGGGGCGGAATCGCAGCCGCGAGGAGCGGGACAAAGACCCGCGGGCCGGGTGCGGGGAGAGGCCCGGGAGCAGGGGGGGGTCCGGCCCCGCCGGGAGCGCCCGCAGGCTCCCGCCTTGCCCCGGGAGCCGGGGCCGTTCCCGGGAGAGCCTCGGGAGGGGAGGAGGAGAAGCACCCAGACTGCTAGGAAGCGGGGTGGGGAGGAGAAGCGGGGCCCCCGCAAGCCGTGACGCGTTTCGCGGTCACCCCCCAGCGCGGGCGGCTGGAGCGGCGCGGAGCGGCGCGGAGCGGAGCGGGGCGGCCCCGCCGCCCCCCGCCCGGCCTCTCCCCCCGCCCCGGGGCTGCGGCGGGGCGGGCGCCGCGCGCCGCCGGCCTCGCGGGCGCGAGGTGGGGCGAGAGGGAGGGAGGGGAGGGAGCGGGAGAGATGTCCGTGATTAGAGGGAAACTTGCGCTTATTCTAGGCTTTGTCTGCCTGACCGCGCTCCTGGCCGCGGCCAGGGGGCTGCCCGTGAGGAGGCCGCGCAGCAGCAGCCCCAGGGAGCGCGGCTCCAGGCTGGCCGAGGTGAGGAGCGGGAACGGGAACGGGAGCGGGAACGGGAATGGGAGCGCGGCGGGGCAGAGCCGGGCCCCGCTGACAGCCGCGGCCGCGGGAGCCCCTCCTGCCTCCCCGCGGGGCCACGCGCGCAGCACGTGCCGGCCGCGTGGGGAGCCGCGCGGGGCAGGCGGCCCGGGGCG
>NW_020455788.1:483992-509284 GCF_003342845.1 Nothoprocta perdicaria | reverse complement strand
CGCGGCGAGCCCGGCCCGGCGCTCGGGCACGTGCGCGGCCTCCAGGGGGCAACGTCCCTCGCGGGAAAGGGGAGTCCGGGCGTAAGTGACCTGCAGTAAAATTAGCCAGGTTTGTGGCTTGCTAGGAACTCGAAAACTCCGCTACAAAAATAAGACGTGACAGACTTGAGGCACCATCCATCCATCCATCCCTCACGCCGAGATGTGCCCGGGGCAGATTCCGCAGTGGTCACGCTGCGTTTTCGGCCGAGCAGCCTGTACAGGCTCCGGGTTTGCCCCGCGCGCTGCCCCGGTGCTCCCCAGGAAAGGTGTGGAGTTCCCCGGCCTCTCCGCTGAGAGACGCATCCTGCCCAGGCCCGATCCTGCGGGAGATCAGGGCCGTGCAGCCGGGACCGGGGCACGGGGCTTGTGAGACCTGGGAACAAATGGGCAACCTGGTGGGGATGAAGGTGAGGCAGATGGGGAAGGACAAAGGCAAACATGGGGATCAGAGAAGGAAGGGATTTGAATATGTAAAACAGACACGGGAGAACGGTGAAGGCAACTTGCTTCCTTCTTGGAGCTGTTCTCTAGGGGAAGAAAGGGTGTTTCAGACAGAGATGTGATTTCAAAATATCATTTGTAAGAATGCTACTGATGGAAATGAAGTTAAAGGAATAGCTTTAAACAGTGTCCATGTGGGAGTGAGCAGCCCAGGGCAAGAGTGCCCTGGCCCTGGCTGGCAGTACGCCGCGACAAGCAGTGGATTTGGTCCAGCAGGTCGGTCACAGGGGCAGCGGATGTGCTGGGATGTGCTGGGATGTGCTGGGATGTGCTGGGCTTGTGGGGAGCAGGGCAGGGACCTCGCTCGGAGCTGTTGTCCAAATTCAGTGTTGGTCCATGCGGGAATGATGTTGAGAGCCCATGTGCAGCACTGGAAACCAGCCGCGGGGCGAGAGGCTGCAGGGAGGCCGAGTACCTGCCGCTGACTTTGGGCCTGGCTTTGGCTGGAGTGCTCCACTGTGACCGATGCCGATCTACATGAAAATGCCTGTCCGAGCTGGGGAAGCATTTGATTACATTAGACCTTGTAAATTTTAACTGAAAAAGAATCCAGAAGAGGCCGCAAGCAGAGGAGAGTGAAAAACGGCATGTAATGAAGCTGGACAGGATGCTACAGGTCTCTGTGTTGGGCCCCTGTTTATCTGATGGCTGAAACAGGGCAGGAAGCGAGGAGTGCTCTTGTCAGTACTGCTCTGTGAATGGGTCTGAATGGGGAGCATTGAGTGACTGGGAAAGCACCCGTACAGCAGGAGCACAGCGGGGCCTTGCCCTGGGACCTCTGCTGCCTGCAGAAGTATGAGCAGAAAGGAAGCTTGCAGGCAAAGGAGGTGAGCGCAAGGAAAAAGATGAAGGGCTCATTTGGCTCGGGGTCTGTTCCTGTTTGTGTCTTCTGTGCCCTACCTCTGTCAGGGCACTGGCTGCACGGTTCACGCAGCAGGGAGAGCGTTGTAGCTGTTGTAACCTATCCGCCGACGCGCAGCGGCCGCGTTTGGGGAGCAAATCCTCTGCTTCTCGCGCGGGTGGAGGAGAATGTGGAGCAGCCGTGCCCTGTTTGAGCTGAAGCAGGCGGTACAAGCAAAGCAGTGCTTAAAAAAAAAAAAAAAAAAAAAAGGAAAAAAAAAAGAGGAAAAGAAAAAAGTAACCAGAGTGATTTTTGGGTCATATGCACAGATGGTTCGTGTTGCAAAGCTGATAGGTCCTGTCTCTATGGCAGCCGTGCAACCGCATCTGGAGTATTGGTTACATTATGGGTAATGCCATACAGATGTGGGTAGAATGAAGGAGGCCTGGAGAAGAAATACAGAAATGAAGGAACAGAGTAGAAGGACAATTAAAATGATTAAAAAATTACACCAAATTGACTTGTTTTAATTTAATGCAGTTATTTAAAACTAACATTTTCTTCTGTTTAAAATTAAAGGAGAAATTTTGATAATCGTACTGAGCGTCAGAGCTGCACTACTGTATTAAAACAATTTAGATGAAATTAAAAACATTAAGCACATTCCTCAAATTTCTGACTTAGAAGGTCTTGTAATACAGGAAGGATGGAGGGAAAACACGATTTATGTTTGGGCAATAGCTTTATCAGCATGTTGTGGAGTTGTGTACTCCAGTAAGGAAGTACACAACTTGTGTGTTGTGGAGTTGTGTACTCCAGTAAGGAAGTACACTTCCAGCCTTTCCAGAGGGATCAAGTGCCTGCATTTACATTTGCTCTGCTCTCGGTACCGTACAGAAAAGCTTTGCCATCGTTACTGCAGGCCCAGCATTATCAACAGGTACAGAGAGAGTATTTTGTATTTCTTCAGTCTGCTTGACTAGGGGCTGAAAAGACAGGAAAAGTTTTCTTTGGAAGCTGAGGCTAATGAGAATCTAGTGAGAGAAGTTTCTACTAGTTCTCAGACATCAGGGCTGTGTTTTGAAAGGTCTGTAGGCTCCAAAGAAACAGATGGGTGTTAGGAGGTTTCTTAAAAGGGATTTTGCACCTTAGGAGCATCATTCTCCTTGAATTACCCCAGCAGGGTACCTGGTCCCAGCACTGTCCCAAGCAAATGGCCCATCAGATTTGGGTAACTGAATACTTAGAAAAACTAGCCTGTGGAGACAAGGGACAGCTCATCACATCACTTAATTCTTTGTTTATTTATTAAGTTAGGGGGTTAAATGCAAAATATGTTTTGATGAAGTCACTGGATTTCAAAATATTGGCTTTGAGTGTTGTTGATAGCAGCGTGGATTCTTTCTGACCGATACAGATCAGTTACAGCTCTTCCAGTAAACAAAAACTAATGGATGTTCTGAGCTGCGGGAAATGTAAACGGTAAACCCGATTAAATGTATATCTGCTGATAGAGCTGCTTAAGGAACTGTGTGTAGATACAGGGGCAGCAGGGATGAGAGCGATGCTGCTCTTGAGTGTGGTGGCGGGCGCCTTGGTGGGGACACCGTGCCACGGAGCGAGCTGGTGGTGCCCTGTCCAAGGCCAAGGCAGCAAGCCCAGCTCTGCTGGAGCTGCGAGGTGCTGAGAGCAGCCTTAGCGGAGGGCAAGCGCACTGAGAGACTCCGGCTGCGCAGTGATTCAAGCCCAGGTTGGAGCTCAGTGTTTGGAGTTCCCCTTGGCCTAAGGCTGCACAGAGAAGCAAATCTGGCTTCTCTACAAGAGATAGCGGAGAGCACTGAAAGAAATAACCAAACCGGGCACAAGGGCTGCATTTGGCTGCGAATCAGGTTTGTACAGCACCTGGTACGCTTGGCTCCTGGCCTGTGGGAAACAAGGAAATAACAGCAATACTTACTATTTGTTGGTGGCATCAGTCGGTGTAAATAGCAGTGGGAAGTTTCAGAATCAGCGGTCTGCACTGAGGTGTCCTGCTTGTGTAGACATCACAGCTACCTGTGCTGGTTAAAGCAGTGCAGCCTGTGTGTAGGTGGCCAGGTGGTCTGGGTTCAGGGGAGCCAAATGCACCTCACTGAAATGACACCTATCTTGAGGTATTAGCAAGTGGGGAGTGAAGGAGGTCCAGGGGCAGTAGGGTCAAAGGAGGTGAAAGGAAGTGTCAGCTGGGCCCAAGGGAGAACTTCATGGTGGGGGATGGCCGGGGGCTGCAATGGGGTAGCCCTGTCACTTGGGGGCCCTGGCAGAGCTTGACCTTGCCAAGACCCAACTTGCCAAGACTTGGGGAGACCCGATGGGCTTGGACCGTGGCTGGAGGGAGCTCTGGGCTGACAGGTACATGCAGCTCCCAGTCCTCTCGGGGCCTTCCTGAGGAGTTCCCTTCCCAAGGAGCCGGCTCTTCCCGCCAGGGCTTGGCCGGGCGCTGCTGCAGGCTGTGTCAGTAGCAGAGTCATTCTGCCGACGGATGTGCTTTTTACCTTTTCATTTCTTCAGCAATTAAGCGTTCTTGTCTCTGGCTTTGTCCTTGGCGGAGGTCGGATTTGCGGGTACAAAACGTGCACTGAAGCATCCTTCCGCCCTGAAAGGGGCTCTTTGTGTGCAGGGAGGTACTTTACCCTTTGTAGCAAATTTCCTTTTGAGAAGTGCCAAATTATCTTAGTCAACACAGTTGAAACCCCTCCGGCCCTGGGGCTGAGTCAGGAGCAGGAACAATGGGGAGCAGAGCGGGGGAAGCTGCTGAACAAGGGGCTCCTTCCCTTCCCACTGCACAAATAGGTCTGCTGGGTTTCTATTGTCAGAATCAAAGGGGATCCTGTAAAAGGCACATGTAAGGGGAAGAGATGAGGCATGAATCACCCCACAGGGCATTGCTTGGCTCTCTGGATTCCCAATGGGAGAAGAAGCCCTTGTCAAAAAGCCAGGCACCCTTTAGGAAGGACACTCATCTCTGTTTCACTTGTGGTCAGCAGTGGCCAAGAGATTCCCTCTGTGCTGTCCTGCCAGCAGCTGAAAGCCCAGCGAGAGCAAGGCAGGACAACCTTCCCTTCCATGTAACACGGGCTGTGGGACTCGTGGTGCCCCTGGCCGTGGCTCCTTGGTGCCACATTGAGGGGCACGAGCTAGGCAGTGCAGGGGCCTGTCCTGCTCATGTCAGCCTCTTGGGTATGAGGAGCCAAAAACAGGAACCTTTTTGTTTCCTATTATATGAATGAGCATGCTTCCACCGAGAACAGTTCCCAAAGACGGCACCCAGCCACTTTCCTCGTAAGGAAACGTCAGAACCACCTAAGCTACAGTCCTGACAGTGAGGTGGACTGCGCTTCCCACTCCTGCAAAGCAGGTTTTGTTGCCCAGAATCAGTAGGGAATTGACTGCAGCAGTGCTTGTATGTGAAAATGTTTCTGGTTCACACAGAGCTCTGTAAAACTGGGGCCTTTCCTCCTTTTCTCCTGCTTTCTCCTTTCTCCCTTTTTTTAAAAAAAAATAATAGAACATTTTTTGCTTCCATGGGTTATTGGATACTTTTATGTAGACAGCGGTAAAGGCCAACCTGCACAGTATGTTTCACAGTTTGCGTGCCACACAAAACTGTTGCGTGCCAAATCTCTTTGGATTTGTCTAAGAAGCTGCTTAAGACATGAAGAGCGCAGAGAGATGGTGGCTCCCTGCCTCAAGAGCTGCAGGTGGCTCTTGGTGTGAAGGGCAGCAACACTTCTTGCGCTGCGGGTTTTATTTGATCTCCAGCAGAAGGATAAGGCTTCAAAGGGAACGAAATGCAGCAAATTTCCTCCCGGGTGTTGTTGCCTGCTGCGGGTCGGCCGCGGGGCGCGAGGCCTGGAGGCGGCCGCCGGGAGCAGCGGTGCGTGCGGGGCGAGCTGGGAGGCAGGCGTTATCTCATCTCCGCTGGATTAGAAGGGCTGAGCTGGCACGCTGTGCCGAGCCTGATCTGCAGAGCGGGACTTAAGGTGTGAGGCGAGTCTGGGAACGCATCCCAAGAGGCAGCAGCCAAGGCACGTTGCCTTTGTCACGTACGAGGCCGCGGGAAGCGCGGCACGTGTCCGAGGTACCTGTTTTCCTAAGGCTGCCTTCCCAACGCCTCCTCCCGGCTGCGCTCAGATCCCCACCGAGGCGGCTTGAACTCGGGAGCGAATCAGCCAGCACTGACTCCTAACACTGCGGTGAAGGACAAGCATCCACAGTGGTGAAGGACAAGTATTTTGGGGACAGGCCAGGGGTGTCCTACAGGCAGAGGGTCAGCGTTGCCCTGAAGTTACATGACCAAGGACTCTCCCGCTCCGCTTCTGCGCCTGGACAGCTCTGCTGCTCTCTGCACTTCCCTCCAAGACCTTCTCCTGAGCACTGTGGTGGCCTCGGTCTGTGGTGGCTCTTGCCACTGCTTGTCCCAAAACCCCGGGGACCCCAGGGGTGCTGCTTCGTGTGGTGTCTCCAGTGAGACCAGGCTCTGCACAGATGCCTTCAGATGAGCCTGCCGCCCCCGCGTGCTCCCGGGGCACCGTGGGTGCATTGCACGGTTAAGCTGGCTCAGAAATCAAAGCTTCCCTTGGGGGAACAGCTCGTTCTTCTCCCCCGGGGAGCGTTAGTGGGGGGTCTCCCTGCACACCTGCCAAGGGGCTTTTGGGGGCACATGGAAATGTGTGGGCACCAGGGCTGAGCAGCTTCCTGTCAGCATCAGGGGGCTCTGGAGGGATTCGGCTTGTCCGGGACTTGGTCTCAGCCCTCTGCTACTGAGCCCAGCCTGGGGAACCTTGGGCTGCTTCTTCCAGGCTTTGGGGATTCTGGCATTGTGAACGGGTCTGGCTGAGGAAAAAGTGAGGAAAATGGTACCACTGGGCAATTGTGCCAAAATATGAAGGAGACAGCAGTGGAGACTAAGGTATTGGGAAAGCAGGGCTCTCCTAGGTAAACCTTAGCTTACCTCTGCATTTGCACCCCTGCAAACCTCATGTACCCCATCTGGTGAGAAAAAAAAAATGCAAAGCTATTTATGTGGTAGAAACTATCCTTGAACAGTTCATGAACAAAGGAGTTCCAAACAGCCAGGGGGGAAGGTTTCCTTATCCCAGCAGCCCTTTCACAACGCACTGACAGGCAGGAGTCATTAAATCCCACCGCCTGGCTGGAGAGGAGACTTGGCAGCACGAGACAGCTGCTCATGAGCCTGTCCTGAGCATACCAAGGATGGTCACATGGGAGCATTCGGCATGGGGACTATGTCCATGAAGAGGCTTCAAAGTGACCCTGGGAGCTGTTTTGGACCGTCGTGGAGGTGGCAGCCACAAGGGCATGGGAAGGATAAGCCTCAACCTGCTGGTCTTTTCCATCTGGTTGTCATCAAAGCCTTCAGCAGCTGTAGCAAGAGTATCCCTGGAAGGCCTTCTCCTAATGTGTGGCTGCTTAAATGCAGAGGTGACAGCCTTAGTAGCGGGGCTCTTGCAAGGGCTTCGTCCTGCCGATGCCAGCTTGTCTGCCAGGCTGTTGGAAAGGCCCTGGGGAATGGATGTGGAGAGGAGCTGAGCTTGCTCAGCTCTGCCTGTCATTGCCAGGGAGCTGCAGACCAAACGCTTAGGGGACAAGGGGAGGATTTCTCTGAAATATCCCTAGTCTTGCTTTTCTGGGAAGCTGAGATTCAAGCATTCCTGCTTGGATCCCTTCCCTTGCAGTTGCTCTGGGAGCAACTTGGGTGCTTGTTTTGTCCTTTATTGACACAGTCTCTGCTGGATTCACCTCAGTTTGGTTTCTCTGACAAGGATCAGACCCCATCCACAGAAATGCCAGCCCATCCTTCACCTACTCCCACACTTCTGCTCTGTCCCAGCTGTGTGCCGTGCTCGGGCAAGGGGAGCAGGGCTGCCCCACCGACCCTCTGCTCCAGGAGGTGGGCTCTGATCTGGTCCTCCCAATTTCCTTCTTCGGGAGAAAGAAATCCCAATGACTTCACAGGATGAAGGCAAGTTGTTGGGAAGGGGGAGAAAAGGCTGGAGGGAACAGACGTGCTTGCTTTGCTATATTTGGGGGTTGTCTTTTTTGTTTTTTTGTTTCTTTTTTGCCTTTTGCAGCTTTGCTTGAGCTGCGATAGTAAAGGAAGCAGCAGCTGGCGCAATCAGAGGGTTACGGTGTGCAGGGGAACAAATGTGTATCATTAGCTGGAACAAGTTAATGGTTGCTAAAGCACATGGGGTTTAGAGCTGGAACAAGTTAACAGCAACTCAGTCGGATGCATTAAGAGCTTATGTGCATTACAGCACAGCTACGTTAACAGAAACCATGTGCCCCGCCGGAGACGGTGCCAGAGCGCGGCAGGGTACGGGCGCGCGCCCGCCGCCGCGGGGAAGGACAGGGCTGCGGTGCCCGGCGCTTCCCTGGGACGGGTTTGTGCTGGGAATAGCTGCCTTCCCCTCCTCTCTGCTCTGGCTAGCGAGGCTGGGAGGCAGAGCAGCCCATGGTGTGCAGCGCCGGGGGCAGAGAGCCAGCGAGGGCAGCGTCCCTTTGGGAGGGCCTTCCTGCATGGCCGTGATATGAGAGTCCCTGGATGTCCCTCCGGCCTGGCCTCAGGCTGCCTGAGAGACCTTGAGCAAGTCATTTCCTTTGTAAAAAAATAAATAATAAGATTTACAGTGCTTATCTTGATGTTAAGGAGTTAAAAAGCATTTATAGTGGAGAGAGAAGTATCTGCTTGTGATGCTGAGGTGGGCAATAGCAATGCATGGAAGGAGCTGAAGAGCCGCCAGACTTTTTCCTGTCCTCCTCATATCCCGGATGCCATGGGAAGCTGGCTGAGGGCACCAAGAGCGAGTTCCCCATGGGGTGCGTGCAGGGGTGCGAGGACTGAGAGGCCGAGCTGCGCCGACGGGGTGGGTGGCCGGGCGCACGGATGCGTGCCAGGCCCACCACCCCAGTGTCGGTACTGCAGAGACGCCGTGTCCGTCCGCCTTTCCCAGCGCCGCGCGCTGGTGGAGTCGCTCCGTGTGTCCTCCGCAGCAGGGACGGCTGTGTCTCGGAAGCAGCGCGGCTGCAGACTGGGAAAAGCATTTGTAGCGTTGTTACAGTTGTGAAAGTCAATGCGAAACATGAGGAATCCTTTGATGTTGACACCTGCAGCTCCCTTCTCAACGCAAGTGGAATAACTCAGAAAAGAGGATGACTCCATATGATCTGAAGTGCGTTGATAATGGCATGAAGATAGTAATCATGAGGGTGTAATAATTAGCCCCACAGCTCACAGATCACTGCCAGCTCCCACTGGTCTGTCATAAACAGGATCATTGTGCTGTCTTTCAGAGTATAAAGGAAGTTGTTAATGTCTTTACTTAAAAAGAAAAAAGAGCCAAACTTGTATGTAAGTTGATCCTTAGCTGGCCTGGTGAGTAAAGCAGAAGCCCAGCAGTTGGGAGATCTTGGCCTTGCTTTTTAATTTGTCCAAATCTATCCTTTTGACAAGACTTCAGTGCAAAGGCTTTTTGCACTGGAAGGATCTTGCTAGGATCAGGAACGAGAACACGAGAGCCATAAGGGGCTCTCGTGGCTTCTGCTTGGTCTCTGTCAGAGGCAGCAATTTTGCTCTGTGTGGTTCCTCCTGCCTGGTGGTGCTTCTCAGCCGGCTCTGCTCAGGAGCCCAGGTCCGCCCTGGAGTTAATCCAGCTGGTCTGGTTTGGTCTGATTTGTTCTTTCAGGCTTTGCAGCAGGGGAATGGATGGACAGATAGTGACTATGTTGGCACCCTTTGGTACTGTGGCAGGTTGTAGTGTAAATCACCTTTACCTTGTGCATAGAGATGGGGCTACTCCTGCTGCCAGTGCTGGACCTTCACTGAAGCCCCTTTTGCTAAGAGGAGCATAACCAAGGGCAGAAGAAGTGCTGAACAGTGGAGGGATCTGCAGCCATAATTTGCCTCTGCTAGAGTTTTCAGGGCTCCTCTTTGAAAATCTTGAGTGGTAGCTCCTAATAAGCCTGTTGTATATCAAAAGACGTTGCTTCTGAATGTGGAGATCGTGACTAGGGAGGTGTGTCAGTGACAAACACGGGATGGCAGCATTGCTTCTCCAATTTTCTCTTATGCATCCACCCTGCTCTTGCTGTCTCTAGAAGCACATTATGGTAGAGTCACGGAAAATCTGTTAAGCAGGTAATGAGTTGATTGATAGTGTTGGTCACCTGTGTAATCTGCATTCAGCGGCTCTTCCGTGTGCCTGAAGGACTGGGCTGGTGGCTAAGTTATTGGGCATGAAAATCGAACTATGTCTCTGTGGAGGTTAAAGTGGTCTCAGCTAACTGGGCGAAAAAAGCCATTTCTATTGGTAGTGCCTGTCATAGGGTCATCAACCTGAGAGTAGACCCTGCAAAGCAGAACACTTTGGAAGGGGACAGAGAAAGGCACGCTGAATTTGCTCCTGTGGATAACCCTGCTGTCAAATGCTGGAATTTTCCTTTTTTAAAGCAACTCAACATTTTTTCTTATTAGCACAGAAATAACCTTTGCATTTCCCCACTACCAATGAAAACTTCTGAGCCTTTCTACAAGTGACCTGACTGAAGCCAGCACCTCCCAAGCCAGGCTGGTTTCCTCCTGAAGCAAACAACCAACACCCCTTCATAACAACACCCTGCTCTGGAACTGCTCTCGCTTGGTTTCAGATCAAAGAAAAGTTTCTTTTGAAAGTTTGCTCCTCATCTTTACAGTTTATCTAGGTGGATATAGAGGTGGAAAATTTTGGGGTTTTTTTTTGTTTTGTACTTGGCTAATTCATAAGTGGGTAGGCTTGCTACAAAATGTAAGGCATTCTAAAATACTGGAGAGAGCTTGGGGGACGAGTAGGAGGACATATAGACTCAGCTGAAGGTACAAAAAATAAATAGTTCTTCTGGTTGGGTTCTTGCTTCAGGACAACGAGGTAGAACTGCTCAAAGGGACTATGGCAACACGAGCTGTAATGATTAAACAACAAAAAGCACATTCCTTGTAATGATATCCCACAGTGCTACCCAGCCGTTAGCAGATATGTCATTTTCTTCACTGCAGTGTTAACGAGCCCAAAGTATAACCCGAATGTTGCCTCTGATCTGACTCCTGCATGCACAGCCCCCTTTGGCTCAAGCTAAGTGAGTTTTATGTCCTTGCTAATTGGCTCAAGGTAGGGCATGGGTGGAAGCTGCTTCTGAGCTTGTGGCACGTGTTCCAGCACTGCTCTGCTCTCAGGAGGAGTTAGCATGGGTATGTGCAGCTTGGGTTTAACCCCGTCACGAAGAACAGCTCTGCTAAGTAATGTGTGTAGATACAAGTAGAGTGTTGCCAGGGGGTTAATATAAAGAGCATGGCAATGTTAATGTATAGGATGATACTGGAAAACATGCTGGAGCAACAAATATCTTTGGGTTTTGTGGCAGCAAATAAGCTGTGTTCCTGATTGCCATCAGACAACAGAGCACACAGTGCTGATTTATTGGCATTTCTAGGCTTTAAGTTGTTGTGGGATCTGACATGTCTAATCATTTTTATGTAAAAGCTGCAGCTTTCTTTTTTTAACGCAAGTTTGGTTTAGAATCTTAAACAAGTTTATAGCCAAGTTTCAGATTTTAAGACCAGAAGAATCACTGGAGCCTTCAATATCCCCCGTAGCACAGATGCTTATACATATATGTTGAGCCCAGTAACTTGCATTCGACAGTCTCCACAAGAGTTATTGGCATTTCCGTGTTAGCTTGTTCCTGTGGTTAATCACCCACCGCGTTAAAAACACGATTCCTATTTCTCAGTTGACTTTGTTGGACTTTTTGACTCACAAATGTTGGTTCCCGTTATGTGCTTCTGTTGTGGATTAAAGAGTCTCTGGTGTCTGCTAGTTATTTGCTTAAAGAACCAGGAAATCCAATCATTGCTTTATCTTTTTGACATGAAAAACAGATTGGATTCCACAAGTCTCTCACTGTCAACGTTTTTCTATGACTTGTAAGGCTTCTGCAGCTGCTCTCTTCATTGTCTTCAGATGTCCAAATGACTTTAATAGAGGTATATGGACTAGAAATAGAAAACATCAGCACTTTGTCTTTAGCAAAAAGGTGAAGATTCTTCCTCCCTTTTCCCATATTCTGTGTCGTCCTTGCCATGTACAAAGCAGGCATGATGCTGGGGTGAATTGCTATTCAGCTTCTTCCACTTCCTAATTTGCTGAGTTTGTGCCCAGAAATGTTTAGGCAGCCCTACATGCTGTAGAGCCTGCGCCTGTCCAGAGCAGGGCTCGGCAGTGGTAGAGAGGCAGGTGTGATCAGAGCATTTGGGTTTTATTGCCTTCAGTTTAAGCAGAGTTTTTGCAAATGGAAACTAAAGTTCTTTCCAGAGTGCTGTAAGGTTGAATTCCAGACCCATAAAACCTTTGCTCCAAGCCAGTTAGGATACTGCTGTGCTCATCAAGTGTACGCAAAGGAACCGGATCTGGGCTGGTGGAATTACCTGCTCAGCTTTTTCTTTTCCTTGATGCTGGCTGGTTGCAGAAAAAAGGTTGCAGAAAAGCAGCCATGAGATATTGATGAATTCCAGACTCCATGCTTTCTGCTTCTGATATTTGCTGGGAAAAGTACTTTCCCAGTGGTAGAATGATGGGAGCTGCTGACTGTTCGGCTTGCAGTGGTTTGTTGCTGGTGAGGTTTGTTTCATTGCCGTTTGTGTGTATATGGTTGTCCTGGCTGTCTGGTCCAGTGGCTGGGAGTGGGTGCTGGGACATACACTGAGATTGAGAGGGCTCTGCTGAACCAAAGGCTTGGAGCCATTGGCCTGAACAAATGCATCCTGCCTCCTGAGCAGCAAAGCAGGGAAATATCATGTTCACTCTGAACAGACAAACTTCTTTTTTTTTCATTAGCTACCGCACTAAAATAGGTTAATGCAAGCCTGAGAAGTGAACGGGCATTGCATGGCAGCGGGACAGGCCTTGGGGGGCTCCTGTGTCGCTTCTGGGAGCTCCTGGGCGAGGGGAAGCTGCTGTCGGGGCAGTGAGGGCAGCAAAGCAGGGAGTGTGGGTATTGGCAGCCCATCATTGGCACATGTGGTAGAGGGCAGGGAGCTTCCCACAGTCAGGCCCCTTGTTGCGATTCAGATAGTGATGCCATGTTGGGGCACACCAGCTGGGCAGCTCGCTGTGTAAGCAGATGCTGTGAAGGCTGGAAATCAGATGGAGAAGCTCTTGTAGGGTCCAGATTGCTGGAGGTCACAGCGGTAGAGTTTGGGCCATCAAGGATGAACACCCTGAGGGGCCCTAGTGCTTCCACAGGACCTGGGTGCAGAGAGAGGGAGCACTGTTAGCCCTCAGCCAGCTCCTCTGCAACAGGTTACGTCTCCCTTGTGGGAACAGCACTCTGAATTTCTTGAGCTTGTTTAGGCGTAAAATCTGAATTAGGCACTGAGTGTAAGTTTAGAGATTCAAAGTCTGTTCTTGGCTCTGTCACCGTGACATCTTTGGGTGAGCTCAGATCTCATTTCTCAGACTTCAGCTTCCATGTGTGTAAAATTGGAGTTGTCTGTGAAATGAGCTCCCCCAGCCTTGTTAAGCTCATTGCAAATTACGCACGAATGCCAGTGTTGCAGAGGTAGTGGCATTCTCTTTTACAGGGGTTGCATTTGGCACGGTCTGGCATGCCACATGCCACTGGGAGCAAACCTAGCACTAGCGACCAGTGTCTTGTGGCTAGTGCTAGCAAAGTACGTCTCTGGCCTGCGCAGGACATGGCCTCATCTGCATCCCCTTGTCCTTGGAAAGCTGGCTGGTGCTGGAGGCCCTTGGGAGGGACAGTCCATAGCACTGCTCTGCGAGCTGCTCAGCGCTAGGCGGGGTGCTCCCCGCTGGGATGGCATCCTGGGAGCCTCCACGGTCAAACACCCTCATGAGCGCCCAAGCCTGCACTCCGTAGCTACGTCCCCATGCAGCAGTGCTGTGTCACCTCCTCACTTGTCTCCGTGCAACACAGTGGAGCTCCTGAAGCCATGGAGGTACCAGCTCCTGTCATGGCCAGGTTGCTCAGACTAACCTGCACTGGGGCTGGGAAGAGGCCAGCGCATAGTGCTGCCCAGCAAGGCTGAGTGGGTGGTGACTCTTCACAGAGCTATGGCCACCTTGGGTCAAATCCCTTCTCCCTCGCTAGCCATTTGTTTTGCACTAGTACAGCTGCCCTGAGCCCTTGCAGCTTGAGATGCACCCACAGACAGGACCCAGCAGGGCTCAGGACACCTGGTGTACAGCAGGTCTCCCCACAGCGCAAAGGTGGGTGCCTGCCTTGCAGAGCTCATCCCTCCTCCTTGCTGTTTCCCTCCTTACCATGTCCTCCTTGCTCCCAGCCAAGGAGCCCCTGGGCCTAAGGAGGGCAGGGAGATCTGGCAGGAGGCTGGAACATAGACATCAGAGGCAGAAGGGCTGGCATGGAGCTGGGCATCCCTTCTGTGTGGTTTTGGATAGGCTTTGGGCTTGGCAAATGAGTAGAAGGGGCAGGGGCAGGCAGAGGGGTCTGTCTCTACCACCTTTCTGCTGCCCGGCAGTGCTGGAGGAAGCTCCTCAACCCCTTGCTAGGGAGAGGAGGCAGCTTCAAAGGCTCCTCCTGGGCAGTGCAAGCTCTGTCCCTTCAAGGGCCCATCTGGTGACGTCTGTCACAGACGCTTCCCCGCGTCCAGCCTGGCTCTGGGCAGCGGCCAAGGGACCAGCAATGTCCCTGCTGCTCCTTTCCCTTCCCTGGGGGAGGGGGGCGCGGGCAGCAGGGCTTTGATGTGCGGGCACAGGGCTAGCGGACAGGCCTGTGTGAGTGCTCATGAGAGCCTGGCCTGGCTCCAGCTGCCTTTGAAGTGCTCCAGTGATCAGGATGAAAGGGAGGGGAGTCCTTCCCGAGCCATCTGGCTCTAATTGCAGGTAGAAATGCCTCTCTGCACCCAGTCGGGAGGGGCGCTCCACTCCCTTCCTTAATCCCACCAGAGCGCTCTGGCCTGTGCTGCCATGCAGGGCGAGCGCTCCGAACAAAGCAGATTTCTGCTGGCCGGCAGCAATGCAGCGCTCACGGAGATGCTCTGAATTCGGGCACCTCTACTCTGAGTGTGAAGCCCCAGCGCCCTGCAGACCTTTCCAGGGACAGCCCTGCCGTGGCCCGGGCTGAGCTGGGCTGGCTTTACCAGTTGTTCCCATCTCCAGTTTCTTGGATGCACTGGAGCCTGCTGTCCCTTTGACTCGTGCTGTTTTGTGCCAGCGCACGCTGGACGCGGTAATGAGTAACGTAGGAACTCGATGTGAGCTGCTGCACTTGGCAGAGATGGCCTGGCTGCTGCCTCGCCGCTGGTCCAGGCTGCACCCCAGTCCGGGAGGCATCCGTAGGACCCAGCAGGATGCTCTCCTACCTGCTGCCAGGTGCTTGTTCCCGGCGGGGGAGGTCTGATGGAGCCAGGGACCTGTCCTCACTACCTCTTCCCTGCGCAGGTGTCCGCCTCGTCTGACCCTCGCTCAGGCGGCGAGGAGGAGCTGGCGCCGTGGGGCAGGGCGCGGGGCGTGCGGCGGAGCGGGCAGCCCGGCCCGCGGCGGCACCGGCGCCGCTGGGCCGCTCAGCAGGCCGCCAGGAGCCCCGCGGAGCCCCAGCCCGGCGCCGCCGGCCGGGAGGAGAGCCTGCCCTTCGTGCTGGACCTGCAGAGCTTGCCGGGGCTGGCCAACGTCGACCTGAGTGCCCAGAACCCAAACATCCAGGTGGGGAGCCCGCCGGGGCCAGCCGGGGTGCTGCGCGCCAGCCACGGCTGGGGCACCCTTGGTGCCTTGCTTGATTCCCTGACAGGCGCGCTTTTGTGAGCAGGGGTCCGTTTCCTAGACTACGCGTGGCTGCTGCCGTGTATCTTGGTAAACACCTCTTAGGTGCACGTAGCTGACACTGATAAATAAACTCCTTGCAGAAGGAGTTTATTCATGCTCTTTCTCCCTGCTCTCCAGAGCCCCTCTCCATAGAGCAAGGATAGGAGTCCCTAAGGAGACATCCTCTCCATTTCTGCATGTTGTATCTGCGTGCTCAATTACCGCTGTTTGGTGACTATCAGACACCTTTATCAACCCGCTGAGTCTGCTGCAATTGGTGCCTCTCACTCTGCCCCTTGTCAGTCCCCCCCAAATGGGAGTCAGGAGGTGAGACCCGTCACGTTCATGGCACTAGTCCCATAGACCAGCGCAGCCCCGATCTCTCAGGCTAGGAGTCAGTGCACAGGCTGGAAGGTTCCTGCTTTGGGGAATGTGCAGCAGCTGGGCAGGCTGTGCCCTGGCTAACTGCGCTGCCTGCGTCTCACTTTTCAGGTGACCATTGAAGTGGTGGACGATCCTCAGGCTGAGATGGAGATGGACTTGTTGAAGGAGACAAGCAATGACTGGTCCCTGACATCCTCTGAGTGGCTGTCCCACAAGGACCTCTTCTGGCCCCTCTTCTGGGAATACACTGACCCCACTGAGGAGGAAGAGGAGGAGGAGGAGGAGGAAGAAGAGGATGACAACCTAGATGTAAGAGACAAAGAGGAGGAGGAAGAGGAGGAGGAAGAGGAAGATTACATGTCAGAGTATGATGATGAGGAGGAGTCCATGCTAAGTGGAGTGGGAGGTGACTGGGACGAGCGGTGGCCTGGGCAGAAGAACTGGATCTTTAAGGAAAAATATAATTACGGTGAGTCCCCTCAGCCCCACGCAGTGAGCAGCCACCCTGTCCTCCCCTGCCCGGTCGGAGCGCAGCCCCCTGCACTGCTAGGAAAGGCACGGCACTCATCCAGGCACAGGCAGATCCTCGCAGAGGATCAGAGTGTGCTGGTGCTCAGCCTCTGTTTAAAAAATAAGCAAGTAAACTGGTGAGCAAACCCAGCACCTGCCTGAACCTGCAGACAGCCACAAATTCCCATGTCACAGCAGGGATTTCCCTCATACGTAATCAGACCAGTGTGCGGATTCTAGCAAAGGCAAACTTGGACTTGAAATAACTTGTAAATGCAGCATCAGAAGGGGTCCAGCCTTGCCCAGTGTGCGGGTACTCTGATCAATTCCTACAGCAAAGCCAGGAACAAGGGCTTGGCTTTGAAACTGTACTTGTCAAGCACTGGGGCTTTCAGGACGATCGTGAGACGGGTGGTAAAGCCTGGGCAGTCAGAGCCCTGGGGTTACTTCCCTGGATTGCCAGTGAAGGCACTTCTGGTTCTTGATATGACTTGACAGGGTAACCTGGCGTCCATCCAGGTGCTCTGGGCAGCACTGGCCCTGAATGCCTCTAAAGATCCTCTCAGGAAAGGGCAGGAGTCGAAGCTGGCCCCAGGGATCCTGGGTGGCTTCAGGTTCCTTTCCTGTTAAGTCCTTATACAAGATTCACTGCTCTCTGCCTGTCCCAGACTATGAAGATGAGGAGGAGTGGAGCACTTGGTCCCCTTGCAGCATCACCTGCGGCAGTGGCAATCAGAAGAGGACCCGGTCCTGTGGCTACGCCTGCACAGCAACGGAGTCGAGGACCTGTGACCTGCCGCGCTGCCATGGTCAGCCTCAGCCTTCACCTGCTGGGTGCCATCCAAGCGCCTGCACAGGGCTGGGGTCCACATGTCATGGCAGAGCAAACTGGGATGGGGAGGGAGCGCTGCGCAGGGCACAGGCTGCATCCGTCTCGGGAAGATCTCCTGTTAGCAGGGTAACAAGGGGATGCTTGTTCCAGAAATGCACGCATCGGGCCTTGTAATGATTGTCCTCTCCAGGATTCAAGTGCCCAGCTCCTCTCCTCTAGGGCACTGCTCATGCTTCAAGAACTATCTATGTGCTGTGATCCTGGTTAATGAAAATATCCATTTGTTTCTCTTAAGAAGCCCTGGTGGGGCTCCATAGCACGTGGTTCATAAAGCGAGGGGAGGTTGATGTCTGTTCCTGATGCTTAATGTGAGCCAGCTCCATCCACAGGGCTTTGTTTAACCCACAACTTTATGCCCTTTGTGGATCTTTTTGGCCTGCATGTCTTCTGTTCGGTCTTCCATGCACAGGACAGCATCAACAAAAGCAGGGAAGAGAGAGTGGGTTGGAAGGGTCGCATCTGCTGCCTTCATACAGTAGAAAGTCTCTGTCACCCGTCCTGATTTTCATCCTGGCCCTTTGCTTTGTCTTTTCTCTCTCAAGGAGCAGAGGGGGAAATGACCTTCCCCACAGAGGAGACTCCTTTTAAAAGTGACAATACCACGGAGCTGTTCAACTCAGGTCAGCCTTTGCTTCTTCCTCGTGCTTGGGACCTGGGTGCTTTCTGTGCAGTTCCTTATGTGGCTGGCTAGCTGGTTGCACTCTGGTCGAGGGTTTCCAGATCTGCTATCAGAATCTAGGTCCTTTCACCAACACTTGCAGACTCTGCTGTGTCGTAGCTAGTTGTGTTGGTTACAACCAGCCTCCCTGTGCCCTCATGAAGCTGATCTATGGTGTTGATACCACCAGCCACCCCCAGGAGTGGCCAGTGGTAGGTGGCCTACATAGAGGTCCTTGCTAGGGGCAATTCTATTCCCTGGAGGGAAACCCCTTCCTGTTCCGTCTCTGCCCTCAAAGGTGGAGCAAGATGATGTTTCTGGTTAGCCTCCATCAGCACCTGCTCTGCCAAGGAGCGTGGTGGCTTCTATCAGCTTGCCTGACCTTGCTGACTAGATTGCAAGCCAGCTAGGTACAGAGCTGGACTGGCGGATGCCTCTCTTACAATTTTTGATGCTTCTCCTGCAGATGTAGACAGCTGTGAGAAGTGGCTGAACTGCAAGAGCGACTTCCTCACCAAGTACCTGAGCAAGGTGCTGACGGATCTGCCCAGCTGTCCCTGCTCCTACCCGCTGGAGGCCGTTTACAGTGCCGTGAACCTGCGGGACGAGCGCCAGGGCAAGAGCTTCCGCTGGCGGGACGCCAGCGGGCCCAAGGAGCGCCTGGACATCTACAAGCCCACAGCCCGCTTCTGCCTGCGCTCCATGCTCTCCTTGGACAGCACCACGCTCGCTGCCCAGCACTGCTGCTACGACGAGCACACGCGGCTCATCACGCGGGGCAAAGGGGCCGGTGTCCCCAACCTCATCAGCACTGAGTTCTCCCCGGAGCTGCACTACAAAGTGGACATGCTGCCCTGGATCCTCTGCAAGGGGGACTGGAGCCGGTACCACGCCGTGCGGCCCCCCAACAACGGGCAGCAGTGCGCGGACAACCCCGCCGAGGAGGAGTACCTCTCCCAGCTGCAGGAGGCCAAGGAATACTAGGCCCTTGCCACGCTCACGGGGCAGCAGGTCTCCCGCACAACCGCAGGGGAGCTCCCGGGAGCTGGTGGCTCCCACAGCAGCCCAGGCCAGCAGGCTGCAATGGCTGCAGACACCCCTCGTGTATCCCTTCCTTGGGAATGCAGCAGCCCGGCAAAGCCCAGGGCCCTGCTCACACGCTCCTTGTTGGTGCCAGGCGGAGGCGGCAGGGTTTACCGTCCAGCTTGTCTTTTCGGAAGGGTGCATTGATTCCCTGCTGATATCCACGGGGGGACAGGTTTATTGCTGGGTGATCCCTGCCATGCCACTTGGGAGGCAGATCTCACACCATCACTTCCCTGGGGTACTTCCTAACATAGGGGATCCCTGGGCTCCAGTGGGGGGAGCTGGAGGGAATGGGAGCCAGTGAGGAGGGTAAAGTAAAAGGGGGACTGTTCCCATCTGCATTTTTCTAAAGCATTCTCTGCAGTTTTTCAGTGCAAGCTCTGAGCTGAGGGTCTGCAGCCTCAATTTGTGTAGGTTTCACACTGCATCTGAGGAGCTGGCTGGTCATGTCTGCACACCTGGCCTGACGTGGGCTGACTGGATTCTAACACGTGGAGGGGGTTCTCAGTGGGGCTGTCCTAGTAACACATAGAGGGGAGGCCTCCCCTCCTCTCAGCTTTTCACATCTACAGTCAAGAAGGAATGGGGAGAGACCTAAGAGGGTGTCTTGGGCTCCTGAAAGTGGGTGAGACAAGAGGAAAGTGACTGCCAGGGCTCCCTTAGCAAGACAACCTTGCCACAGCAGTTTTGGCCATGAAAGAAAACAGTGTTTTGGTGAAGGGAACAGATGAGTGGCATCCTCTGTTGCTGCTTGGAGACAGTCTGCCAAGGCTGCCTCCCCCTTTCTCTGGGGCTGTTCAAGTCCTCGTGCTTCTCCTCGAGTCTGGCCATCCAGGGCACATTAATCTTACAGCACAGCAGCTCACTCAGAGCCTGTGTCCTGTTCGAGTGGGGCTGCTCAGGGTCCCAGTTTGGTCCTAGAGTTTTCCATTCTCCTTTACAAACCAACGCTGAGCAGGAGCCCCTACACCTTTCACCAGACTGTGACCTGTGTCACCCTACACCTACCCCAGCCACTGTCTGTGGCTGGGACACACTCCACCTACTACAGCTCGTCGTGGGTGATTTTAGGGAGCAGAGATTTGTCCTCTGATTCATTTTAGTCAACAGGCCACAAACCTACAAAGTCATGTGGCAGCAGACAGCTGGGGGCCACTCTAATGCCCATGTTAGCTGGTTTCTACTCTGTTAGACCGCAGGGGCCAGCTCCCCATGGTAATGGGAACAAACTCCTCACCACTGTGAGTGCAAAGGTTGCCTTATTTCCAGTCCACTGTTCAACACTCTGGCCCTTCTCCACGGTGCATTTGCCCAGACCCCCAGCAAGAGGCGACCCAGAGAAAGCAGGTTGTCCTCACACACTCACACCATCCTTCTTCCTCTCTGCCCCTTAATTGAGATGCACCTGCAGACTTGAGCTGCCTCAGCACCTACTGTCAATCTCTGCACCTGGGACAATTTTCCTAGTGCAATGCCAGGTGCAGGCTGAGAATGATAGCTGCAGGAGCCAGGAAAGGCATGAAGTGGTTTAATTCCTCTCCTACCCTCAGCAAGAGAGCTTTCCAGATATCCTCTGTTTTCCTCGTTCACATCATCACATCTCATTGCGAAGGCTCCTTCCTCGCTCGTGTGCTTCCTTCTCCCCGCAGGGGCTGTGCCCTGTGCAGCTGGCAGAGCCCTAGGACAGTTGCAGCTCTCCCTGCACAGCTCCATTGCCGTTGCTTTGGCAGGAAGGTGAGCATGGGGAAGAGCTGACGTGTCACAGGAGAGTCAAGTCTGGGCTACGTCACAGTGGCTCCAAGTGACAAAGAAGTGCACGTGCTAACAAAGATGGCATTAATTCTCGGAGTCTGCAGATCACGAATATGACGTTCCACCGTCACCTTGGAGTTGCCTGTTTCTTCCAGCTTTTCACAGGTCCTTGGCAGTTTTCTCCCAGCACGTTTTGGGAATGAGTTTCACAGCTCCCAAACTTCCCACAGAGAAACTAGGCTGAACGTCTTCACCTCTGGGCATTGTGTAGCTAAACCTGACAGAAACCATTCACAACTTTCATTTAGCAAATTCAATGCAGTAGGAGAAATAAAAGGAAGTCAATATAAGGAAGGCTGGTATAATTTCTAGATTAAAGACTTTAACCAAGGTGGCTGGTTACTCTGCATGTTTTTTTTTTCTACTGAATGCTGTTACATGCAATGGTGTCTATCTAGGTTCAAAAGATGGATTGTTCTGTGCTGTTTCTATCTTCATTTAAACAGCTTTTTCCAGGGCCAGTAAATATCCAATCTGTGGGGAGTCTTTCTGGGACTGTCTTGTATCTGTTAATCCTTCTGCCTTTGTTTTTTATAGAATATTGCAGCTTCGATCATCAGTGCATAGGACTTTGCTGGTAAAACAAAAGTATTTATGTAATTGTCACTAGTTAAACAAGTATTCCTGTTTAACTACTACACAGCTTACAGCCACAGACCCAAGTTACAGGTGCTATTAAAACATAAGCAGGCACAGTCCCTTTCCCAAAAAGCACACCAAGTCTAAGTCTTAAATCTCAGTCTAAGATGAAAAGAATTATGAAAAAGGATGAGAAGGAAGATAGAAGCAAATAAGCATGGGTGGAGACTCACATTCTAGTAAGTGTCAGTGACCATGACATGCTGTCTAGCCCAAGTGGTCGTTTGTTGACAGGACTGCTGTGAAGAGAGCGTTCACAAGGAGGTGATAATGAGGGATGGAGGGATCAGGCAGCCTGGTTCCCAGAGCTTATCACCAGTGCAAGGGGCCTCACAGGAAGACCTGGAGACATTTGTACGGAAAGGTGACAGATTGAGTGGCTGAGGCTGTGGAAGGACGGGCTTGTTATCTCTTGGCATCCGGTAGAGTATCCTCACATTTCCTCTCCCATTTCAAATGGCACCTGTACCATCAAAGTACTGGCAGAGAAGTTTGTCTAGAATCAATACATGGACTTCCTTAAAATAACTTCCCGTTAAACATGGATCTGGTATTGGACCTACAAATGGATGGAGGAACTCTGCAAATAGCCTCTCTGGAGTAGGTCAGCCAATTCCTTTTGTTACATTGGCTGGTCTCTGAGGAAGTGCTCTTATAATAAGGAATATCACCCAGGAATTGCCTCCTCTCCCTGCTTATAATGAATATGTCAACCAACGTGCCTCTCCCAAAATGACGCTGTAATTTCTGCAATCAATGCAGGTTCTGTTTAAGAGCAGGTAGAAAACTTTCTTGCCTTGAGTCCCCCACTGAAACTTTGCTGAGAGCCAAGTAGCTACTCTGCCTTGCTGTCTTTGTGGTTTAGAAGATATAGGTACAAACTGGATCATGAGAAACAAGAAGCAGCGTTGTTCCTCACACAAGCACCTTATACACCAAGAGGCTTTGCAGAGCACCGTAAGAAAAGTAGAGGTGAAGCATTTATTTTTTTATTTCATCAAAGATTCTGTCCAGTCCACTGCTATTTAAAAGATGAATTTCTTAGTTTCCCTCCTTAAGTTTATTATTTTATATGTATAATATATATAAAATGTCTTTTATTCCTTCAAAATTTCATAGAAAAGAATTCTTTATCTGATACTGCAATAAAGCACTTTATTTAATATGTATGTGTTGCTGATGTCATTTTTTTGGGACTTTATATGAGAAAGTTGGACTTTATATGAGAGAGGTGACACCACATATAATGTTGCATACTTTGGGCCTCTAACTACAGCTGTGTTGCAAGGACCTTGGTGAATTTGCTTCTTTTTCTTACCGCTTGTATTTGATGGTGTCAGATTAATTTCAATAGCAGAGATACCTGCAGAATTTCCTGAATGCTGCAGATGACAATTTTCAGCTTACCATGAAGGCCCAGAGGAATCTGATTTTCCTGGCTGGTGATATTTTGGTGCTCCCATGCTTAGTCAGAGGAAGGCAGAGAAGGCTGCAAATCAGGACACTTCCAATTGCTTTAATAATAATGATTCAAATCCCAAAGTTTTCACTTCTGAGATGGTAGAAAAGATCCAGAACTAGTATTTTTTCCAAGCTGTGTACTAGCACATTAAAATATCTGGTTCCCTCATATGCAATATTTATTGTTTGTGATGAAGGTGGTAGTTTAAGAACAGAGGCAAATGATGCTGATGGATAGGGGCTGTACTGTTGAGCTGTATGTGTGTGCCTGTGTGTAGACTGAAGATACATTATCCCCTTGCCCAAAAATATATATTACAGGTATCTCCTATAAATAAACATTTTTGTTACCAGTGTGACTGGTCTATGATGCTTGGAAACTTCATTTCACAGAGCCTAGTGGCTGCAGCTCCCTATATGAGTGTATGTGTGAGCTTGGTGCAGAATAGCTACATTGAATTTGAAGGGATTTGGGTACTTAGCTTTGGGACTGTCCTTCAGCAGCTCTGGTTTCCCTGTTTCTGAAACATTCCAAGGTTTCACACTCCAAAGACAGAGATGAAGATGGTCACGGAGGACAGAAGTGGTGGTGTAGGTAGATGCGGATTGCGTGCTAGCCAGAGGCTTGCAGAGGCCTGGTAGATGGAACCATAGCATTAAAAATAAATAAATAAAAATAATTTTAAAAAATTTAAAAGGTGAAATACCATCTTTCATCATTCTCGACTTTCAGCAAACCACATCATTTTTCCACGTGTCTATTAAAATATCTTTCTCCACCTCTTATTTTCCTCTGGTTGGTCTCTGAACTCCTTAGGACAAGACATTTTCTGCAGTGCCTTAAGCGCAGGCAAAAGTGCAAGGTGCCGATGAAATAAAACTAAGAGCACAAGGGAAATGGGAACTGATGTCCTCGGAATGGGAGACAAAATCTGCAAGAATTCCAGCTAGAATATATTATCCTCAGCTCTCCGTCATGGTCACAGGTGTGCAAAAGTCTGGTCACAGTGAAGGAAACGTCTCCTGAGAGCAGACTGTCAGGGTCAGTATTGAGAAGTACCTGAGCTTTGAATCCAGGTTTTATTCCACATCTGAGTGCCTGATGGCCCTACATGAGCTTACTGCTTTAAACAGGTGTTGAATACAAGAGTGGGTGAAAAAACAACATCACTGCAGCTGGGAATCTGCTCTGACAAAATGTTTCCTGGCTACAGCCTCCCAAGCCAAAGCTGATGAGAGCAGAGGGATATATGCAAAGCTTTCCAGGGATCACAACTTTTTGCTGCTGTTAATTTGTTGCATAAATTCCGACCATTTCCAAGTTTTTGCTGTTCCCAGCTGTTTCCCCTCCCTCTCGCGCTCTCTCCTTTGTCATGCTGCTGGCTGCACATCTGTCAAGGTTTATCTGCAAGCCCAACACGTGCTCTGCTCCACAGCTGCCTGGCGCCGGTGCCGGCCCCTGACCGAGGAGGAGCAGCCGGCTCCTCTCCATGAAGGATGTTTTGTCACTCCGAGCCTTCCACGAGCTTTCCGCAACATCAAAAACACTGGAGCTTGGATCCCAGTCCAGAGTAGAGGGGAATGGGCTGAGCTCAGCTGTGCAGAAAAAGGCACAGAGGAAAAAAAGAGATCCCTCTTGGCATGGTGGTGGAGAGCTACTACTGTGTATAATGGGCTAATGCTTTACCCTCTGGGATGAGGTCTCTGCTGTGCTGGATGCTGAGCCCTGCTCCAAAAACTCTTCACGAGAAAATCCTAAAGCCAAAGGAGGGGGAACAGGATGAATCAATATCCTAGTTTTGCAGGTGGGGAAAAGAGGTACTAAGAAATGGAGATATTACCAAAGGTCACACAGTAAGTTTCCAGTAAGCTAGAGCCTCAGTTAATATCTTTACCTCTACTTTAAACCCCAGACTTCTTGACTAGTGGATTTATCTTTCCTTATTTGCCTGCTGACCAAGGAGTGAGCTTCATGTGTCTCAGCTGCACCAGCTCTCTGGCATCTGCCTCATAGCTAAGTTAATGTATACACCGAGAGATCTGTGCCCGGCTTTCCTTGGGCGCGATGCTGTCAGCGTGTGCGAGCCCCTGCTGACCTCCCGCCTCTGCCCAGACGAGCAGGGAGCAGGCAGTGCAGGGACCTTTCCGCTGGGAATGATGTTTCAAAGGGAGCCGTGCATGGTTAGCTGCCTGGGGACCGCGAGGGCGAGCGCAGCCCCTACCTCGGGGGGGAATGTGGGATTTCATAGGAACGTGAAATAGGAAGGAAATTTCATAGGAACGTGTTTATAGCAGCGGGGATCCCACTAATTGTTTGTTTGGTTTCAGGGCTCCTGCTCTAAGAATCTGCTTCTTGGAAAAGGCACAATAAAGCCCAGCTGGGCCCGGAGCAAGCCACTCCAGAAGGAGAAGATGATAAAACCAGAGGAGTTTGGCCTAAGCCCATGGAGCAGACCTGAACCACAAGGCCTCGCCTTAAGTTATAAAAGTGGTTGTGATGGGCTGTGATCCTTGAGTTAAAACTGAAGCTTTGAGAAGGAAAAGAGGAGAGGAGAGGAGAGGAGAGGAGAGGAGAGGAGAGGAGAG
>NW_020455788.1:443592-483788 GCF_003342845.1 Nothoprocta perdicaria | reverse complement strand
GGAGAGGAGAGGAGAGGAGAGGAGAGGAGAGGAGAGGAGAGGAGAGGAGAGGAGAGGGGATTTTCAGTCAGAAATCAAGCTGCCACCTTTCTGGCCCGTGGAAACCCTCCATCATGTTCAACTCTTGGTGCCCTCCCAGCAGTGCTTGCTGGTGGGGACAGTGTGCCACACACCTGCCAAGGTCTCTTTGTAGGAGTAAGAATGAGCTGCAATTTCCCAGCACTTGCCCTGGCAGCTGCAGCATGAATTCTGGGCTAAGAGGAGCTCATGATGGGCGCTGGTGTCCTGAGCAGTGCTTTAGTCCTCCCACCTCAGCGTTCCTGCTCCTGGCCATGCTGCCCTGCCTCAGCTCCCATCCCACTGCCACTGTCACGCGACACAGAGTCAAACTGCAGCCTTGGGGTGGTGCTTATGGATACAGGGGCAATGCCAAACGTACCTACAGGATGCAACTCAGCAACCCCATCTCTGCAAACAAGGGACCTAGGCATTCACAATTGGAGAAGGAACGTCTCGCCCTCCTCTCACGGCCATGCCACCAACAGCTGCCCCTTGGAAGCACATGAGATGTGCTCAGCTGGCCAGGCCCATTCCCTCTTTGGTCCAAGTCTGTGTAAGGATTTCAGCTTTTCCTTTCTCACTGTGTGGAAGCCCACAGGGCTCAGCACACAGGGACACACGCTGCAGAAAACGGGATTAGAAGGGACCTTGAGAAAACACGTAGCCTGCCTCCCATCATGGGGACACGAGCTAGTCATTCCTCACCCACGTCTCCCCCTCTCCCCTGGGCTTAGAGATCTCCAGTGATGGAGATCTCTACATTATCTCTCAGCTTTACTGTTCTTGCAGGAAGAAATATTTTCTTAGCAGCTAACCTTAATCCTTCCTGCTTTATTTTAATACCGTTACATCTTATCTGCAGTGGCCACAGAAAGCAGACTATTTCCTTATTTGTTCCTATCTCTCATGCAGTTGGAGATTTTTATCGTTGTGCTCCCTATTTCCCTCCTCCCTGCCCCTCTTCTTCTCTTCTCTAGACTAAACAAATGCAAGGCTTTCGCTCTTGCCTTAGGAGCAGGATTTCTAGACCTCTCATCATTTTCACTGCTCGTCATTGAGCCTGCTTGAAGTGTCTCAACCTTTCTTGAGCCCCAAACTGAAGCCAGAGGAGCTCATCATAGATTTTCTTAATGATGCTTTCATGAGATCTGCCTAAAACAGTCTGTCCAGACAGCTTTCGTACTCTTCTGCAATGTTTTAAATTTATATTCCTTTGTAAATTCACCCTAATCCAGTCAGCTTTAACATTTTTTTGCAAACATCTTACACACATGTTACTAGTAGCTTCTGTCTCAATGTAAAACTGCCATTCAGTAAGGCCAAATATTTTTTTTTCTGGATTACTTTTTCCATTTGATCAAGATTATTTTCAAATGTATTCTTTTTCCTAAGGATTTTACAGCACTTGTTGCTCTGGTTATGTGGACTTTTACATTATAAATTACGTTATTCTTCTATAATGTAGAAAAAAAAAAAAAGGATTCATTACAGGTCTACTCAACCTTCTCTAATTTGCTAATAAAAATATCATAGAAAATAGTGCCTAAATCCTTAATAAAGCCCAGATGCCTTGCCAAGGAAACAAATTGGATTGACTTGTTATGAGTCACACTTACCATAATGGTGCTGTTTATTGCCTGATTATCTTGGTGTTTATAAATTCATTGATTGAATTTATAAATTGGATTGATTCATTGATTGAATTTATAAATTGGATATAATTGGTGGGTTGAGGCCTGGCTGATTGGCAGAGCTCAGAGGGTGGAGATAAATGGGGCCGAGTCCAGTTGGAGGCCTGTGGCCAGTGGTGTTCCTCAGGGGTCAGTACTGGGCCCGGTGCTCTTCAATTTGTTCATCAATGACCTGGACGAGGGCACGGAGTGCACCCTGAGCAAGTTTAGGGATGACACCAAGCTGGGTGGAGTGGCCGACACTCCGGAGGGCTGTGCTGCCATCCAGAGGGACCTGGACAGGCTGGAGAGTTGGGCTGAGAGGAACCTCCTGAGGTTCAATAAGGACAAGTGCAGGGTCCTGCACCTGGGGAGGAATAACCCCAGGCACCAGTACAGATTAGGGGTCGACCTGCTGGAGAGCAGCTCCACGGAGAGGGACCTGGGAGTCCTGGTTGACACTAAGTTAACCATGACTGAGCAGTGTGCCCTCGTGGCCAAGAAGGCCGAGGGGATCCTGGCTGTATCAGGAGGAGTGTTGCCAGTAGATCGAGGGAGGGGATCCTGCCCCTCTGCTCAGCTCTGGTGAGGCAGCACCTGGAGTATTGGGTGCAGTTCTGGGCTCCTCAGCACAAGAGGGACATTGAATTTCTAAAGAGGGTCCAGCGCAGAGTGACAAAGATATTTGAGCATCTATCTTCTTAGTCTTTCCTCTTGAGTGAGCTTTGATTGAGAGGTAATGTTATCAACACTTACAAATACCTGAGGGGAGAATATAGAAAGGATGGGACCCAGCTCTTCTCAGTCGTGGTCAGTGACAGGACAAGGGGCAATGGGTGTAAGTTGAAACACAGGCAGTTCCATCTCCAGGTGAGGAAGAACTTCTTTATTGTGAGAGTGACAGAGCCCTGGAACAGGGAGGTTGTGGAGTCTCCTTCTCTGGAGGTCTTCAAAACCCACCTAGATGCTGCCCTGTGCCCCGTGCTCTGGGTGTCCCAGCTGGAGCAGGGGGGTTGGACTAGATGATCTCTAGAGGTCCCTTCCAACCTCAGCCATTCTGTGATTTTGCGATACTTTTAACCTATCTGTATTTGTATATTCTTACCACACTAACTTGAAGTAGGGATGAACTGGTGTTTTATAGCTATTGAAGTTAGGGGATTTCAGCCTCTAATTTGTGACCCCCCCCCCTTCCCCTTTTGAAGCTTTGCATACATAAATAACTGTAAAATACACTAGAAAGGCAAAATGAATGATATAATAATTTAACCTAAACCTGCATTCAGTCTCTAACAGCAGTCAACATCAAGGAAATAGGGAAGAAAACTTAAGAGAAGGGCAATCATGTTGCTGCTTTCCTGAAATAATTCCCAACTGCCATCAGCTGGTAGCCACCAGACCTCTTGGGCCATACATAATAGTTAACCTGTTTAATAGCCCTATGGTTTTTTTTTTTGCCCCCATGAGTTTGTCCACTCGTACTCTGAATACATGTAAACTTTCTGTACACATAACATTCATAGGGAATTTGGGAAGTTCCTGAACAGCAGAGTGTTTTTAAAGACCCATTGACTTTACCTGTAGTGTCCTGGCTTTTTTCATTTGATGGCTGCTCCTCATTTGTCCTAATAATTGTGTAGCCATCTAGCATAGGACCAATTCTGACCTCTCATCACTCTGAAAAGCTCCCTGATTACTCCAGTCTCTGTTTCCAGTTCTCTTTAACCTTCATTTCCTTCAGTTCACAAGACTTTCCCTCTTATCCCTTGTCAGTTTAGTTTCTTTAGCCCCACCAAATCGCTGAGGGACTGCAAACTGTGTTCAGATCTCCCGATGCTTCCAAGTAAAACAAAGATCTGGTGTTTCTCATTAGCATCTGTATGGCTGCACCAGATGTCAGCTTTAGTGAACAAGCACGGTGTTTGCCATGAGCAGGCAAATGCTGCACAGTGGGTTTCACTCCCATGCAGCAACTTAGGGCTTGGATCCCCTTCATTAAGCAAAGAGCAGAAGTACTGCAAGACTTAGTGCAGCTGTGTCCTGATAGAGCTGCCACATCCTGATACACTCAGCACCTCAGGCTGCTGGTTCATAGCCCAGTGTTTCACCACAGGCTTCACCAGTGATTCGATCCAATACCTGCTGTTGGGAACAGCCAAAGAATGGATACACATCCTGGTCTGCTGCCTTGGGGACGGCAGCTCCCAGCTCAGGAGACTGGGAGCCAGCAGCAGCACAACTTGGGGCAGGCAGTTTCTCTGGAGCCATCCAGAGCGCTCCAAGAGCCCGAGGCCACAGCGCTCTGCTTGGGGGCTGCTGGCACAGGCCCCAGCACGTCCTAGTAGAGCAGCAGCAGGATGCCCCACGTAAACCCTGTTTGCCATGAAAGGAAGGCAATTAAAATTCCACCTCAGCTGCCTTCCTGCCCCACTTCCTAACCTTGCGGCAGCAGCAGGTGATTAGCGAGGCCGCTTTCCGCTGGATATCTCGGCTCAGCCGTACCAGGGCCAGCCTGCCTGGGCCGGAGCGCTGCTGCCCCGGCGCGGCCGGCTGCTGCTGCAGCTGGGAAAACACCAAGGGAATGCTCCGATTCTCCTAAGTTTGTCACAAATTAAATCAGAACAGGCTCCTTTTCTCTACTTTAAAATGACTGTGTTTTCCTTAAATCAAAGCTTATCTTGTTTGTGAACGGATCATCCGAGGCTGCTATTTAAGATTTCCATATTTCTGCCTAGCATTTCCAAATAGGAAACCATGCATGTGTACTGCACAGCAGGACCAGTCCTTGTAGCATATTAGGCTCCTGCAGCCTGCCAGCTGCATGCAGTAGTACAGCTGTGCATAAGCATCTTGGCAAAACACTTGTCTTCTTTTCCAGGAAAAGGGGGAAACAGGGACATAGGGAAGCCCTACTCCAGCACAAGTGTCTGGTCCTGCATACTTCAGTTTTGGCCAAAGGTCATCAGAGAGATAAATACACAATACAAAAATTTAGTTTCATACCACGTTCTTCAACACACAAACTGAAACTCAGGAAATTCCACACGAACATAACACTCCTCCACTGGGAGGGTGGTTGAACATTGTTACAGGTTGCCTGAAGAAGTTGCCACATCCCCATCCTCAGGAACACTCAAAACCCAACTGGACACGGTCCGGGACAAGCTGCTCTCACTGACCTTGCTTGAACAGGGGAGTTAGTGAACTCCAACAGCAACTATACTGTGATTCTGTGGCTTTGTTAAGACACGCTGTACAATAACTAACCACTTTGGAATAATGATGGGAAAGGATGAGAAATATTTTCCATATTTTAATAAATATACTTACCTGAGTTGCCTGTCAAACAGGCACCAAAGTTCTTCCCCTCGCCCAAACAAGTCCTCTACTGATCGCTACAACAAGCCACTAAGATGGCAAAACAAAACAAAGCAGTTCTTAGTAACATTACTTTTAGTTAGCTAGAGTTGCTCTGTGTAGTGTAGGATTATCCCATCCTGCACTAGCTCAAAGTGCCAACAACTGTCTTCTCCTCCAAAAACAAAATTGAGTACTTCAGTCACCCTAGATGTCAGGCCAACAGGCACTTTTCACTGGAACTGTTTGCTCCCTTCCCTCCTCCTCCCCTCTCACCCTCACAAGAAACTTAGTCAACACAGAAGTTTCCACAAATGGTACTAGCGGGAAAGAACAAGTGATTTTTTTTCCCTTCCTCCTCAATAGCATCCGAAGAGGGATTAGCCAGGAATACACCTCCCTTAGCCTCTACAAGTCCTCTGAACTCCAGCTGATACAACGACACAGACTTCATAGCTTTTTTTTTTTTTTTAAGTTAGGTTTATTTAGGAATAGAAGTATGTACATGTAAGAATCCCCTGCGGCACAAGACATGCACAAAGCAATGAGGGACTGAAAGTGGCGCTGCTCAACGGCCTTCCTCATCATCCGTCATCCCACTCTTCCCAGCAGAGGCTGAGATTAGAAAGGGACAGGCGAGAAATTCATCAGTCCTTGCAGCAGAGTCTTCCAGCAGCGTCTTCCCAGCAACCAATGTTAAAACAAGCGGGCGCCGTAACCAAATGTCTGTTTTATGCCCTCAAAGTAGTAGCGCTGCCAGCCTTGCTTTGTTCTCTCCTCCTCGCTGGCAGGAATGCCTTTGCCTTCCAAGCACACTTCTGTCTCCCCACCTTTGTCGGTGAAGTTCAAGGTAATTGTTGCAAAGTGCCCTACAGGAAGCAAAACAAATCTGTCAGCACATGGTACGGTATGAGCTGCCCAGAGAGCTGCTTCACTCCTCTCACACAGCACCAGAAGAGAAGAGCGCACACCCAAACCGAAACAGCACTCTCCAGGATGCTCCCCAGAAGGATCTATTTATGACAGCAGGTCTTCCTTGGAAAGAGAGGCAAGAGAGCGCTCCCTTTTCACACGTCTCCAAGCAGCTGCAGCAGAGCAACCTGTGACTTTGTTGTTCCTAATCCCTGATCACTGCCCTCAGCAGTGGCTCACGGTCTGACCCAGCCATCCGGGTTACGAAGCTGAGGTGAGACTGGTGCAGCTCCCAGAACGCTGCCATGTTCCTTCCCACTCCCTCCCAGTGCTAGCTGAAAGGCAGGATGGTAAACGGGACTGGAATTCTTTGCATACAGGCAAGGCTGCAATACCACAGCCCACTTTTGGGCTACTTACCAGCTGGCCAAGATTTAAATCTCCATTTCATAATAAGTTGTTTCTCAGGGACCTAGGAAAGAGAAAAAAAAACGTCTGAGGACTTCCACATCCTACAATCTTTAATAGAGAAGAACTAAGAACTAAAACTGTGCTTGATGGGAAGCCTTATATGTTTCTTATATATATGTTACACATTATATGTTCTTATATCACAGAATCATAGAATCACAGAATAACATAGAATCATGAAACATGAAAAATTGCATCTTAAAGCTGACTGTTCTTTCTACCCCTTTACCAAGAAGGTGGTCAGGCTAGATTTGAATCATGCAAGTTAAGGGCTCAGGAAAAAAGTTGGGAAGCCTCACAGATTCAGACTCCAGAGGCACAGCTTCCGAATACTGTACCTCACGTTCAGATATTACAAACTGCTCTAAGGAACCCACTGAGACTAATTCCTGACACGACACTGATGCAGTATCCCTGTTCAGAAGGCTTAAATGGCATAAAGGCCTAAGTGGAAGAGAATCAGTCACTACTGCTGAGCTCCACCCCAAACACCCACAATTAAAACAAAACAAACAAACAAAATAAACCCCACACTTGGAAGAACAAACAAATAATCAACCACAAACAGTCACAGGGCAGATGCTGGACTAGAAGTCAGATTTCTTCCCCCTCAAGCTAACATCTTGTACACTCATATTATGTTCCAGCAATAGAGACCTTCAGTAGCTGCAGGGATTATACATGACTACCTACCACCAAGGAGGGACTAAGGATTAGTGAATTGAAGAACTGTTACAAAATACATGCATCAAACCTAACCTGCTCTCTCCCGAGCAAGATCGAGGATCATTAGCTAGTACTTACTAGGTCAACAAACTCTCCTGTAACGCTGCCATCCAGCAGCTGAAACTTCCCTCCTTTATCAGCCTCCAAGGCTGCTTTTGCATGGGTGAAAGCTTGGACCATCTGCAAAGAATTCAGGAAGAGGCCTGTATTATTTGACATTATCTGCTTGCAAATTTGTTGCTTAATGCTTCCCACACAACTACAGAGTTCCACAACTTCTAGAAGAGTAGGACAGCCCATAATGTAAGGTCTTTAATAAAGAGACCAAAATCCTGCTTGAGGCAGAAGCAGTAATGTTAGAGTCCCTCCAGCAGCATTTTGCTCACCAAGAGAAAAGAAGCCACAGCTCCTTTGCCACACAGTAGTGTGCAGGAAGGAATTTAAGCAGCATTTCCCCGGCTTTGAGACTGCCTAACCTTAAAAGGAACAAAGCCCCCAAAACTGTAAATTCCAAGAGATCTGATCACATGCAGAAAGCGATGCAACTATAGGTAAGTGCTGAGAATTGCAAGGAACTGGCTCCTGGCTGGTGTTACTCCCCTTTTCAACCGAGTGAAAAGGAGCAGGTAGGAGCTGTGAGCACCTATTTTATTGACCAGCTTTCTTATTCCACTCCCATGCACAAGTGTGCCACAGAGCACCTTGAAAAGCTTCACAGGAAGAGCCTTCCCTGTGCAAAGGGCAGCTGTTTGCACAACAATCATGGACTTACCTCCTGAGTAACGAATACCCGGTAGAGCTCCTCAGGAGATGTTAAGAATGTGTCTTTCAAGCTGATCTTACACGTAGGGATCTTGACGCCCACGGATTTGGCCTGCGACGTTGCTGTACTGCTGCTAGCAGCGGTCTAATAAAATAGCAAACAGCAGGGAAGCACACACATGCTTTCCCCCCATCAAACCTAAACAAGCAGGCATGCAGCCGAGAGAGAAACAGAAATCTTTACACCATCCTGGAGTGCATGAAGGAGACTGAGCACTCTATCTGAATTAAGAAATACCACATTCTGACAATGGACACAATCAGACCTGCACTACAGATTCCCAATATATACCCAATATACACACATATGAAGAAAAAAAGTTGTTGCAAGCCCGAGTAATATGCCATATATTTTTTCAGAAGTCCCCGAAACACAGTTTCGTTTTGTTTACCTTACGGTCTTCTGCTTTAGGTGCCACCTGAGGTGCTGTTTCCATATGCTCGCCATTCATCGTGGGCAAAATCATCCCCTGGGTGAATTCTGCAAAGGCAAGGGAATGCTCATGAAACTAAAAGATAAGCAAACCTCTCAGCTGATCTTTGAAACACAATCAAAAAGGGCCTTCCACTTTCTCCCCTGCTTTTACTAGCATCCACATCTTTATTTCTTAATAACAACAACAACAAAAAATCTTTTTATTATTTAAAATGTACACAACTGAATTTCTATGTATTCCTACTTTCCCTAGCCCACAAAATCATATAGCTCTCTCTAAATAATATCCTCATCTTCCACTGGGAGACAGCAGCACCCAACATACCACTAAAGGCTTTAGGAAACCCAGTGGTACAGAAGTTTGATGCTGGAAAAGCAGCAAACAGTCCTATCTGTACCAAGCAAAACTCGAATATCCAATGTGGATGGTGTACATCTGGTAAGTAGATTTGTTATCTATAAAATAATGGCTTCAGATGATAAGACACCAAAACTTGCAGTGCAATGTCAAACCGTCAGGTTCTTCCTCAAAACCAAACAGCACCAGAGCATTCTGTCTTATTAGTGTGGCAAAAGATAAAAAGCCACAAAAACTAGTAAATCAGAAAACTAGAGAAACTCATAGAGGACAATCAAGCCAAACACCAGACTGTGCCACATGCAGTGACAGACACCCTGTGTTACTGTGGTAGAAAGTACGTGTTTCCCTGGCATAACTTCCTCTGTCGCTGGGCTTCAGTGCATGAAAGACACGCTCAGTTTCAAAACATACCTCCAAAACAACTGCTTATTATTGGATTATCACTGAAAAGTGATAATCCTGCCAACACCTTTCAAAAGAGAAGAATAACTGCTGCCATTTAGAGACCATTTTATCGGGGTGCAGTGAGGACAGGAACTGCCTCCTCTTTTCTCCAAGCCTTTATTTAGCAATAGCCCACAAAGGTCCAAAACCACTTCTCCCTCTCAGTTACATACCTGTTTTGAGAGTGCTGATGTAAGTTTTCATTGCATCTCTTATTTTTTTTGTACCCTCTTGCTTCATCAGGGTCTTCAAGTTAGTGTCAGGCTCATCTTTAGCAAGGCTGACAAGGATCTAAACCAAGAAAATAACTGCTAGTTAACAAAGCCACATTTAGCAAGTCCTTTATCACTTGATTCAACATCCCAGTTAGGCTTTGATCTAAGTTTTCACGACAAGCTGTGCAGTTTTATAGTCTTAGATTTCACTTTCAGTTATAATCCTTTATCTACTGCCAGCCCATTTTAAGTTTTACACCTAGCCATACTCACTCACAGGTTACAGGTGCCATATTTGTACAAGAAATGAATTTGTTTGATAACAACTTGGGTTTAAACAGTCCCCAACACCAGAAGAGGCCTCTGCAATTGCTTAAAAAATAACAGGGAAATATTAACACTACCAGAACTCCAAGCAAACAGCAGTGGAGTCAATACTATTAGCTTACCTCAACTTCATCAATGTCGTTTTCATCCGAGAGATTAGGAATCTCCACGTATCCTTTATATTTCACTCCTGTTTTTGAGGTACCTGCGAACAGCAAACATGTCCAGATCAGCATTCCTTACTCCGCTTGTTCCAAAAGCACCCTTGTGCTGTGTTACAAGAAAAACACTTTTCTTCAGTATTATTTCCTAGATGAGCGCAGTGCCCTTAACCCCACGCTTGAACCTGGCTGTGAAACAGGGGGAGAGACCATCACTCACCAGTCCACGCCAGCTTAATAGCCCACTCGTAGAAGAAGATGAGCTTCCCTTTGCGGTTGTTAATGGAGGCCTCTCCGTCCAGCTTGCTCACTTCTGTCACCTCGCAGGCGCCCTCCTCGCCCTCCACCCTGACGGGCAGCAGCAGGGCTCTCAGCCGCTCCGTGGACCAGTTGGAGGCATCGCGCTCTGTCCTGCGGGGGGAGCAGCGCGGCGGGGCGGCTGAGCGGACGCGGGGCCGGGCACCACACCGCTCACGGCGGGGACAACCGAGCCGCCCCCAAGCGCCCCGCGCCTCCCAAGCGCCGCAGGGGCTGGGCGGGCGGAGCGGGGCCGAGCGCGGCCACCCGGGACCCCAAAGGCCCGCACAGGGCCCGGGACTGCGGCCTGCTCTGCCTCCCCGCGCCCCGGACAGCCGGCGCGCAAGGAAGGGCCTCGCGGCCCGCAGGCCCCGCCGCCCGCCCCGCGCTCACCAGTGCCAGTTGTTGACGTTGGTGGCGTCCGCGCGCTGCTCCACGATCCAGCGCGGGTCTCCCTCGCCCCACTTGGCCATCGGGACCGCTGCGCTCCCGCCGCCGCCGCTCCGCGCCGCCCGTGGAAACTGCTAGAACCGCCGCGCCACCTCTCGGCTTCCGGCACCGGCACGGGCCCTTCCGGCGCCCTCCCCCGCTCCGGCCAAGCCCGGCTTTCTTGGTTCCACCCCGCGCCGCCTCCCCGCTCCGCCCGCGGCCGCTCCCCGCGGCGGGTCCCGGGGCCGCCCGCAGCGCGGAGCGCGCAGTGTCCGCAGGACCCTGCAGGGGCCGCGCTGGGCCCCGCCCGCTGCCCCTTGCAGTGCGGCCGCGGCGCCGCGCGGGGCATGCCGGGACTCGTAGTCCGCGGGCGCGGGGCCGCCGGGCCGGGGGGCGGCGGGGACACTACAGCTCCCGGCATGCTGCGCGGCCGCGGCCGCCCTTCCTCCTGCGGCGCCGTGAGCGGGGCCGCGGTCTGCGCGGAACGGGCGAGGCGAGGGGGCGAGAGGCGAGGTGGGCAGGCGGCGGCGGGGCCGGGCAGGCGGCGGGGCCGGGCAGGCGGCGGGGCCGGGCGGCCTGGTGCTGCGGCGGGAGCCGTTGACGCGGGAGCCGTTACCGCGGGAGCCGTTGACGCGGGAGCCGTTGACGCGGCGGGAGCCGTTGACGCGGGAGCCGTTACCGCGGGAGCCGTTGCCGCGGCGGGTGCCCGTGTTGACGCGGGTGCCGTTGCAGATGAGCCGCGCGCGGGCGGACGAGGAGGAGTACTGGCACAGCTCCAAGTTCCGCGCCTTCACCTTCGACGACGAGGATGACGAGCTGTCCCAGGTAGGGCCCCCGGCCGCAGCCCTCCCACCGCCGGGCCCGGGAGCCCGCGCCTCGGCCCTCTGCAGCCCCTCTGAACCCCTCTGCAAGCTGCCATGCCCCCTTCCCTTCCCTCCTTCCCTCCTTGCCCCGTGTCCAGCTGCAGCGCCCACGGTTTAGAGCCGCTCGTGTCTCGAGGAGAGGAGGGGCTGCCTCTGGCCGACAGGCCCCCCTGCACCGCTGCGTGTTTGTGTGGACGAGAGCCCCCCTGCACCGCTGCGTGTTCATATGGACCGGCACCAAACGCCTCCTGCGGGCAGGATCCAGCCCTGGGGGCTGCAGGAGCCTGGCATCACATCCCGAGGGGGGTTGTTTGAGGAGGTCCTGGGAAACAAGGGGCTCCGTGCAGCGCCGGTGGTCCTTAACATGACCTTTTCCTTGTCCCTAGCTGAAGGAGTCCAAGCGGGCGGTGAACAGCCTTCGGGACATTGTCGACGATGACGACGACGACCTCGAGAAGGTCAGCTGGAGCGGGGAGCCTGTGGGAAGTAAGTGCAGAGGGACCCCGAGCTGTCTTTGGAGGCAGTAGGGTTAGAGTTGCCATTCAGCTTATGCTGTTTATTTGAGGTCAGGAGTACTGCAGGCTATCTGCTTATCCTTTTGCTTCAGATAAATTTATAAGCTGCTGGTATTGCCTGTGTGGATATGCTCAGAAGAGAAGAAGCAGAAGCAGATGCCATAACTAGAGAGACGGCAGAAAGTGCAGAGATTTTACTATGATTTTCTCAGTGCATATTTTAGCCTAGAGCAGGTATTTGTGAGTTGAAAACATTTTGACTTGCATCATCTTCAGTTGTTTCTCATGTTTATGGGTGATACCTGCTTCATGCTGCTGCCATCTCATGTTCTCTGTGCTTTGCCTTGCAATAATTTAAGGAGATATTTTGACATTTGGTTTGTGTTTTAGGACAGACTCCTATACCTGAAGTTTGTAGCGAATTGAAAGCATTAAACAAATCTGTTTCTGGAAATGGTGGGAGCAGGCTCACAGTCCTCACACAATTACTGTGTGCTGCTTTTTGGGCCTACTGCTGCCATAAAAACATTTCAGGCCTTTGCTATCTATTGGGCAGTTTTCAAACAGCAAAAGTTTAAATTTGAATCAGCCAGAGGACTTTGAAAGAGCCCAGTCTTCCTGCTGTGTGCTGCAGCTCTTCCCTGTGGTTCAGGTCTGTTCTCTTCTGGTGTAAGGTCTCTGTCCGTGGCCTATTCTTGTGTCACACTACTCTGTCCTAAAAGTATGTGTTATCCAGCTGCATGAAAAGCCATAGCCAGCTGTACAACACTGCTGAAATACAACCATTTCTGGAGGAAACGGAGCTTATTATTGCTTACTAAGCAATATTACATGATGTTGATGTCTGTGCGCTGCATCTGATTCGTGCTGGGGATCAAAATGTGCTGGGTTATGCTAGCATGAATCTGACCTGACCGGACACATGCATTCCTGCTTCCTTCCTAAGGAAGATTCTAAAGATACTCTTTTATTGATTTTCTTTTTCTCTGGTTTAAATGGCTACAGTGGTCCTGTCTGTACATTTTGTCTGTCAGGTATCTCCTGGTCAATCAAAGAGACAGCATCCAGCAGCACCAACTCCCTGGAGAGCCGAGATTCCGGTCTGCCGAAGGGCTCTTCCTCCTATACTGCTCTTCCTAAACAAGCCTCCTCCTACTCCCTAAGCAGTCTATTCAAAGGTAAGATTCTATAGATGCTATACAGTTTGGACAAATGGGCTTTTTTCAGGAGTCTCAATAGGAAATCATTTTATCTTAGTATTTTCTGCAAGGCATATTGCAAAACAGGAAAGGTCTGAGCTCTTTTGAAGCTATACCTCAAATAGGTAAATTTTCTAACTGGATCTATCTAGCACTGGTCAGAAATGGGAGTCAGTGCTTGTCTTTTGCAGAAGAAGATAGTTTTTTTTTTCCTGAGGAGACTTTATAGCTTCTTAAAGCCCAAGTTTCATGGAGTAGCAATGTAGAACATAGCGCAAAACAGGCCATAGCTAGATCCATGTGGCCTGCATTTGGACTTGGGTACTATGGGGAAGACAAGCTGATTATCTTTTACCTGGAGCTGGCTGCTGGCAGCTGGCTGCTGCTGTTGTTTGCAGCTGATTCAGCAGCATATACCACCTGGCAGTAGCAGTGGTAGCCCAGCAGCATGCAGGAGTTCAGCTCTCTTGTCTTGCAGCTAGAGAATGAACCAAACTTTATTTTCTCTCTTTTTTTTTTTTTCTGGAGTGCTTTTTAGTCACAGTTTTGATAACATAGTGGTGAGGAAGGGTATCCAAGTCAGCCCTGGTGAATGAAGCTTCCCTGTGTTGCTGAGGCCTTGGTGATGCTGTACCCACAGGCCACTGTTCTGCAGGCTGTCTAGCTTCAGAATATTTCAGAATATTTCAGAATATTTAAGGTTGGAAGGGACCTCTACAGATCATCTAGTCCAACCTTCCTGCTCAAGCAGGCACACCTAGAGCATGTGGCACAGGGTGGCATCCAGGCGGGTTTTGAAGACCTCCAGAGTAGGAGACTCCACAACCTCCCTGGGCAGCCTGTTCCACTGCTCTGTTACCCTAACAGTAAAGAAGTTGCTCCTCACCTGGAGACGGAACTTCTTGTGCTTCAGCTTGTGGCCATTACCCCTCGTCCTATCGCTGGCCACCAGTGAGAACAGCCTGTCCCCTTCCTCCCTGCATTCTCCCTTCCTGAACTTATACATATTAATCATATCCCCTCTGAGCCGTCTCTTCTCCAGAGAAAACAGGCCCAGCTCGCTCAGCCTCTCTTCATACGAGAGATGTTCCATTCCCTTAATCATCCTGGTTGCCCTTCTCTGGACCCTCTCCAGAAGCTCCACGTCCCTCCTATACTGGGGTGCCCAGAACTGAACACAGTATTCCAGGTGCGGCCTCACCAGAGCTGAGTAGAGGGGCAGAATCACCTCCCTTGACCTGCTGGCAACGCTCCTCCTGATGCAGGCCAGGATGCCATTTGCCTTCTTGGCCACGAGGGCACACTGCTCACTCATGGTTAACTTAGTGTCAACCAGGACTCCCAGGTCCCTCTCCGTGGAGGTGCTTTCCAGCAGGTCAAGCCCTAATCTGTACTGATGCCTGGGGTTATTCCTCCCCAGGTGCAGGACCCTGCACTTGTCCTTATTGAACCTCATGAGGTTCCTCTCTGCCCAACTCTCCAGCCTGTCCAGGTCCCTCTGGATGGCGGCACAGCCCTCCGGAGTGTCGGCCACTCCACCCAGCTTGGTGTCATCCGCAAACTTGCTCAGGGTGCATTCCGTGCCCTCGTCCAGGTCATTGATGAACAAGTTGAACAGCACTGGGCCCAGCACTGACCCCTGGGGGACACCACTGGCCACAGGCCTCCAGCTGGACTCGGCCCCATTTATGACCACCCTCTGAGCTCTGCCATCCAGCCAGCCCTCGATCCACCGCACCGTGTACTCGTCTAGCCCACTGTCCCGGAGCTTCCGTATGAGGATGTTGTGGGAGACAGTGTCAAAAGCCTTGCTGAAGTCAAGGTAGACAACATCCACGGCTCTCCCCTCATCCAGCCAGCCTGTCACCCCATCATAGAAGGCTATGAGGTTCGTCAGACATGACTTCCCCTTGGTGAATCCATGCTGACTGCTCCTCAGCAGCTTCTTCTCCGCCATGTGCCCGGAGATTCTCTCTAGGATGAACCGCTCCATCACCTTTCCAGGGACAGAGGTGAGGCTGACCGGCCTGTAATTGCCCGGCTCCTCCCTCTTGCCCTTCTTCTGGCCTTGGCCAAAACATGGCAGATAGGGCCAGGGTGCCACATGGTTTGTGATGCCACAGGCTATCTGAAAGCCTTAGACTGCAAGCAGGTGAGTCTGGGGTGTGACAATATAGTGTGAATTGTTGTGCAGAGTGGCTTATTCTACACTGGGGTAGCCATGGCAGACTGGCTTGTGGTCTAGAGCTATATTTGTTTTCATTTCAGGGCGAAACAAGCTTCCAAGTTTCCAGTCCCTTTCCGATGGTAAGTCTTGAATCTTTGCCTTGTTTTGGAAGGAGTGTGGTATTGCATAAATGGTTTGTACCCAAAGCATTTCCAAGGAATGGGTGGTGTCGTCTTCCTTATATTGCAGAAAAGGAAACTGATTCATATGTTTGCTAAAAGTCACCCAGCAGCAAAAGAGTTGGCAGGATGGTTTGGGTGCTACATGTAAGTGAAGAGTATTGAGTTAAATTCTAAACCAAACACTCTTCATTTTGTGCTGCCATTTGATTCTTGAGTTCAGGTCATCTACCAGACAAACCAAGAAAAGAGTAGTTTCAAAAGTGAGCAAATCAGGATTTTGATGTGCTGTTACTCATCGTTTTGTCTTTCCCTCCCAGCCCTCTCTGACACAGGGGTTAAAAACTATGCTCCAGAGCTGCGCAGACCGAGAGCAGAGTACAAGGTGAGTAGCCTGTGTTTGCAATGCGGAGACCAGAGCACTGCCAGGAGAGCTGCCTACTCTAAAGATTTTATGGGAAGTGATTAACCGGTATTTCAGAGAGCAGAGTGCAATGCAGGGGGTAGGACAGGGAGGTGCAAGATGTAGAACCAGCCTCATGGTAATTTAGGCATAGGAGAAAGGAGCTTTGGTTCCACAGGAAGGGTTATTAGTTGTTCTTTCCCTTAATCTTGAGTCGTGTCCATCAGTCTCTATGAAAGGAACTCTTCATAATGCCTTGCCTGTATGTTCCTTTCATGCTGGATCAGATGCATTGGAATCATTTATATTCCTTAAATGAAATGGGAACCTACAGCCTTCTAAATCCCTTGTTCATGAATCACAGGAACACCCTGGTCAGGGAGAGCACAAAGATGGAGTTCCAGTTGGCAGGAATGTTCTTCTTCCAGGTAGGCAGTGTTAGATGTTGCTGAATCTCATGGGTTTCAGCAGCCACCAGATTTCTCCTGTCCCAGCCTGGTAGATGGGAGGTTGTGGATTTGTGTTTCCAGGTCCAGCCAGTAACAAGGCTGAGCTAGTTCCCAGTAGGCATGTGCAGACACACACAGCTAAAACACTTGGCCACACAGATCAACAAAACCAAAACCAAAAGCAGACACGCATCCATACAGCACTGAGGTCGAGGGTCTGCATTCAGGATGGAGCTCCCTAGCAGAGTGTGCCCACACCATACAGGCCTCTCCAGTAGCTGGCACCTGGGTGCTCAAGCCCTTGTCTGTTGTGCCACTTCTGTTGCTCGTGCTTGGACTGCTTCCCCTGCTCACTGTTGAGGTGAACGCACTTGCATTCACACACATGCAGTTGGAGTAGAGCAGCAACTCCCATGCAAGATGATTGAAAATAAGATTTAATATGAGTATAAGATAGACTGCAGTGATTAAGTGCAGGGCTCAGTCAGACAAGCATACAACAACAGATAAGCCCCCTGTTACACTTGAGTGGCACATGTTATTCCTTTTTCCCACCATTTTCACTTGTTTGTTCCTCCCCAATTTACACTCATCTCTCCCTCTTTGTGCTTTTTGTCCTGTAATCCTGTAATGACACACATATTCCCACAACCCTCTTATAACATCCCAAGTTTCTTTTTCTCCTGCATCCAATATTAAGTCCTTTACATCTTTAGAGTTGTGAGGTGTTTGGGGAGAGTTTCTTTGGTTTCCTCATATTGACAAGTTTCATAGAAGGGTGAGGAGCTAATCTGTCTTGTTGATGGTAGATGGGAGTAGCCAAGTCGGTGTGTTCAGTTTACACTGATTAGGTTGCTGGGATTCTTTGCCCTGTCTGTAGTCATCTGATCTTCTCTAAATCTGTGTGTTTGTGGTGATTATACCTTCACCTAGCAGACAGCACTTCTGAAAGTGCAACAGGAGAAATAAATGCTCCATGTTGTTTCCTGCTCTGTGCTCTAGTAGAATCATAGAATCATAGAATCATAGAATGCCGAAGGTTGGAAGGGACCTCAGAGGTCATCGAGTCCAACCCCCCTGCTCACGCAGGGTCACCTAGAGCACGTGGCACAGGGCTGCATCCAAGCGGGTTTTAAAGATCTCCAAAGAAGGAGACTCCACAACCTCTCTTGGCAGCCTGTTCCAGTGCTTTGTCACCCTCACAGTGAAGAAATGCTTCCTTAAGTTCCTGTGGAACTTCCGATGCTTCAGTTTGAAGCCATTTCCTCTAGTCCTATCCCTGCCCACCACTGAAAAGAGGCCGCCCCCCTCCTCCTCACTGCCTCCCTTGAGGTATTTATACACGCTGATCAGGTAGTACCTTCAGGAATAGTGAAAGAGGAAGGAAGGGGCTTTGCACAGCCCCTAAAGAAGACAGGAAGATGTAAGTGGAGTGGAACTAAGAAAGAAAATCCAGTGTTAGCTTTAAAATAGTGTTCTGACAGTGACAGGCTTAGGAGCTGCCTTTGGCCAGACGTGCTGCAGGGAGACCCAGTGCTCAGGACATTTGACGCTTAGCTGTGTAGTGGCTTCAAAGACTCATATGCAACAGTTCCCTAATGGGAGAGAACTGGGCAAGGCCTTTATTCCCTAGATCTGTGATTTCGGTAAATCTTCAATTCATTTTAATTTTCGTATCCTGAAAGCTGCCTTTGTGTATTCCCTTTCTCTGTGTCTTTTGAGAGAGACAGAGTGCTGCACTATGACCGCTTGTCACCACCACCGTTACAGCGGTAATATGACCACTAAGTCACATAGACTTAGATGCCTGCTTGGGAGTCTGAGTTGGAGCCTGGCTTGATCCACCCGTTGTTTGCTGCTTCTATATCCTCGTGTCTTTGGGGGAAGTACTTTGCTCACTGCAGCATCTGTCGCATGTTGTCTGAAGATAGTCTAGCTACAGACCTCAGTGCTGTTGTCACATTTGACTAGTCCTGTGTGATTGCCCAAGCCCCTACCTAAGGCTGCCAGCCTTGTGTTCTCCACACTGCAATGGAAAGCTGTGCAGAGGTGTGTCTGAGCTGTGGTAAGAAACTCAGTCCTTCTTGCTCAGTTCTGGACTTGTCAATTTTACACATATTTTGTTAGTCCTTCTGAAAGCAACTTGGAGTTTTAATTTGCAGGGAGGATACCCTTTTGAAATGCACTTCATATAAAGGATGTGGTGATGGGCCTTACACAGGCAATAGAAAGACTCCCCTCTTGGCCTCTCAGCCTCTAGTATTCACCACCAGTGTGCAGACTCTGAATGTACAGCATTCCTACCTGAGGACTGTAAAGATTCATCAGCCTAATCGTCTCCCTGCAGCAGCAGAATGAGAAGTCCAAGAAGCTCTGCCTGGGTCTGAACCTTCCCTGTGCAGAGTGCCGTTCGGGTAGGGCAGGACAGTGTGCAGACCTCTCCCTTAGTGGCTGGGTTTGGTTGTCCTGTCAACAGAGACTGACTCTGGCCAATTGCTCTGGTCCAACACAACTGAAAGCCAGGTTGGAGCCTGCAAGGGTAATCAGGCCTCCAGAGGTTTAAAAGTCCTGTTTTGTTTTGTTTTTGTGGCAGGATTACAGCAGTGACTGGAGCCCCAAAGATACTGTCAGACGAATGCAGAGGGGCAAGGTAAGGACCTTCCTCTTCGTCTGCTTGCAAGAGAGGAGTGTGGGTGCACCCACACTGCTTTACACCTTTCCCAATAATTACCAGCTGGTTATTACCAGCTGTCATATGTTTTATTCTGCATGTGTCTGCTGAAATGGGGCAGATGGATCAAAGATTGAGATAGAACATATTTATGGGATAAGAGGAAGAAAGCAAAAGTCCTGCAATTTCAATTTTCTCATCTCCATGGCAAGGGCCCTACAGAATGTCCTCCCTCTGATGTTTGGGAGTTTGACCTTGTTACAGGGGTGCTTCGGGGAGCTCACTGTGCAGTGTTTGCTCTCCTGGCCCAGGCAGTAATGAGAGCTGATTCTGTAATCTCTGTGGCCAGACGCCCAGGGATCATGCAGTGCATGGTGTTAGTGCATGAAAAGTTCTCCTGTGGGTGGGAAGACAGTTATTCATGTTGCTGGAGGGCTCAAGAGGGAAGAATGGGTAGGATCTTGGGGCTTGGTCCATTCGGGGCGCTTGCTTGATCACCTCTTTACCATCTTTTACCTCCTCTGACTCCAGGTCTGCTCTCTAGAGAGGTTCCGCTCCCTGCAGGACAAGCTGGTGCTCTTGGATGAAGCTGTGGCGGGGAATGATGGAAATGTCATTACAGCTGTGAGTCCTGCTGGGGCCATATGTGTGTAGGGCTGGGACTTCCTTGGTTACCCCACAGAAGGCCTTGTGTGAATGCAATGAATTGGCCATTTAATACTGCAAGATGAATGATTATTCTTTACTTAAAACCAAGAATTGACCAAAGAGTGTCAAGGTTGAAGGCTGAGAAGCTACATATTGCTGCTGACTTTCCTGCCACTCCATAGAATTCCCATTAGGTGATAACAAGGAACCTGATCCTTCAGCTTTACAGACCTCTGCAGCAAGATCTTGAAGGCTAAGGTTTAATCTGCTCATTGCAGCACGGAAGACTTGAGGGATCTTGCCAGCTTATCTGGCTTCCAGAACATCATACAGTAAATGGGGCTGTGTCAGAGCATCCTTGACCAGTTTTTTTAAGCCCTGTAGTCTCCCAAGCAAAGCTTTGTCTATGTAAAACTTGGTCTAATTGGTCTAAGTTCTAGAGAATCGAGGCTGCTTGCCCAGTGTCTGGCAGGCAGCAGAATTTAGTGCTGCAAAAGTTGTGTACCTTCAGAGGACTTTTACAAAAACTTCCTGAGGCCTTGACCAGTTTGCTGTCTGTCTGTTTTAATTCTGGTAAAATTTGATCTGTTCAGCTGAGGGCTGCCTCTCTGTGCTCACAGGTCCTGATATTCCTGAAACGGACACTAAGGAAAGGTAAGCATGACTAGAGTCAGAATTTCTGTGATGTGTTTGAGTTAGAGGCAGAGGGCTGGTTCTTTCACTGACTACAGGTCAAGAAGAGAAAGTAGCTGGGATATTGCTGCTTTACTGAGCATGAAATGTCTGCGAGTGCAGTGAGTGTAAAATGGGAGGGGAGTGATGATGCCCAAAAAAGCTCCAGAAAGGCTTGGAGCACTGGTAGGTGATAGTAGTGATGGGGTGAATCCAGAGGGACAGCAAGCTGTGATTTCAACCCTGTCTCTAGATTTCTAGGGTTATGCTTTGAGGAAGGAGCAGGAGAACAACAACACAGATAATTAAGGGACTGGAGCATCTGTCTTAGTCTTTCCTCATAAGCGAACTGGGCCTGTTTAGTCTGAAGAAGAGAAGGTTGAGAGGCGGTTACCAACACGTACGAATACCCAAGGGGAGAGTGTAAAGAGGTTGGGGCCAAACTCTTCTCAGTGGTGACCAGCAACAGAACAAGGAGTAATGGGTACAAATTAAAACACAGAAAGTTTAATCTCCATATGCAGAAGAACTTCTTTACTGAGGGTGACGGAGCCCTGGAAGAGGCTGTCCAGGGGGCTTGTGGAGTCTGCTTCTCAGGAGATCTTCAGACTCACCTGGATTCTGCCACGTGCTCTAGATGTCCCTGCTGGAGCAGGGGGGTTGGACTAGATGATCTCTAGAGGTCCCTTCCAACCTGAACCATTTTGTAATTCTGTTGTGGATCCCAACAGTGTTTTGTAGCTCTGCAGTGTGCTTAGTCCCCTCTGACAGTGCTGACATGTTAGAGCTAACAACTTGTTTTACCCATGTGCATGCCTCCCTCTAACCCATAGAGATCTTGTTTCGGGAGCTGGAGGTGCGGCAGGTGGCCCTGTGCCATCTGATCCATTTTCTCAAAGAGACGGGTGAGCAGAAGTTGCTTCTGGATCTGTTCAGGTGAGGCTCTTGCCCAGCCCTGCAGCAGAGCTGAGTGTGCTACTAGGAACCTGTCCCCAGACTAATGTTCCTTCCCTGTTGCAGGTTCCTGGACAGGACTGAAGAAGTTGCAGTGAGTATTTCCAGGAGCTGAAGCTGCTCTTCCTCAAGAATGAGGGAGCACAGCAGGTGGAAAGGGCAAAGAGGCTGGCAGAAGGGTGTCTAGCAGTTGGGAGAGATTTGCATTTCGCTTCTGCTCTCTGGAGTCCTATGTCTCCCGAATCCATGAGAATAGCCTGTGTTTGTCTTTCCTCTCTCTCCAGCTGTCCCAGTACCGGGAGCATTTGAACATTCAGGATGTGGAGAAACGAAAGGAGTTTTTGAAAGGCTGTATTGGGTAAGAAAAAAATGAAAGAGAGTGGGTGAGATGTAGATGCTTAGCAAAAGGTAGTAATGAAGAAAATGAGTCCCCTTCCCAGTGCTATACTGCAAGAGCTGATGTTGATACAGTGTTCAGGCAATGGGGTCTTGTGATAAGCGGCATAAATCAGAGAAGAAAAATTTAGGATGATCACTGCTGCAGCATCTTCTGCTGCTTATTTGGGTGCATTCTGAGCACTGACCCTTCAGCCTGTGAAGGGTGTCTGTGCTATCAAAGAATCCATAGTGTCAGCTTTAGGCTCTCCTTTAAAAGGTGCCAGTAGTTTCTCTGGAGCTGGTGTAGGAGAAAGCCAGAAGGGGTTGTGGGGAGGGGTTGTAAAGCAGAATGTTGAGGACTTGCTAGCTCCTCTCAGGCTGGGGATAAAGTGAAGCGTTCCTTGCCACATCCCTGTACACAGGGTGCTTGCTCAGCTCTACTGTGTTGCTGACAATGTCTTGTTCTGTGTCTGGCCAGGCTGCCATTTTCAGCAGAGGACGCGTCTCACATCCAAGACCATTACACCCTGCTGGAGAGGCAGATAATCATTGAGGTATGAAATCCTCCCTGTTGGTCAGGAGATGACTGGGGCTGGCTGTGAGGTTCCCTTCTGTCCTAGTTCACAGCACTTTTCATCTGAGCAGCCTGCCCTGACAAGTGCAGTTGAAGTGTCATCCAAGCTGCTCTGTCAGGCATATGTAAGAAATACCAGACTTGGTCTGTTGGGGAGTGCATGTGCACTGCTTTCACCACACTCTATCCAGGTCTCTGCCCACTGCTGGCTCAGGCAGCTGCCTCAACTTACCCTCTCCTTCTGCGTTTTCAGGCCAGTGATCGACAGCTGGAGAGAGCTGGGCAGTCAGATATATTCCGGAAATATCCCCGCAAGGCCTCGATCCTCAACATGCCACTGGTGACCACTCTCTTCTACTCTTGTTTCTACCACTACACAGAGGCTGAGGTGAGAATGATGTGAGAAATGACGGAGGTTACTCCTTGTCACTATAGTTAATATATGGGGTGCTTAAGCTTGGCATGTTAATGAAGGAGGGGAGGGAGGCCGTACTCTCATCCTCCAGATAGACCTGGAGGAACTCAGCTTCCCTTGTAGGGATAGCCAAGCCAGAGAGCTAATGGGGTGAACAGCTGTGCTCTCCTCTGCCAGCTGTTCCCTCATATGGCACTGGCATGAGCAACAAGCAGTGAAGACCTGTAGGGAGAGGAGATTTACCCTGTTTGAAACAAGTGCTTTATAACAGAAAGCATCTGAACCTCTCTATTGACCTCCCTTGTTGAAACTGCACTAACTTGTTTACTCTCTGCAGGGGACATTCAGCAGCCCAACCAACCTGAAGAAAACCTTTAAGGTGAGGAACCCACTGTGACTGCTGTCCTGATGTTGTGGCAGCACCAGCCAAGTGGAGGTAGCACGGGGGCTGAGTAGGAGCAGTTTGAGGAGCTCACCGCTGAGGCAAGGAGGGTAGTGCTTCTTTCTCCCTGAGCAGAGCCATTCTGGAGGCTCTGGAGAAATGCAAGTCATAGCTGTGTGGAGCCTTTCACTGTCCCACTGAGAGAGGCAGCCTGGCTGCAGCAGCACTTGCAAATCTCCTTCTCATACCTTGTGCATGTGCTCACCTTGGCCTCACACAGCACCTTCCTCCCTTGCCTGGCTGTGGGCACTGGTGCTGTCAGGTGGAGGCAGGTGACATTCCAGCTTATCCTGCACAGACCCTCTGAGCTGTGCTGTTGCTCTGCCTTGCAGATTCCTGATAAGCAGTATGTGCTCACTGCCCTGGCTGCGCGGGCCAAACTGCGTGCTTGGAACGATATTGATGCCCTCTTCACCACCAAGGTGAGCAAAGGAAAGACTTACTGGGAACTCATTTCCCAGTGCTGATATACAGTGTTGATATCTGGCTTATTGTGGTGTTACTGGACAGACTGGTTTTATTTCAGTGGAGCCCCGCATCTCAGTTGCAGGAAGTTACAGTGAGTTGCTCATAGGGCGACTTCCCCTGCATTAGTGTTCTGCTGGACCTGGAAGGGGTTCTCTACCAACTGAACCCAGTCCCTGAAGGGGACTGTCACTGGAGTGACAAGGAATAAGGGGCTCTGTCACTGGAGTATATAGTAACAGATGGGGAAGGTTCCCAATAACTGGAGTAAGATTCTTCCTTCCACACCCTTCAGTGAGAGCAAAAAGTCCCTTATTTCCCACCTCAGTTTGTGTCAACCCTGTTCTCTGCTTTTCTGCCTCTTCTGCCAGTAGCTGGAGAGATTGCATTTAGAGTTAACACTGAGTTTGCCTCTGGTTTCAGAACTGGCTGGGCTATACCAAGAAGAAGGCACCCATTGGCTTCCACCGGGTGGTGGAGATCTTACAGAGGAACAGTGCTCCGGTGCAGGTGAGCGAGATGTCCCTTTGGGTCACTAGCCATTTCTCAGGCTGGCTTACACCTCTTGTGCCATTCACAGGTGCTATTGCCTGTGTCCTGCTCTGCACTGGAATTTGGTGTGAGGCTGAGTGCTGAGCACTCAGTGAGCTAGCTAGTGACCCAAATGTCAACGGCAAATGTGAATAGGTGTAAGAGCTGGCTCCTAGTTGATTGCAAGAGGGACAGCAGGACTAAGGAGGTCTGAGAGAACTCTCCACACAGTGCTTTGCCAGATTTGTTTGCTACATTAGCTTTTATACTTACTTAGTCAGGCAGTGCTTAACCTGTTCCTCAAGAGTGAGATAGTTTAAGACTAGGCACTTTGTTAGCAAAGTTTTACTGCCTCCGTGGTCCTGAGCGGTCTTTTCCTGGTCACTTATTGTCCTAAGGGGAACTGGGTCAAGTCTGTGATAACCAGTGATTTTGTGTTTGGGGTGAGAGTGAGGCAGGAGGGGCCTGAAGAAGTGAGCTAACAGCCTTCCTTTCCTTGCAGGTGCTGCAGGAATATGTGTGCCTGGTGGAGGATGTGGAGACCCGGTTAAACCTGGCTACCAAGTACAAGTGCCACGATGTTGTCATTGATGTGAGTCCCTGCTGTGTGTGTGATGAGTGGGGATGAGAGCCTGCTTTTCCTCCCTAGTTTCCCTGTGCCTCTCTCTTACCTTCCTGCCATGCGCCTGGTGTGATTTTCTTATCCCTGGGACTGGACCTGGGCCCATTCCTGTGGCCTGGGAATGCTGTGGTTGGTGGAAGCCAACTGAACCAGGAGAGCACCTGGGTTTGTGCTGTGTCCAGGCCAGACATTTGCCTAGGCAGCTGAAGTCATCGGTGGGAATTTGAGTGGGGATCAAAGATTGACTCCTGTTCATCTGCAGGACGCCATCCCACTTATCCTTTCACTTACCTGGATTCTGGTTTTGTTCTTTATGTAGACATACAGAGATCTGAAGGATCGTATCCAGCTGGCAGCTTATAGATGCAAAGTGGAGCGGGGCTCTGCAGAAGAAGAGAAGATAGACAGCATTCTCAACAATATGGTAAGAAACACTGCTTTACATTGTACAGACCTTCATCAGAGGCATATTTTGGGTGTGCAGTGAGGACGTGACTGTCCCATATTCTTTCTTTCTCCTGGGAACCTAATGTTATGTTTGGGCTTGCATTCAGTGCAGGAATGAAGGGTGAAACTGATAGAAATATGGGTATACCCACCTTATAGGTGTATTTGTGGTTCTTGGGGTCTGGAGCCCACAAACCTGGCTCTGAAGGGATCTGTAGAAACCCCTGATGCTAATCATGTTATGTTCTGCCTTTTTTTCAGCAAATCCGATGGAAGAACTGAGGAACCCACTTGGCCATTGCTTTGCCAGTGAGAGAGGAAACCATGAAATCCAGTCCAGTGCCAACAGAACAACTCTGATACTTGTCATTGTGTGGTTAATATCCATCAGTGACAGTGGATGCCACAGACAGACATTTGGGCTGGTTGAAGGCAGCTGCTCCAGTCTAGCCAGAGAAACATGGTACTGATCCACCAGAGTTGATTCTTTTTGGAATCTGAGTCTCTCTGACTTGGCAGTAAGCCAGGCATGGCTTGTGTTTACGGATGGCAGTCACTGGGCACAGCAGGATAATGTTTACTTTGTGTGCTGTCAGCTTGTTCCAGCAAGAGGAACAGGTCGCTCACATTCATGGGTCTCTCCAACAGATGATGCTAGCCAGTCCCTGCACACTCCCAGCTGACATGGGCATCATCAGCTATGGCTGTGTCCAGAGTAAAGCCTATGGGGCTGTGGCCTCAAAGACTGTGACGAGGAAAGAACTGTCTCTACTTTAAAGCCTTTTTTTTTCTTTTTTTTTTTTGAGGGGGGTGGGGTTTATTCTGGCTCATCCCAGGAAAAGCAGTATTGTGTGAGCTCCAGAGAGCCAGGGCAGCAGCCTCTGCCAATACCTCCATGCTGGTACTCACCAGGAGACCCAGTACCTGGTGTGAAGCTGGTCAGAGCCCTGCTGGGTTGGGCAATGACCACGTAGGGACCCCTTTGCTTAGGCACAAGCCTGCTGGCCCCAGCAGTTCTTCTCACTGAGAGTGTTATAGCAGGAAGGATTGAACTGCACCTCCTCAGAACATGATTCCTCAGGCAACTGCTGGCGTCATCCTTCCAGACACCACTTTATCTCTTAAATAAAGCTGTCTCTTTCTCCTTGGGTTACTTATTACCTTCCCACACCAAGCACTTTGTCACTCTGAGCACGATCCTGAGCAGTTCATCACACCTCACACTAAGTGAGTAGGTAGGATGTTTATTCATCTCCCAAAAAGCACAATGAGCGTGGCCATGAAGTGGCTTTGCCTACATCAATACCTTATTTTACACTGTCAGTACCATTAGCATGGATGGGTATAGTTGAATGTCTCAGGGCACTTTGTTGCCCTACGGGTGATTACACAGAACTGAAGGTTATGTGTGAAAGTGATGTACTTCCATAAGGAAAAGGCTGAGCTCCAAGATCCCTGCTGCAATCTGTACAAAATGGAATCTCAATTTGTTAGGGTGAGGCTCGCTAACAGGCTGAAATTGTGTGCCCCAGGCTGGACATTGCTCAGTTGTAGGATTTGGAATTGTGTTGCTGGTTGGTGTTTGTGTCAGGGAGCACGAGCAGGAGAAACTGACTGTGTCCATGGAGAAATCTGATGGAACCCTAAACTCATCATGACTGTATTCTGAAAAATGGAGTCTTCATAATAGCAGGAGAAAAACAAACAAAAAGCAGAGGTTGCTGGAGTTGATTTGATCCTACTGTGTGATGGACTTGAATGGCAGGAAAAGCTCTGCTTTTGGGCAAAAAGCTTGGGCTCTGGAAGGAATGGAATTCCTGGCTCTGGGTGCGTAAGGTGGAGATTCTGCTGAGGCGCCCGGTAACCGGGCGCTCGCCGGGGCAGCGGCTCTTGGGCTGCCTTGGCCAGGGGTCCCCGAGGGGCCTGGGGACAGGACACCCAGGGCCTGCAGCCCCACGGGCAGCACCACGTCCTGCTGCAACGTTACCGCCAGGACACGGGAACAGGGACGGAAGCAGAGCAGACAGAAACTGTCAGGTCCCTGTTCCAGTTGTCCTTGTTCCTCGTGTTGGCTGGAGTCACAGGCAGTGGTGGCTGCAGGGGCAGAACAGCTGCAGGATGGGACTGCAACCACTTGGAGTGGATATTTGAATCTGCTGGGCTTTCCAGCTCTGACCGGAGCTTCTCTAAAGGCTGGTTAAGCTGTTTTGTTTCCTCTTACCTCACAGGAGGCACGCCGGATTTGGGTGAGTTGCAGAAACTGGAAAAAGCTCCGTTCTGCTTCATTTTCTCTCTTCTTTGGTGCAGGTTTGTGATATGCTGAACAGTGCTCTAGTCTCAGTCAGGGGACAAACAATTCAAATATTTGAGCAGTATCCTGCTGTGGACAAGAGCACTGGACTGCTGCCCCAGGTCAGACTGAACTGCACCAGGGTCCCTGTCTGCTGAAGCAGGCAGGGCTGGGAGACCCTCCCACTCTAATCCCAGTGCTCTTGCTGACTGAAACACCAGCTCCCCAGCAGAGGTGGGAAGCTGGTTTCACTGGGCTCTAGAGCGCTATGTGGGCTGGTCAGAAGCACTGTTGTCTTGTGTTGGGTGCCCTGCACCCCTGTGAGCATCCCTGGCTTGTGTGGAGCAGTAACACAGGTATCGGGTTCTCGCCTCTGGATGCTGCTGAGCTGGCTGTGCCAAGAAATGAGGACTTACGTAGCAAATGCAGGAAGATGAAGGAATTGATGAATTGCTAAGCTGGAGAGGATGGGAAACACAGTACTATTCTAACATCCAGAAAAATAAAATCGCTCATTCAAGGCTTGATTTTCTCAATACCTTCATCTTCAGAGCAGCGCAAATGAAGTCTGGACAAGTGCTGTGCCAGCAGCTTGCAGTGTCTGTTTGGGGCTCACATAGTAGGGAGCTGTGGCAGATTCAAAAATCCCCTGATATGTCCGGTTCTCCATGAATGCACAGCATGGGGGGACCTGTCACTTTCTAGGCTGCTTCTCTGCAAGGAAAAACCTTGGGAAGAGCTGGGGCCTGTAAGTTGCCTGCGCTCATTCCTGGCAGGTGCGGGGCTGGATTGCAGCACTACATGGGAGGAAGCCACATCCATCTTCTAAATCTTCATTGTGGAAGCTTGTCCTTTGGGCCAGGATGTGGAATATTGCAGACATATTCAAGTCTTCTGAGTCTGAAGAAGAAGTAGAGGGTGAGGAGGCCTTGATGTATCTGGCAAGGCGCTACAAGGGGCTGACAGTGAATGCGTGTGCCCATGCCATCTTCTTCTGCAGACTTCTTCATGCCTTCAGGTAAGGTGGAAGTGAGCTCCCCACTGCTGGCAAAAGGCTGGGTGGCAGAAGCATGTCAGGGAGATAGGCTGTGAGGAAGAAACCTTGGCCCCTTGCAAGGATCTTGCACGAAGCCCTACTGATACCACATGTGCTGTGCTGCATTATGGGGTCTGCAAATTGCCATCTGCCTGAGTCACATTCAAAACCATGCCCAAGGGGTGAAAACCACCTGGTACCTGCATCACCCACTTCCCCATGGGCAATGAAGAACGGTTGTCTGGCAAGGGGCTTTTACTGGCACATAGCTTGTGGGTCCTATTGAGTTGATGCTGGTTCCTCTGCTTCCCCAGGCCAAACAGGACTGAGAAGGCTTTTCCACCCTCCTTGGTGGACAACTCTGGCTTGAAGATTGGGATTATTGGTGGGGGCCGCCTTGGAAAGCAGCTGGCAAAAGCGCTACTGGCTCTGAGCTGCAGTTCTACTAGTACTCCGTGCTGCAGTATCCGCATTTCCACCAGGCGCCCGGAGAGCCTGGGTAAGTGCTCCTCAACCTGGATGTGGAAGCAAGACTGCACTTGCATGGATTATAGCTGGATTTTCCTATAGCACTTCATGCAGAACTTACTAGAGAATGCTCTCCTGCTAAAAATACTGAAAATACTGAAATCTAAAATTTTTACGAGGAAGCAGAGGATGAGATTTTGTAAAAAAACTTCATTCAGTTGGGAACCCGTTGTCCACTAAGTGCTAATTTAGTTGTGTAAGGTTGTTTTCACCAGTCCCTCTGGAGTTTGATGGAGATGTTTACTCTGCTCCTTGGAGAGCCTGTTTCAGGACTAACTAGGGGCTAAAAGGGTCCTAGCGTAGCCTAGGCACACACTCTCTTGCTGCCCTTTTCAAAATTCTCCTTGTCATATGCCACATTTGCTGAAAGTTTTGTCAGCAGTTGAGGCTGCAGCTTGTTAAATATTCACCTAACAGAGAAAACATGTCTCCAGATCTGCAGTACTGCCGAAACTGAGAAGCTCCTCTCCTTTTTAAATTGCTGTAGGGTGACTTGTACAAGACAGGCTTTTTGCTGTGCTCTGAAAAGCTCTGCATGCCCTGCGAGGAGAGGGAATTCAAGTGCAGCATCACAGCAACTGTTTGCCTACAAACTGTCAACTGCCCAGTAAACTCTTATATAAACGAGATGAGTGGGGAGAGCTCTCCTCCAGAGAGATGCTTAGAACAATAAAATCCTCTTTCTAATCATCTCAGAGTAGAGAGTAAACAGGGGCTATTAAATGGCTTTTTATAGATCTAGGAAACCAGCCAGATGCCAAGACTCAGCTGTTTTGGCTAAACCTTTAAATCGGTGTTTGTGAAGCGGGGCCGGGCGGCTGCATCCCCTGCGTGTCCATTCCTGGCAGAGTCGCTTGCTCGCTTTGTCACCAAGGTGCCATTGCCAGGTGGAAATGCTGACGGGGAGCTGCCAATGTCCCGAGTGCCACCCCAGGAGAGCAGTGCCAGCTGTGAGGGGTGCTCGTGTTTCGTCTGTACGGAGTGGAGAGCGGGTCCCAGGCTGCCCGGGCCTGTCTCTGCGGCTCCGAGCCCCTTCCCTCTGCTTATCCCAGCGGAGCTGCAGGAGCAGGGGGTCGGCTGCCTCTACGACAACGCTCAGCTGGTGGCCTGGGCGGATGTGGTCTTCCTGTGCTGCCTCCCGTCGCACGTGCTGACTGTCTGCTCCGCCATTCGGGCTGCCGTCAGGAAGCCCTGCCTCGTGTACAGCCTCGTCACGGCCGTGCCGCTCCGCAGGTAAGGCCGGCGAGCCCGCCTAGGCTGCCCTTGCCTGGGACGGCGTGGGCAGGCCCAGCACGCAGCTCTGGCCATGCGGCAGCGGCAGCACTGCTCCTGCTGCCTCTGGGTTTTATTGCAAAACATCATCACAGACCTTGTCCCGTTCAGTCACTCCCCCAAATTCCCAGTTGCTGGAGCCATGGGAATGCCTTGGAATTACAGCTTTTTGTTTTTCTAAAGGTCTTTTCTAGACTTCATGGCTGTAAACTTGAAAACGTGATCAGAAGACATTAAAAAAAAAAAAAGTCAAAAATCTCCAAATCAAAAACAATCCTGGCTTTGAAAATCCCCTCCTGACATGGCTTCGGATTGTCACTGTAAGGCCCATTGTAAACTGCCCAGAGAAAAATGGAGGGGAAAAATACAGCTTCATCTCAAGCTGCTGCTGTAACTTGGGAGAAGAGCCTGTCCTGGGGGTTTGAATGCACAGAGGGTTTTACTCATGCTCTGTGGTCAGTCCAGTCCTTGGCCTGCTGCTGAGGTAACTGATCAGATGTAAAACTGTTCTGTGACATGCTATGGGTTAGGCTGTTGACTGGTGAAAAGGCTGCTGATCCCACAAATAATAACTGCTGACCTTCTTATGGTGATTGAAGAAGTTCCTGCTTCCTCCTCCTCCTTTCTGCCAGTTAAACCCAGTTTCTGCCCTCCCACTCAACCTAGGCAATGTCCTCATACACTGAGGGAGCAATAACAAGGGATGATTATTTTATTTTATTTTATTTTATTTTATTTTATTTTATTTTATTTTATTTTATTTTATTTTATTTTATTTTATTTTATTTTATTTTATTTTATTTTATTTTATTTTTAAGCAGACCACTCATGCTACAAAACTGACAGTCCTGTCACTCTCTTTCCAGCAGCAATATTAAAGCTCACAGAACAGTTTGAACACAGGCCCTGAAAAGCTGTCAAATAGGAAGAACCTCTACAATTGGTTGTAGTAACTATTAAAAAAAAAAAATAAAAGTAGTCAATAAAAAGCCTTAGTAGCTTGAATTCCAGCACTGTTGACTCGGCTGCTGCTGATTGGTACAATAGGACAGTTCTTGTGGTTTCTCTGTGTTTCCCTCAGGTATGATCTTAAAAATCCACGATCTCCTGTGCACCCTGCAGCCACTGCCAGCTCGTGCACTTGCTCAGAGCGAAGGTCTGCCTGGGCCAGTGGTCATTCACCTCGGTGCTGTGCTACATGCTCCGAAAGCTGCTGTGTCCTGGCAGCGGCTGTTGCATCTCTGCAGTTGCTGTAGGGTCTGGGAAGCTCTCTGGGGCAAGGAGTGCTTGAGGGGACATCCTCTTGCTTTTTGCCACTCAGTTTTTTGGCTGGCTTTGCTTTCAGGTTGAAGCAACTCCTTTCCTACAGTGCCATCATGAGGCCACAGTATCAGTGTGGTGGCAAGGAGCCCAGCAACGAGTGGAAGACGAAGGGGACGGTCACAGCAGCACTGCAAGACCCTGCTGTTGTGCAGGCAACATGCCCCTGCAGTTCCCAAGGTAAAATCCTTCCCTGCCCCCTTTCTTCTTTATTTGATTGTAGCTTTTTCTGGATTTGCGCTTTGCTTTTCCAATGCCTGTAATACTCTGAGCTGGAAAGGGATTGAGAGCAGCTTTTAAACAGGATGGTGCATAAATGGGTCCTGACTGCATCTCCCACACCTGTTTCTCTAATTAATGCTCCTGGTGCCACATTAACTCTTCTCTGTTAATGTATCATCCAATTTTTGAAGAACTTTCTGTTGGTGAGACAACAGCAGCTCTAAGGCTCAGGCAAAAACCACGAGCAGGAGCTGAGATCTACTTTCTGAGCAAGCAGCTGGTCCAAAATCTTTCTCTCACACCTCAGGCAGAACTTCTGCTTCCATATTCATACCCTTCCTATAGCCAGTTTGGCAATTACTAGCAACTACCTCTATCCACCACAATTTCATTATACGCTACTTAATTCCTACCTTGCTGAATTAATTCTTAAAATGACCGGAGTGCTGTTACTCTGTGATGGCTGTTGGACTAAATCATTATATGGCTTTATATGCTGCTTGTAAAGAACACCTCTGTACACTTGCAGGAAAAACACTGCAAAAAATATAAACTATACTAGGCTTGTTTGCTATTCCTTTAAGCACGCCTCACCTAAGATCATCCTAAACCACAGGTTTCAAATAAACCAGATGTAATTGCTGATGCAATTCTTCACAGGAGCGCGAGAATGAAATACCTCCTTACACTTGCATACACATTGGTTATTGACCTTTGATTTTTGGTTGCTATGCAGGGACAATCAGAGTCAACACCAAATGGTTGGTGGCCGTTTTCTACGCGGCGCTGAACAGCAGCATGTGGCAGCGCCTGCCTCACCAGAAAGCACTGCAGTTACTCAATGACCTGTGTTTTCCTGAACACTGCCCCATCTGTGCAGAAGGGAAAACTTGCTGTCCACGATTTGTGTGTGAGAGTTTTGTCAGCAAAACGTTTGCCTCTTCAATGACTCAGGAGGAGTAAGTAAAGGGTTGAACGTTGAGGTGCTGCTTGTCCAGGCTTTTGCTTTGCTCTCAGACTTGCCCTGATCCATAGTTAAAGCATGGACTTCTCTTGTTGGGTTGGAAGGCACTCAACTCTGAGCTGGTGTTGCTTTCAGAACCATATACCTGCTAAGGAAGATTGCTCTAGTTATTATTTTAGCAATAGAAAACTTGGATTTCTGTCTACAAGCTATTTTGTCCCTAGTTCCCACTGGGATACTTGTGAGGATTATCTAAAGCCGCTAGTCAGGACAGGGGGTTGTAGCATTGGATGCAGAAAAAAAAATCCTGTAGAAATACCTGGAGAGGACTGTTCTTATGGGTAATGGATTTATGGTAGTTCACAGACTGCCCAGGATGTAAGATTGAGGATACACTGATCGACAGAAGAGGCTCTTACTTGTGCATGAGCCTTTATGTTCAGTTTTGCTCCCCATGGCAGTTCTAGCTTTGAATGCCTGGAACAGCTTAAGACTGAAGTCTAAGCTTCATTGTCTCTTAAAGGCCTGAAAAAGAGAGGAGCAGTGAGAGATCAAGAAAACCATTCTTTGCTAAATTATTAGCTGGTGTGGGCTGTTGTTTCCCCAAATCACTCAGCTTTTTTTTTCTTTTTCTCTTCCCAGAACTTTCCCCTGGTTTGACCTCACAGCTGCACAACTGAGAGAGTCTCCCTTTAGCCAGCTGCTAGAAGGCAGTGAGTCTGTGCGGAGCCACCTCGCTCGGCTCTATCAGGGGGCCTTTGGAGACTGGTCTACAGAGCCACGCGGGCTGGTCAGCACCAGCACGTCTCTCACTTCAGCTGCAGTGGAGCCTGGTGTGACGGAGGATCACAGGACCTCGCTCTCCACAACTGCCTCTGAGATGTCATCAGAAGATCTGGAGGAAACTACTGACAGTGATTCTAAATCCTCATAGACTATAACAGGGCCCACAATAGACTCCTTTGCTGAGATCCCATCCCGAAGGGGTCATAACCTGGAGATATTTATAACCTTTTCCATCAGTTCCTACTGCTGAGATCCCATCCCAAAGGGGTGATAACCCAGAGATATTTATAACCTTTTTCCATCACTTCCTTCTGCTGGTTTCAGACAGTTGTACATGATGAAAGAAACACTGTGAAGACTTCATCTTGCAAGGGAATACTAAACACCTAATAAATATTTATTGAACCATTGCTCAATCATAACATAAAACATTAATGGCAGTAGATAAAAGATTAGATAGTGGAATTACATTTACTGCTGTGATTTGAAACACCATTTTCTATCAATCTTAAGCCTTGCCAGCAATCTGGCAGATCTGGCAGAGATCATGAGATCTCTGACTTTGGCATTTTGAGGGCTGAGACAGCTCCCTATGGTGTTGAAGCCTAGGCCTAGGCTCACTGACAAATCAGTATGGGTCTCATTGCCAGTGAGCAGGCTCATGCTGAACAGCCAGGGAATAAGACAGTGACTCGTTGCCTCAGATTGGTGTGAGGAATATGAGCACAGCCCTGTTTGCTCCTGAAGTGTTTTAAAATGTCCAAGCTGACAACTCTATGAACGTATTTGCTTCTACAAGTTTCACACAGGAGACTTCCCTGTGCTTGTCCTGCTTGTCCCTGGCTGCCTGAGTCTTGCTTTATTTCAGTCTGAACCTGCTTATTAAGAAGTCATAATGCAAAGCTGAATCAGCACAAAGTCTTAGCCTGTTCCCAGGCTCAACCTCACTGGGCTTCTGATGCAGTTTTAGGAGGAAACTGAACTACAGTTATGCTTTAGAGGCTACAACTTTGTGCTAAATAACTAAGAGGTCTTCAAATACAAAAGTGCAGGAGAAGTCTATTTACTTGGGCTATAAGAAAGTAGAAAGTAATTAGCAATTGCAGGTAATTAAAACACATCTATGATTGTCTTTTGGTCTTGTTAATCAACTGTGAAGCAGCAGAGAATGATAGAGAGCGGTACAATTGTGTCTGAATTACAGCTTTTGCTTTGCTTAATTCTAGAAGCAAACTAAAGAATGATGATTGCAGAAAAAAAAACCCAAAACAACTAATTCAGGGTATAGGGATGTGTTTTCTATCCAGAAATGGCTAAGAGCAGCCATGTTCCTGATTTTAATCTAGAGAAAGAGGAACTGTCCCAGCTTGGACATGCTGCAAGGTGTAAGTTTGTCTTATGGCTGTCCCAGATGACTTTTTACAGAGATGGAACAGGAGTGTGAGCCTCTAATCCTGACTCTGGATGTTCTCCGATGCTGGAAGAGTATCTGCTTCCACCCCACTCTGGGTTTGTTCCAAAGGGGGAACTGCAGCATAGGGCTCCAGTCCTGCTTCTTGGATGAACTGTGAGAAAGTGAGGGCGTCTGCGCGCTCTCCTGTCTGCGACTTCTGCTCCAGGAAGAGACCCATGTTGTCTCTGTACGGGAGGGCAATGGATCTGCTGAAGAGAGGTTCCTCAATCCCCAGCAACTCCCGCACGTGTCGTGAAATCTCCTGAAATATAAGCCAAAAATACCAGAAATTCTCATTTCACAAGGCAATAACTAATACCATTCATTCTGTACCAGAGCAGCAGAGAAAGGAACGGAATTTCTGAATTTCGGGGCCTTTTCACATTTGCAGTTCAAGTGGGATCTGCACCCGCGGGTCCAGTGTGATACTATAGGAGCAGAAGGGTTGGCTCCTTCTCCAGATTTGCTCTGGGGGACAGCGTCACAGCTGCTCTCTATAGGGACACAGCAGCTTTGCTTTCCTGTTTGCACTTGCAGAACAAACAAGTCACAGGTGAATGAGCTGGATTCTGCCCCACGTAACATAAAAACATTACCATTGTTTGCTAAATTGTATTGTCAAGACCAGAATCTTTTGATAGAAGAGGTGGAAAAACTAATCAAACCATTAACCTTATTGCTTGTTAAGAAAGTTATGGGTGACTGGCTGTCTGAGCCAGCTGGACCCAGGACTATCAGGTAACAGAGACTTACCACAATTTTTGAAGTCACTTTTGAGACTATAACCTTGTGGTTTGACTAAGACATTGAAGAACAGTTCACAAGGTTGTGCTGATCTTTCAAAACATTCACTTTCACTCAAATCTTCCCCCAACCTCTACTTGGTATAGAGAGGTACCTACTTTGTGTCCTACCTAAAGAACATCGGGCTGGTACCTTGAGAGTTGTGATATCATTTAAAAAAGCAAGAAAGCAGAATTAAAACCAACAGTAAGGTTTTTTTTGTCCATTCTGAGGAACTTCTACCAAATCTAGTGAATACAGTTTCTCTAACAAGCTGCTGTTTTCCCTATATTGCAAAAAAATATTTCTATCTCAGTGAACTGTTGCTAGGACGTTAATTACTGTACTAAATGTCTGGGTTTTGGCTGTTCACAGGCTTTTGCTGACACTCCTTATTGTGAGTCTGGTGTGCCCATAAGCACGGTACTATGGCCTTACCTTTGCATCCACCTTAGCAGGCTCTTACCGAAAGAGCCAACTGGGCCATGTTCTGCTCTGGCTTAAGAAAACTTGGATTCTATCAGACCTGACTCTAAATTGAGTGGCAGCAAATAAATCTTGGATTAGGACATGATTTTTGGGAACATCTAGGTTCCACTGAAGTCCGTGGGAAGGTCCCAATTCACTTAGGAGCATCTGAGAACCTTACAAAACCAACAGTTCCATGTTCAGGTTTGCTGCAGAGTGTTGGCTCTTGCTTGTCCTAGCCCTGAAATATTTCTCCTTTAGTTTCTACTGGAGGAAGAAGAGGCTTTCCAGGTGATTTCTGTAACCTGTGATTTCTCTAGCCACCATATATCAGTGGTATACATACCATTACCATATACAATCTCTATGTTTCAATTTGAGAGATTTAAAACCATGTAAGATGCCTGGATCTTTGACGAACACAAATGACTGGCTCTAAGGCCAGCTGTATCCGCATATTTGCTGCTGTGCTTCAATGGCTGCTCTCTGAGAAACTAGGCATTGCAGTTTGTTACCTTCTCCTCCAACCAACAGGCAAATTCTTGGTGCTAATCCATATTTTTTGACATGTCATTTATTTCAAAGGGTTAAGATTGCTCAAGCCAGGCAGAAACTTAGTGGTCAAATTGTTTTTATGATGCTGTAGAATGGGGGGAAAAACCAGCATTCATAGGCTAGTTATTGGAGCATAAAGATTCTATCTCTTGCTGCTTATTTGAACCTTGTATCCTCTGGGGAAAGCAGCTGTAAGTTATTATATAAAACAAATGGTTTTGCCTCTGTACAAGCAGTCCCTCTGTGGTTTCTGCCACAGAGAGGAAGGAGGGTGAACAAATGGAAGTGAACTTGATCTGATGGATGAGGAGATCAAAGACTCAGCTCTAGCAGAATCAAATTGTCAAGATAAATAAGTAATTACCCCTTTTAGTCTTGCTGTTTTGTCTTACATTTTGCAGGTGGAAGAAATAGATGCAAACAGAGGCTCCAGATTCTTTTTTTTTTTTTCCTAAATATCACTTTGCACAAAAACATTCAGAGATCCTAGGTCTCCCTGTAATATGAATGAATTCACAATCCACACACGTTTATTTGTGGAATTCAGGTTAATGACGTAAAAATAGCTAATAATGAGTTTAAACCGGTAACAAATCTCAAGAATTTGGCCGAAAGGACTTTTCTAAAATCACAGATATCCAGTGGGAAAACTAGAAGTCAGCAAGGCCAAGGGCACTCTCTGGCTTTTCACTCACTGCATTAGCTAAAAAACTGCAGTGAGCCGCCCTGAAAAGCTGGAAACAAAAACAAACAAACAAACAGCCGTCAGCTTTAGTTAGTTTCTCAGTCATATATGTAAAAATAAAAAAGGAGAAAAGATGGTCCTGCAGCTACATCAGGGAGATGGTACCTGTATTTTTCTTCTAGGCTTGTCATAGTTTTGCTACACAATTTTGAGCTAGTGTTCTTGTCTCTATTTTCTTATAATTATGAGGACCTCGCTGGCATGCTGACATTCCTTTCACTCAGTCACCCCGTTGTTCCAGGCTCAGATATCCCCTTTGCGTGAGCGTCACTCCAGGGCTCTGCAGACAGGCTGATCCCTGCAGCCTCTCTGGCCATCAAGGCTGCCTGTGCTGCTTTGCACTGGGGTTCTGCTTAAGCCCAGCTTCTGTTGAGCCCCTATCAGATTTCCTTCTGATCCTTCCACAGTAGCTGACTCTATGGACCTCTGATGGGGCTTCCTATATCAATAATCTAAATCAATGTAAAGTGGTTTTAATCTGGTTTCTTTTTACAGTTGGTGTTTTGGACTCATTTTTATATATAACCATGCTTCTCCTGTGGTAAAGACCTATGGTAACGAGCCTTGCTGGGACTCAATGCTCAGTCCTATTGGTTTTACAAGAAATCAAACTACAGATTGTCTGCCAAAGTTAATGTCTTTAACCCTAAGCGTGACGTGAGGACAGCCAGAATCACAGGGAATAGTAGATGAAGGGTGCCCTTGCCCAGAGAGTTGATCATTCCCTGTATGAGACTGAAATTTCTTTTGGAACAGTTCAACTAAATTCACGACTCTCTATTTATGATTCTCTACTGCTTAACAGGGCGTGTGTTAAGTGTTAGACAACTCTTTCTCGACGCTCATCTTCATTAATTTTCTGCTTCTTTGCTAATTTAATGGTCATGAGGAGTTGAAACAGCAGCAATCAAGCTACAGATCCCAACAAAGAAAAAGGCAAATCATTATTAGTTCCTCTCTTTTACACTCTACAAATAAGCACAGGAGACATCTGTGCTGCCTCCACATTCATGTGCAAAGTCTCTTCTAAAATCAGAGGTTTCCTTTGGCTAAGAGCTTCTAGATTGATGTTCATAGTTATAATAAAAACTAAAATGTAATCATCACAAAAGCTAGAAGTTTTAGTGGATCCTTAACCATTCTGATATTGATCCAAACTTCTTAGCACACATCTCTAACATCTCATAGCACTGTATTTCTACTCATTTTAGTGGAATTTCAGTACATTGTACAAGAGCAGCATGATTTAATGAAGCATTTCAAAGGTTGAGGTTTTTTTAATGTCTTTTGTTGCTTCATGACAAGTTGCTCTTTTCCCTTATGGTTCTAGGTAAACCTAAATGATAATAAAAAGATATAAAATTATATACAAATATATTACATATGTTTCAAATATGAAGTGCTTTTCTGAACCTTTAGGGAACTTTTCAAGGCCATAATGTATCCCTGAGCCTAGTCCAGCTGGCATCACAATGTTCATGTATTAAAAACCATTGAAGGGCTATGGAAAAGTGGCGTGTTTACAGAAGGGGGAATTGGCCCGCATGCAGTCTGTGTTCAGCAGAGTATAAAAGAAGGAAGTAATAACGAGTAATAACGAGGTGCCCTTCTGCTGCTTGGGATCTCTGCTTCAGTTGTGCCAGGTAAAAGTTCGTTTTCCTTTGGGGAAATTCTACAGAGTACCTCGAGGCGATCACAAAATGGAAAACTACTGGGAGGAAATTCTGGTGGGAACGTCGGGAAGCCCCAGGCGTGTCGGTGAGCGGCGGGTGCCCCACAGGCCCGAGGCCCCCGGGCACTCGGCGAGGCGGGAGCCGCCACGCGCGGCCGCTCGGCGGCACCTGGGGCTCGGGCCGGTCTGCGAACACGGGCCCAGGGCACGAGGCGAGGGGCCCTGCGGCCGCACCTGCATGTGCCCGAAGTCGGTGACGCCGATGGCCGGCAGGCTGGCGCAGCTCACGAGGACCAGGCGGCGGCCGCTGATGCCGTTGTCCCTGAAACAGGCCTGCGCAGCGGGCTCGGTGGCCGCCGGCCGCGCTCCCGCCCGCGCCGCGCTCCCCGCCACCGCCGCGCACCTCGTACTGCGGGAAGCCGAGCGCGGCCACCCACTGTGCCACCTCCTCCGCGCTCCACGCCAGGAAGGGGCAGGCGGGATCCTGCCCCGACGGCTCCCCCGGCTCCTGCGGCCCCTCAGCCTCCCCCAGCTCCCGGGGCTCCTCCGTCTCCCCCGGCTCACAGGGATCCTCGGTCTCCCCCGGCTCCGGCTCCTCTGGCCCCTGGGTCCCCTCAGTCCCGCCCGGCCCCTGGGTCTCCTGTGTCCCCTGGGTCCCCCGGGTCCCCTCAGTCCCGCCCAGCCCCTGTGTCCCCTGTGTCCCCTGGTTCCCCTGTGTCCCCCGTGTCCCCTCAGTCCCGCCCGGCCCCTGTGTCCCCCGGGTCCCCTGTGTTCCCTGTGTCCCCCGGGTCCCCTCAGTCCCGCCCGGCCCCTGTGTCCC
>NW_020455788.1:428489-443438 GCF_003342845.1 Nothoprocta perdicaria | reverse complement strand
CCCTGTGTCCCCCGGGTCCCCTCAGTCCCGCCCGGCCCCTGTGTCCCCCGGGTCCCCTGTGTCCCCTGGGTCCCCCGGGTCCCCTCGGCCGCCGCCGCCCCGCAGAGCCCCGGGCTCGAGGCCCCGCGCGCGCCGGGCCGCGCTGCCATGGTAACGCGTCTCCCCGCGCCGCGCGTCCCCATGGCGACCGCTCCTTCCGGGAGGTGCCTCCGCCTTTCCCCCCGCCCCTCCCCTCCCGGCGCGCGCGCTCGGGCGTTTCCGCCGCGCTCGGCGCCGCTCGGCTCCTTCCGCCCATGTCGGACGCGGGCGCCGCCGCCGACGGGTCCCGCTGCGAGCGCCCGGCGGGGCGGCCCGCAGGTACCGGCGGGCTCGGGGCGGCCCAGGGGCACGGGGCGGCCCCGCGGGCTCGGGGCGGCCCAGGGGCACGGGGCGGCCCCGCGGGCTCGGGGCGAGCTCCGCTACGCGGTGGCCCGGGGGGGCAGCGCGAAACGCGGCCTCGCTGTTCGTCCGTTTGGAAGCCGGGATTGACGCTTTCTGAAAGCGCCCTGCGGCTGGGAGGGCTCCTGTACCCCTAACATGCCCTCCCTCCCTCCCTCCCTCCCTCCCTCCCTCCATCCATCCATCCATCCATCTATTCCTCTCTCGGGGTCATTAGAGACAACTGGTTTTTTCCAGCCCTGCAGGGCAGGGAGGCCGCCTGTAACGGGAAGAGCTTCTTGCTCCGCTCTCCTTTCCACAGCTCCGGACCTTACAGCGTGCCAGGGCTGCCTGTAGTTTGCCGTCCTTGTCTGCGTGGTTTAAACGTTAATTCTTTTCCATCTTCTCTCCGCATGCTCTGCTTACGGCTAGAAAATGAGGATTCGGCGCCAAGGACGGAGCTTGTGGAGCAGCCGGCTGCCGCTTTGGAGTCCGGGAGGCCCCGGTGCAGGTAGGCAGATGTTTCCGTGCCCTCATCCACGCGCACGACAACCTGTTTCAGCCCCTCCGCGCCCTGTGTCCGGCAGTGGCTCCAGGCCTGGGGGGGAGGAAGGCCCGAGCCGCCCTCTTGGGATGGTAAGTGCAGGGATCCTATAGGAGGCCTGGTGCCTGCAGGCCGGAGCGTGTTGGAAGCTCTAAAAATAATAACATGTGGCTCATGGCTCGGCTGTGAAAACCACAGAATCATTTAGGTTGAAAGAAATGCTGGAAAGTTGCACAGTCAAACCTCAATAAGAACTAATAAATTTTTGACAGGAAATCGTTCTCTCTCTCCTGTCCAAAGGATGCTTTAATAATTAAGAATTCTCACCCTGATTATAATCCCCAGGGCAGCTAGGAAACAAACCACCTTTTGCTGCCTTCTCGACAATATCTGTTTCTTCACCCTTTGTCTTCCACGTCCTTGTTCTTCACTCTGTCCTTAATATTGCTAATGCACCACGATGTCAAGTGTTTGGCCTGTTGTTGTCTGTGTGTTGGACCTGTGGCACTTGGGGTCTCACCGTTGGACTGGTTGCAGCACGAGGACTGTGTGTCCTGCTGAGTGGGAGCTCAGCCTGTGAGGTCCCCCCGCTCGGCCGAACACAACCTCGCTGCAAAAGACAAAGGAAAACCGAGTAAATTAGGCAGCAATTGAAGGTCGTCCTCTCTGAACGCTAATGAAAATTGGAGCAGCCTTCTTGAATCCAAGCATATTTCTTCCATCTCACTTTACTGTGTTCTCTAGTTTTCTTTGAAGAAATTAATGCAGGCTGTGAGGGAAAGGGTCAAAGCAGATGCCAGGTGTTTGTAGATGTTATGAGACAAATTTATTTGTTAGATCCCCTTTGAAAGGAAGTGGAGTCATCCCAATGGGGTATATGAATCAGCTGAACTTTGTAAATCTGCCTATGAAGCTTGTGTAGCTCTTCTTAATCTTCGCGTGACCCTCTGGGGATTCAGTCTTGTTTGGAGAAAAAGGAAAGAAAAGAAACAGTCTCAAGCTGTCAGATCCTGTGTTGGTGGGTAACCTGAGCAGATGTGTGCATGTATGGTAGCAGGGGCCAAATAGACTGTCTGGTGTGAGAGTTATCTTTGTGTTATCTTTGTTAAGATAAAAAGCAAATTTGATGGAAAACAATGATATAGAAGTTCTAATGTCTCATACTACCAAAGAGACAGTTTCAAGTTGCTATGAGAGCTCTTCCTTTAAAACAAAACGAAAAACACTGTCCCCTGCAAGTGTTCCTTCTTTTCTGCTACTGTCTGTCATTTTGAGTATCCTAGCGTTGGGCTCCCTTGAGCAGCTCCCGCAGACCTTCTGGTGTGTCGTGCCATTTGCAGGAGAGGAAATTGCAGCACTGAGAGCGTTTTGTTGGGTAAGAAATAGCTTTTCAGGATCCAGCCTCCGCTCCCCATAGGAGTACAGATTTGGAAACAAAAGACATATTTGCCTGGTTCTGATCTCTTCCTTTTACAGGCACAGCACAAACTGTCTGAATTAAGCTCTTTCTGTTTATTTTTTTCCCCTTTTATTTATTTTAAAGCTATTCCACACTGTATTTCTATCCTGCCTCTTTGCTAAACAGAATATTTCTGATTCCAAAAGTAGAAATTTCAGATAATGTACATATTTTCTACAACTGCTGCATTATCTTGTTTCTTATTTTTTAGACTTGGGAAACTGGCATTGGTTTTGTACTGCCATGGGGGAAGTGGTTTCCTTCTCAGAACTGAAACCATTTCTATTCATAGTAAACACTAGATCACTTCTTATGACAATTTCATATAGCACTTAAGAGTATGACTGATGACATGTAGAGGTGACAGTATACATGTTAATGACATGCATTTATTTGGGGGCAGATTAATTATTTCCAGCAATAGATAGCTCTTTTGTTTTAATAGCAGTTTAGAAAAAAAAATCATTCAACAGTGACTGAATGCCAAGGATGTTTCTTGTCTGCCTCGACTTCAGCAAGGCTTTCAACATTGTCTCCTATAACATTCTTATAGGGAAGCTCAGGAAGCGTGAGTTAGGTGAGTGGAGGTAGATCGAGGCCTGGCTGGTTGGCAGAGCTCAGAAGGTGGTGATAAATGGGGCTGAATCCAGTTGGAGGCCTGTGGCCAGTGGTGTCCCCCAGGGGGGTCAGTGCTGGGCCCGGTGCTGTTCAACCTGTTCATTAGTGACCCAGACGAGGGCACGGAATGCACCCTGAGCAAGTTTGCAGATGACACCAAGCTGGGTGGAGTGGCCGACACTCCGGAGGGCTGTGCTGCCATCCAGAGGGACCTGGACAGGCTGGAGAGTTGGGCAGAGAGGAACCTCCTGAGGTTCAATAAGGACAAGTGCAGGGTCCTGCACCTGGGGAGGAATAACCCCAGGCATCAGTACAGATTAGGGGTTGACCTGCTGGAGAGCAGCTCCACGGAGAGGGACCTGGGAGTCCTGGTTGACACCAAGTTAACCGTGAGGCGGCACTGCCCTCGTGGCCAAGAAGGCCGAGGGGATCCTGGCATGATGGTTAAAGATGATGAAGGGACTGGAACATCTCTTGTATGAGGAAAGACTGAGGGAGTGGGGCCTGTTTAGCCTGGAGAAGAGAAGGTTGAGAGAGATCTGATCAATAAGTATAAGTACTTGAAGGGAGAACGTAGGGAGGATGGGACCAAACTCTTCTCAGTAGTGGCCAGTGATAGGACAAGGGACAATGGGTACAAGTTGAAACACAGGCAGTTCCATCTCCATGTGAGGAAGAACTTCTTTCCTGTGAGGGTGACAGAGCCCTGGAACAGGCTGCCCAGGGAGACTGTGGAGTCTCCTACTTTGGAGGTCTTCAAGCCCACCTGGATACCACGCTGTGCCCCGTGCTCTGGGTGTCGGACTAGATGATCTCTAGAGGTCCCTTGCAACCTCAACCATTCGGTGATTCTGTGATTCTTTCATGTTTTTTATTTTTCCTGCTGTGTAGCTTTGTTTTTGTTCTAACATACTCACCTCCTCTTCTCACAATGCAGTGTCTGGAGTTCTTTATTATCACACTGCCATTGCACAATTTATGGCTTGCTTGTTAGTGAAAATATTAGAGAACGACCCACGTGTCCTTTCTACCCCTTGGATTTGCCAATATGGAAGACATGATGGGCCACTTCAATACAAGGCATTTTCAGTACGGCTTTCAAAATTTGGAATTCTTTCAGTGATCCATCTGACCTGTAATGAGATATATAGATGTCATATAGAGGCTGGCATAGAAGTAGTTGTCATTTCTTCAGCAGTGAAGTTATTACTGACTACTGTATTTCGTACAGCATTAACGAGCTGGCATGTTGTGAGGAGGATGCTGTGAAGTGCTGCTCTCTAAAAGACAATAAATAGGGAATGAGCTCACGGGAATGTCCCTGTGGGTTGCATAGGGAGAAGGTAGAGCTGCAGGTGAGGTTTTACTGGAGTGAAAACAGCCCTTCATTTCAAGTGATGGGTTGTGGTTCTAGGGAGCTTGTTTTCCCTCAGCCCATTTGAATTTTGATCCTGTAGTGGTGTCTGTCATGACTGTGGTCTGCCACTTGTGTCCTGAGTTGAAGTACTGAATTGAAATGCTCTCTTCTTCTGAGAGGTCGCAGACTGGGCCGCCTGCACAGGATCTGAAGGAAGAAGGTGGCACTTCGGAGGACCGGAAAGTAACTGAATTGAAGGACAAGCAGCCTGACCAAATCCCTTCCCCCAAAGAGGTAGGTGGGGTCTCTTTCTGTCAAAAAGCAAGGAAAGAGGTACAGTGATGTTTCCTCTGGGCTACTGCTGTGCTTATGGCCAGGGGACAGAGGTGTCAAGGGCCCTCTGTGCTGGAACAGAAGTAATATCAATGTAGCTTCAGTTATTTCTTCTGTATATTAGGATGAGAAAAGGCCTTGTAAAATCCCTCTCGTATCTTGGGGTAGTCTTTGTCCCTTTGCTAGGTTTTTTTTTGGCTCACTAAGGCTTCAAGGTTATTTTCACCTTCTACCTTCTGTCTGGGACTTCTGGGAATTCTCTTCTAGCAGATTTATCAAGGAAGGAGCTGAACAGACTCCGCTATCTTGGTTTTTTTGTTTGTTTTTTTTTGGTGAGCAGCCAGTTTGTTTGCATTACAAATAGAGTCTGGAAACCTGCGCCAAGTTGCACCTGGCACACAGCAAAGGGCTGTGTGTTTTGCATATATGAGGAGAGATCTGGCCCTGCAAAACCAGATGAACATTTAACTAGGACACAAGAAACGTCAGTGCAATTGTAGCTGCAGTCAGATGGAGACCAAGCTGAAGGGCTATCCCTGGAGAGAGAGTGTCTTGGGAATCCTGGCTGAAAGTAGTCAGCTATATTTGGAAGGCAGCTGCTTTGCAAGCAATGACAATGGCTTTGGGGTAGATACCCAGATGTGCCTGTCCACAGAGACCCCCTCCTGTGGCAGAGGGGAGCCGAGGTGTGTGTAAACTGTGGTATCATTGTCACATAGGTGGCATTTGGTTTTGTGACTTTCGTGTTATGAGGGTAATAATAGAGATATGCATCAGAGCCAGACGGTTCTTTTGCAGCTGTAACAGAAGCTTCTGCAGAGCTGACTTGGCTTCAGAAAGATGCCTGGATTACTAACCAGTTGCTTCAAATCCATTGAGAACCCTTACTGTGATGCTCTTGGTGACTTTGTGTGTGTGCCTTGTGCAGGAGTCTGTTTTTCGGATGACCAAATACCACATACCTCAAGGAGCAGGGGATATAGTCATGATTCAGTCGGATCACACGGGTGCTGTGGATATCCTGTCAGCTGAGCTGGAGACTGCAGACCTCCTCGGGGAGCAGAGGAAAGGTGAGGCCTGAACAGGCAGGTGACTGAACTGCTTTTGAAGCATCTGAGCCTGACCCAGCTGGAAAGAATAGAAGCTGCTTTGCAGGCCCTGCTGCAGGTGGGGAATTATGGCTAGTGAATGGGAAGACTTCACATCCAGGGTTTCTGAGAGCAGGCTCGGGATTGCTGGAGTCTTATCAGGAATAGCTTCACTGTTTTCAGATAACAATGCGCCAGCAGTGACAAATGAGCTGAACTGATAGTTTTGTCTCTTCTCTCAGCTCAGCCTCCTCCTCTGGCTCCACCCACGACGTGGACCACTGAGAAGATGAAGGAATTCAAAGCCAGGTTGGGAAAGGAGAAGAATGGCCGCATGGTGGTGAAGCGAGGTGAGGTGGTGACAGTCCGTGTGCCAACCCATCCGGATGGGAAACGTGTCTGCTGGGAGTTTGCCACAGATGACTACGACATTGGATTTGGAGTCTACTTTGACTGGACTGCAGTGACTAGCACTGCCATTACCGTGCAGGTCAGCGAATCCAGTGATGAGGAGGATGAGGATGAGGATGAGGAAATTGAAGGTAACTGGTGCGCAACTTTTAAGGATTAACTTGTGGAGCTTGTTATCTTGCTACTGAGAGCATGTCAGATGTTATAATTTCCATCTTTGTTTACTCAGCCCGTTTGTTATCTCTGCAGCCTTTTGGGTTCTTGGTAATGCTGTGGTGAGAAAATGTTTAGCATTTCTTGTTTCAGCATATGCTAAAGACTGTCCTTGTCCAAGAGCATTCTTAAATGGAGGTGGAGGGAGGGCTGGTATCTGAAGCAAATCTTGTAGGAATCTCTTCTCTTTAAGGAATCCCCATGGAAAAGTGAATTGAGGACATGCCGAAAAAATGAGGTTATTGCTAAGACCCTTCCCGGCGTTCTTTTGCCCCAAGTCAGTGTCACTGGGATGACTCTGAGGAGAACTTGCTTAGTGTGTGTGTAAAAGTAGTTAGGTGCCTGAAAGGTATTAACTAGGGGAGGAGGTCAGACAGATGGTGGGGACCACTGTCCCATAGGTATTCCCCCAAAAAATGTTTTTTTCAATATGTTTTTTGTCAAAGTAGGAACAGCTGGACTCTGTGAGCAGAGGTCAGGGCAGACATTACATGTAATGCTATTGTAGTCAGCTTTATATATTCTTTGCATATATAAAAAGATATATACGCAAATATATCTTTTTATATTTGCATACCTGTAATATATTCTCGGTTGTTGATAATTTTCTAGTGTCTCATGGCTTACCTGACTCTGTCCTATTTGTTGTCTCCTCTTTTCTCTGCAGGACTTGCCCCTGTTGGGGATGTGGAAAGGGGCTCCAAGAGCTGCCCGCGGAGCCGCTACGGGGAGATCATGCCCGTGTATCGGAGAGACAGCCACCGGGAGGTGCAGGCGGGCAGCCACGACTACCCCGGCGAAGGCATCTACCTCCTCAAATTCGATAACTCCTACTCACTGCTCCGCAACAAGACTCTGTTCTTTCACGTCTACTACACCAGCTGAAGGGACGGAGGGGCAGGGACAGCAGGCAAGTAACGGTGAGTGGAGCAGGCTGCCAGCCAGCCCTGGGACTCCCTGGTGGGCACTGCTGCGTTACAGAGTCAGGGCACGACTCTGCCAGCTCTTCTTCAGATACGGACTGGCTTTTCCCCCAACCCTCCTTCCCAGCTGACCCGGTGAAGAAGGTAGTTGTGACTGCCTGACTGTCCACAGGCAGCTGCTCTTTCGGTAAAACGTCAGGAGACCTGGTCTGAAGAGACCTCAGCCTGGGGCTTCTTGTCACAGCCAGGATATGTCCAGAGGCCAGGTTCAGCTGGTTGTAGCTTCTTTCTGTTGCACTGGTACGAAATGAAGTCAAAATGTTCCTTGATTTGTTACAGTTTTGTAAATAACTTTTCAGACTCTTCTGCTGCATCTGTGTCACTAGAGGGAGGCTGTTGGCTGAAATGATGTGACTGGATGGTTGGTCACCTACCCACTGATCGTGTCATCACTTACCACCACTCCGTGTCACCACCAGCCAGTGCTTCCTTCATTCACTTACTGGTGTGGGACAGCCTCTGTTGGCAGCGGCCAGATTGTGCTACAGCAGCAAGGGCCCCAGTGATGCAGTGACCGTGTGTTTGTATGGAGTGTGTGGTTGGGAGGCTGTACCTTGGGGTCTACAGGAAAGCCTTTGAATGGACTGAGAGCTGGATATTGCATCCAGTGATTACAGGGATATGTAGCTGATTATAACTCCAGTGACCACCATGATTATGGGATATGTAACTGATTAAAACTCCAGTGACCACCAAGAGGTTTTTTTGTAATACAGCTGTGAAGTGGAAGAAAAAAGCTTACTACAATGCTGGATAAATATGAAACCAGCAAGCACATTGGGATACAACCAATAAATACATAACAGATGCTTCTTAGTAGCAGCATGTTCGTTCACTGGTATTGCTGCTGGATGGATAATATAGTTTATAGTAAGGAAAATGTTCCCCGAGGCAGCTTGTCAGCTGCTATTGCTGTTACAAGGTACTGTTACAAAAGAACATCTGCTCAGAAGCTCAAAAGGTGTGAGATTTAACTAGTCTTTTCTATAAGCTAGAATCGACAAAGCCATTACCAGCCCTCACCGTGTGGTAAAGGATGGTTTTGATTGCCAGCAATGGCATTAGCAATCACTTTCTGCTGAAGTGTTGGCAGAGTTGATCAAGGATTAACTTAATCCTTCAGAGATGAGTTTTAAGTCACATTTATCTGTAACTCACTGTAGTTCTTTATTTTATTTTAACGACCCTGTGGCACATGCTCTAGGTGTCTGTGTTTGAGCAGGGTGGGGGTTGGACTAGATGATCTCTAGAGGTCCTTTCCAACCTCAATGATTCTGTGATTATCTTTTTAACAATACTGTTGTATTTACATTTTGGTATCTCTTTGCAGATAGACAAAATGACTCTTTGCATGGTGATGCTAGTAGAGTTCCAAGTTCTGTTTTTAAATCCTCCAGGTAATGTACCTCCACTTGGTCCACCCTCTCTCTTGAGAGGGAATGAGGGACAAGATGATTTTTGGGTAGTTAAAACCAAAGATTTCAGTCTCCTAGGAGGGCTATTTCCTATTAAGGCTATATTTTAATGCTCTGCAATTTGTTCTGTAGTAAGATTCTTCTTCTAACTTCCTGTGTTTATGTACTCATCTTCCCAAAGCACTTAAGTGAAAAAGATGAGAGAGAGAAACCTGCAACAAAGCAGCCCAAGCCAGCCTTGCTGAGTGGAACTGCAGAGGACATCGGCCAGCGCCCTGTGGCTTGCAGGGTGAGGCAGGAAGCAGAGGTGTTCAGGATTAGGAGCAAGGTAGTTGCTGTTCTGCACGCTGAGAGGAGCAGGGAAGAAACAGATACCTTTTTGAAGGAAAAAGAGTGTGAGGGGACCCAGCAAGGATGAACTGCAAAGCTGCCTTATTCAAGAGGGGCGACTCCGTGAGGAGCCCCGGCAGGTAGAACAGCAGGGCTTGGTGCCAGAGTAAGGCCCTTTCTTCATTCAGCAACCAAATCAGGACTATTTCTTCCTTTAACACCCCTCTTGGGGGAGATCTTTGTAGGACTCTTGAGTCAGGTTCGAGCTACTTGAGTATGGTTCTCCCCTCTTCTCATCCTTTGGCTGTCAGGTTCCCAGGCACTAAACAGAAAGACCCTTCAGTCTCTTTTTCTGACTGAAATGCCAGAAATTCCCTCATTGACTAATTGACTGCCTTTGGTCCTTACTATGTGCTCTGGAAGGCCCTGCACATACAATGCGTTGTCAGTCACTCAGTCCACTTTTTTTCTTAGGTTATATTTATGACAAAGGGAATTTAGAGTATTTACATCAAATACTCTAGGATTACTGATGCTCAGTTGCACAACTTAACTGCAACTAATGAGTTAGTGCCAATAAAAACTTTCTATTGCATTCTGTCTCTCCATTGCTAATTTGCAGTTCTTTTCCCTGCTACCCTGTGCACACTAAACCATCTTTCACTTGTACCAAAATTGAAAAATACATTTTCTGTCATTGTGACAAACTGACAAAGTCTGCCTCACCATTAATTTTGTTCACTCACTGAAAGAAATAGTATGTACCCAGTTATCAAGCTAGTAGCAGGTTTAGCTAAGATATCTGCCCTGTAGATTGTAATCCTGCCACTCAGTTCGAGCTTTATGAAATGTGAACCAGACTTTTTATGTGAGGCTCGGGTCATTTGTTCATATCTGTCCTTATTTCTTCGTCTTTATGGCTAAAGCCACATAGCAGCACTGAATATAGTGTGCCATCCCAGCGGATACGCTTGCCCTGAAAATACACTGTACCCATAGATGTGCCTGCTGCAGTGAAACAGAAAGGGTTTGCAGCGTGTTATTTCAATGCTTATGCTTCCCCAAAGTGTCTGGTATCTCTCATAAACACAAAATAGTCTTAGGCATAGAATATTTCATCTGCAGGAAACAGAAGCTTCATGTTTGTACAGGATAATTCTTGGGTTTGTTTGCTTTTTAATTTCCATATTACATGAACATCCTGTTTCTCTGTTAAAGTATCACTCATTATCCAAGTGGCAGCTTGTCTCTGGAAGTAAATTTAGGTTTTTCACTTTCTGAAAAATCAAATAGTTTGGCTGTATGGGTTTGGTGATTAGCAGCAGCCATCTCTATGCAAAATTGAAAACATAGTTGGTTCAAGGAAGTAAACCGCCTGCTTCTCATGTATCCCTTTTTTTCTGCCTTCTCTGTCTCTTAGACTTGTATCTAATCCTGCTGTTGGGTCGAAACAGCATTGGAAACCTTTTCTATTTCAATTGGAGACCTACAGACCATTTTGGTCTACATGGGCAAATGAACTAACGTGGCAGTTGCACTTGAGAGAGGGAACTCAATTCTCTAGAAAAGACAATTCCTACTTTGTTTCTATGGAGGGAAGATAGGTTTTAAAAATGTGCTTGTTCTCCCTGTAAATTCTATCTGGAAATGCAAAAAGCTCAACTGGGGAAGAGGCTTCTTTTGAATTTTGCAAAGTTTTTTTTTTTTTGGTTGGTTTTTAAATTTGAGTTTTTTTTCATGAAAGCACAATTTTTCTCTCATTTTTGTTTTGAAAATAAGTGTAGGAGTAAAATTTCCTATTCAACCAGAGACATAGGACAATCCTGCAGTGCAGGACTTGCACAAAAATCAGGTTGTAATTGTTTACAATAATGGAAACTTTATAACAATCTGTTGGGCATTTTTTAATACTGAAAAGGCCATAAGCTACCCATTGTATTCTCTTTTTTATTTTTCCTCCCATCTATTGGTATAGTAAAATGGCAGACATTTAAATTGTATGTATTCACTGAAGTTTGAGTGCTAAAACTGCTTAAATCGGTCTGCTTGTACAGATTTAATTTACTCTCAAAGAGTATAGAGAGCTATAACATGGACTAATTTTAAAGGTTATTGGTGTCCTCTTTATTCTAGTGCAAAATCATATCTGAGACCATTTAATAGTTGCTGATTTTTCATAACAAGCCTTTTAAAAGTGTACAGATAAGTGGAAAATACATGTTTAGATCTAAGGGGAGAAAGCTTAGTTTTCTGACTTCAGGTGCTAAGGAAGCTGCGTTACTATGCAACTTAGTCTAAAGGATCACCCCGCTCCGTTCTTTTTGCTGTGTGCACCTGCCCATGTGGAAGGTGGGTCCACACGTAACCTTCCTCGTTCATGGCCTTCAGTCAAGGGTCACTTACCCAGAGCAGTTACTGCGGTGCTGGAGGTGGTGAGAGATGGTGGGGAACCTTGTCACACGTCTGGCTGCCGAGAAAAGCACCTACCCTAATTTGTGGTTATGGAATAAGGGTAGACAATGAATCCCCAAGCATGTTCATTTTTAAGCCCTTGTCTGTATACTTTCTTCTTGTCTCCCTACCCTTCCTAGAGCCACTCTGTAGAGGTTTTATCACAAGGTGCCTTAGGAATAAAGAGCATGTCTGAAACAAGAGCCATAGATGTCATTAATCCAAGGAAAAAAATCCTCCTTGTTTCTCTGCTCTGTTGGGTAGAGAGGAGGCGCTTCTTAGGATCAGGTAGGAGAACCCCGATAGGTTGTTTTAGAAGACTGAGGCTGCTCAATAGTCCTCCTTGTTGCTGAAAGATGAGTAGGAGAAGAATCTGCTGGTGTCATAGGATATTTGCCTTTGAAGTTATATGCTGCTGTCAGGTATTGGGGACCAGCAGAGGAGCGCTGCCTTGCATACGCTGTTGCCAAGCCTGAGGACCAGGGAAACACTAGCTAAACATACACAGCATTCCTTGTGGCCATGCATCATTTCCTTAAGACAAGTGTCTGAATTCAGCGTTGGGAGAAGTGTATGCTCATGTGTCGTGAGACTGAAGGAAAGACCAAAGCAACAAAGAATTTTTGGTGTAAATGTGGGAGAAAACTACTTTCTCCCCCCCGTCCCCTCCCTTTTTTTATATATATATTTGGGTGAATATTGAATGTATTTATTAATGTCATGTATATCCAGTGGAACATCTGAATTGGTAGAAGGGAAAACTGAGAACTCATCCTGTTAAAAACATTGGCTAGGCAGACTGGGAAAAAAGCTAGCTGTTTATTGGAATCAAAATGATAGGTCAATAAATAAGTGGATTTGCAATAAATACAAACAAAAGTATTAAAAGGCACGTAAAACTTCAGAGCCCAGACTCCTCTTGTTATGAGGAGAGCTTCTTGTAGGATTATTCCACATTTGCCTCCAAAGTCTCTGGCACCTTATTCTGGAACACCGGGTGCTGGCAGAGTTGAAGACAGAACATGGTACTAGGTGGACGGTGAATCTGACTCCCCTTGGCAGTCCTGCATTCTCTTCTGAATTTTACACATTTCTCTCAAATGCATCAGTTCAATAAATACGCCCTTTATCAAGCAGGGAGTGGAAGGCTTTTATTATCCTTGAATGAGTGCTGTCTAGCTTGAGCCCATCCACTGATGAGTCAAGTCCCTTGGGGAAGAAGCCGGATGCCAGCCATTTAACTTAGAGCTAAAGAGGCTTTGCCAAGTAATGGCCTTAAAGTTGAGTAGCGATTTTTGAAAACTTGAAATGGCTGCAGATGGTGTCCTCGCAGTCTCGAGGCCACCCTCGTGGCTGCCTGCTCCCCAGAATGAAGCCGTCTGCCCTCAGTTCACCGCTCCAAACCATGCGATGGCGAGTGTCTCCTAGCTGGCCGTACCGCTGAGACCTGCGTTCTTGTGAGCTCTGCTGCTTGTCTGTCAGCCCTAAGCAATCCGAGGTGAATGTTTATGTCCTGTAGTTTCAAATTTGAGTTCTCTGTGTCACCTTGATGCTTTTCGTATCCTCCCAAGATACGAGTTTTAAACGGAGAAGAGGGTATTTCAACAAGATTACGTAGCACTGAATGTCTTGCTGAGTGGCCCATATGAAGACTACATTTATGGTGTGCTTGCATTCCTTTTAGGCTTGGTTTGTATTGTTTGTTTGTATTGTGGCTGCTTTGTAATAGTGTATCGGAACCTATTATCTTTAAATAAACTTTTCTCTATGCAAACAAGATCTTTGTCTTGTCTTAAAGCAAAAGAGTGTTTTCATATGAAAACTGAATGACAGACTTCCTATCAAAACAACAACCCAATTAAACTTATTTTTTATGAGGAGAAAAAAATATCTAAAATGCACTATGCAGAGTTCTGGACATTATAATTGCTAATGAACAGACAAATGCTTTTACTGCTCTAGAGTGCAGAAGCAAAGCATAGCTCCTGGAAGCTTTCTGGTTTCAGCCAAGCCATTTTCTGTCAAAATGACCTGCTGGGATTTTTTTTCTTTTTTTTTTTTTTTTCCCTATTTTTAATTATATGCATTCTTTAGAAGGAATAGAACTGGAGACAAGCGAGCAAGTTGCCAAGCTCTTCCTTGTGACAGAGGTGGAATTATATTGCCTTTCCCTCTGGTGCTTAATCTTGACACTTCACCTTCCTTTGGAGAAATTCCTGTACAGCTGACTAGCCTGTTACTTCAGCTTTGCATTTAAAGAACATTAAATCATAGAATCATAATGGTTGGAAAAGACCTTTGAGATCATCAAGTCCAACCATAAACTCGTCACCACCTTGCCTAATAAACCATGTCCCTAAATATCTTTTCAGTTATCTAGGGAAAGTGTTTGCCCTTCATAATGCCCTTAGAGCTGCTTGTCCATGAACAGTATCTGTATTTAAATAGCATGAAGGAAGAGTGTTCAGAGCTCACCTGCTGGACAAAATGATAATTAAGAGTTGCAGCTTCAACCACCTGTTCTTGTTTGTCCTGTTTCAAAGCTCAGTGGGATGAGTACTGAAAATATTCCCCTGGCTCTGTTCTTTCTGTTTGCTTGGAGCGTTTCTATAAAATAACTGATGAAAAGGTGCATTCCTGTTGAAGGTGAAGCAAAGATACAGATACTCAGCCTTGCTTAAGAGAACGGATACAGACTGGCACTGCAGCTAGCTGGAAGTGTGAACATGCTACACATCCCCTCACACTGTCATGGTACGGATATATGTCCATGCGTAAAACTAAATGACTTTGGCGGGTATGGAGGGCAGCGATATGGAAGTTTGAAGTTAACTTTTTCCTCCCATTTTTCTAATTTGTGCAATGAGCCTGCAGCAGAAACGGCTTCCTGATGGCTGCTGTGTTCAGCAGTGCTGTTGCAGGGCGCTGCTTTAGCCCTGCTCTTCTCCCTTCCAGTTACAGGAGCAGGGGTGAATATCGGCCCTTGGGCTACTGAAACCCGGTCTTTGTGGTCTGATCCTTCCACATTGTCTCATTGGCAACAGCACAGCGCCAAAGCTGGCGTTTCCATTGCTACAGCACGAGCCAATTTTTCTAAATGATGCTCTGCCCTCCTCACGTCCTCTCGCGGTGGGTGTCGAGATGGCCGAGTAGTCGACAAGCCTCGTGTCTGCTCCTTCTTACACACAACAGAAATATGCGCGGATAACGTTATTTATGGGATTTACGGGATGAGAAAACAACCATTTTGTGCAAGCAGAGATGCGTGGCTTGGGCACTGCAGACACATAGAGCTCGGTGCGGGGCCGGGCCGGGCCGGGCCGAGGAGCC
>NW_020455788.1:374291-428343 GCF_003342845.1 Nothoprocta perdicaria | reverse complement strand
CGGGGCGCCGCCGCCGCCCGGGACGGCGCGCTCGCCTTCTACGTGCTGGGCGCCCTGCCCGAGCCGCCGCGCAGGCTCCTCAGGTGCGCCCGGCCCGGCCCGGCCCGAGGGGGCAGCCCCAGCGGGGCCGTCGCTGCTGCCACCGCCGCCCTCCCTCTGGTCAACGGGGTCCGTCCCCTCCTTAAATGCAGCACGGTCTTGTCATGGCCCTCATGTGGAAACCAGAAAAAAATGATTTTAATCTTTTTTTAATATTTATTATTTTTATTTCTGGACCTTCACTTCTTCACTGTTTCTTGGGAGTCCTTTTTTCTCCTCTCTCAGCCACTCCAGCAAGATGGGTTACCAGACGTGGCTGCCCGTACCGCTGCCCAGGCAGCTGGTGGTGTTTGGCCTGGGGGACTGGAGCTGTTACTCGCCGGACACGAGCATCGCTGTGGATGTGCACGTGGCGGGGGACATCAAGCCGCAAAGGATTGGCAGGCTGGAGCCCTCCCGCAGGTAGCAGCTGCCGTCGGATCTCCTCGTGGTGGCATTTGGAAAGCGCTGCGGGCTGCCAAAGTCCTCGGTTCTGGTGCTGTCTTCCTAAAACACATCTATTAGTCCTTCTGCCAGTGGTGGGCTAGTGGAGCTGGTGCAAAACATCCAGTTTTGTGGAAGATGAAATGATTTTTTTGTAAGCAGAGCTGATCTTGGAAGAGGTCAACCTGAGAAACAGCCTTTCTGACCTATCCTTTCCCTTCTGGGCTTTATGAGGCCAGAGACAGCCCGTGGGACTGCATGAAGGGAAAGTGCAGCAGGACTCCGGGGCATAACCAAATGCTACAGATGCATGGTTTACGTTAAAACTATCAAAAATCCTATGGGAGAATCTATTTGGAATAAGAAAACCTTATTTAATTGCATAGTGTGACGTTTTGTTGAAGAGGGAATGTAGAAAACTTTCTTGTTTTTTTATAGTATGAAGGAATTCTCCAGACCAGTTTTTCCCTCACAATGCATAGGGAGCAGGACGAATCTGAGCTGATTCTATTTTATGTGACTGTATTTACACACATTATGAATGTTGTTTTATAGCTTCTTGTGATGTTTTCACTTTTTTTCAGGGCAGAATCTTTTTTGCTTAGGGTGTTCCCAGCTAATGTGGATGCAGGAATTCTTCCCTTTCCAGTCTTTCTTGTAGGCTGAAAAATTGATGGTCTCCCTGCAGGTCACTAGTTTGGGAAGGTGACTGGAGGACGGACATTTTCATGGCCTCGTTGAAGGACATGGACAAAGGCAGCTCTGTGAAGCTTGTCCTTACTGTCAATGGGCAGGTAAAAGACAGGGAAAAAAAAAAAAAAAAAAAAAACCACCACCAAAAACCTCTAGCTGTTTCTGGTCTTGGTTCCAGATCACTCCAGCTTTGTTGGTTCTGAGGTGTAAAACTGTAAAACACCCCAAATCCCATCTGGTTCTACTTTAATGCAGAGCCAATTCACACAGGTCTTTTAATGCATATCTGTGCCTAACTTATCATTCTTTCATGTTCCAGTCCCATTCCCTAAACACAGCTTTGCCAAAACACATTTTATTGTTGGGTTTTTTTTTATTTTTTTTTCTTCTAGTTTTTGTGTGAGATATGCAGCAGAGAGGGGCCCTTGAACTGTACTACCAGAACAATTGTTTTACCATGTTCAGGAACCCTCGGATTAGCATCTTTCAGTGTCTGCCTTTGATTTTCTGTGTAAAATACTCTGGTGCTGGACACCTGGGTTACTGCCTTGCAGGGGGTCTGCCCCTAGCCCTACATCTTTCTGTGCCCCCTTTGCAGGGGAGAGGCCAGTGCGTGTCCTTCTAGTCTCATGTTGCCTGTCTCTGTTTCTGCTGCAGCTGCTCAGAGGCCTCTCCAGCAGTACCCCCACCCACCCGTTCCTAGTGCCGGACACTATCCCGTCACCAGTGCTCCCAGCAGACGACGTGTCCCTCAGCCAGGACCTGGAGGACTCTCCTGCGGTGCGTGGAACACCACTGTTTCAGCCCGTCCTTACTATCCCCTGCCCTGCCTTTAGCTGCTCAGTTTGTGTCTAGCAGAAGTGCTAGTCTCTTAGTGGAGACACAACTAAGCAGGTTGGGGAGTTAAACATTCATTTCTGGTTAGTTTTACTCTCTGTGGAAATCCCTTTGGAAGGGTTGGGTTTACCAGCCCTGGGGGATATGGCTCATGGTGCTGGTTCCCCCTAGCCCAGGTGGCCGTTTCTGCCCTCACACTAGCTGTGCACGCTGCAGTCAGCAGCCTGCGAGCAGAGCATGGCTGGGCACGAGGCGGCGGCGGTGGCAGCTGGTGTTGCTGGCCTGCTGGCCCCTCAGGCTTGGCAGAAAGGCAAGCCTCAAAGTTGCCGTGTGAAACTAGTCTCTGTCCCAGAAATAGACTCACTGTAGCCTCAGGGCATCTCAGCTCTGGGGGAGAGGGGGTTCCTTGAGGTTTGAGTTATAGAAAATGGCTGGTTTTTTTCAGAGGTGATTTGACTGAAACTGTTGTCTTAGGTTAAAAATCAGAGCTCTGAGATGACTGCTGTAGTTTCCAGGCCTGGGAGGAAGGACTTTGCTGCACCACTGAGAAAACCACTGGTGCTCTGTGCCCTCAAGTCACCACCTGGCAATGCAGAGCCCCATGAGTCCTGGAGAAGGAGTCCTGTGCAGCTGAGGAAGCCCAGGAAGGTTTTATTTGAACCCAGAGCATCTGAGAGAGAACTTGATGAGGAAGGTAACTCTGGCAGCTTGCAGGAAGCTTTTACAGTGTTTTGTCAGTGCTGCTGCTGGGCAATGGCATCCCAGTATGTTTCTTTGTGAACTCCCCTGGGAATGGGCTATTTCTCATCAGAGAGGTGAAATACAATAGTGGCAGCACAATGGCAGCCTGAGGAACCAAGTCCTGTTCTCATCTGTCTTCTGTGTCTCCTCTGATGAAACTTCTGCAGACTTCTGAGTCTTGCACTGTGTTTGTTACTGTGAAGTATTTTAGTGCTAGGGGATGGTAGAAGGCTAAAAGGCTCGTAAGTCACAAAGCTCAGCACTTTCCTGGGATGTGTCTGTTTGCTGCTTTGTTTACAGGACTCTATCTATGTTTTCCTCTGCAGATCTGGCGGTTGAGGAGTTGCAAGGTGAGGAGCCACTCAGTAATGCCATTCACTTTGATGTCACAGGCCTCTCATGCTCGATCCTTTATCTCCCCAGTGATCAAGAACAGAATTCAGGTTATGGGTAATGTCCTGTCCATATAATTTCCCCAGTGTATGTATTTCCAGTGCTGCCAAGCTCTCCAGTAGAGCCACACCTGCAGGTGCATGGTCTTCTGAAGGGAATGTAGGACAGATTTTAATAAAAGTCTTTTCTAGTTTGCCCTGCCAGCTGGGACATGAAAGGAACAGAGTGGTGGGAGGAATGCCTTTGAGTCAGCTCCAGGCTTCTGGTTGCTGTGTCTCAGGCACTGACAAGCTGTTACTTGCCAGCCCTCCCCTGTGCTCTCAAAGGTAGGAGTAATGCCAGGGGATGCCCCACAGCTGGGAGATCTCTTGTGGGAGAGTTAATGGGATCCCAGGCTGCCCGCGCCCGCCTCTCGCTGAGGTGGGAGCCTCCGTGTCCTGCAGGCAGCCAGGTGACTCTGCTGGCTCCCTGTGTTAGTGATGACTCTGATGGTACTGCAGTTATTCCCCCAAACCACAGAAAATGTTCCTCAGGGAGCCCTGGTCACTGCCACCCCAGAGCGAAGGGGCCCAGTGCCTTTGCCTTCCCATTCCTCCCTTTGAGCTCCCAGCTGCCTTGTTCTCCTTTGCAGTGAGGGAAAGGGGTGTCTGTCTTGCTGCTGCTCACTGCCCTGTGCTCTCCCCTTCCGCAGGCAGTCCCAGCCCGCGATGGTGCCATGCCATGTGCCTCAGTGACCCGGGAACGGCTGTTCTGATCGGCGGAGAAGGTGCCAGCCAGCAGTCCTGCAAGGATGTGCTCTGGAAAATGGAAACTGGTGAGGAGTTCAGAGCTGACTGAGGCAAGGGGGCACAGGACGCAAGGACAACGTGGTGGCAGGGAGCCCTCCAGGGTCTGCACAGGGGAGAGGGGCCAACAAAGGGGTTGCTCCTCCCAGCACCATCATTCCTGGGCAATAGCTGGTGGTGGCTGATGTGCCACCAGGGAGGTGCCTGATGTGTTGGGTACGGGAATCTGCAATTTCTTCCTGTTGTTTGGCTACTGTGCTGTGCCCCTTGGGCAGCTTGACTGTGCAGTGCCCTGGTGAAAGGATTGGTCTCCTATTCTAAAGGAACAGGCTAGGGAAGGGGAAAAGTCCATGCTTATGGAGTAACCTTGATACCCACCCCGCCCCAGGGCTGATTTCTGACATCTGCTGGCCCAGTATGACCATGTGTCCTGATCTCTCAGCTGGGACAGGTGCTGGATGGATTTTTCTTTGTTGTGAGTCACTCAGCTGTAACCTTATCAAGTTTCAGATGCCTTTCTTTTTAACCACTTCCATCTTCTCTTGTCCTTTCCCTTTCTGCATTTCTGCTCTTTATTGATCTTCCTGGTCCCTGTGCATCCACAGGTGCTGCCCCATGCTCAGCTGACAGTATGGGGTGCTGCATGAGGCTGTTGGGCTGTATGTGAAAGCCCTCGGGGAGCTAAGTGAGAGGTTCTGGGAAGAACTGGTTGATTTTTAAGGGACCGAAGCAATCACACAGCTTGCAGTCTGTGTGTGATGACAGATGGAGAAGTGTGAGGTACCATTCAGTGCCCTGCTGCTTTCTGCACCTCACTGATAATCTCTCCCACTTTACTCTCCCTCTGCTCGTTAGCAGCCCTTTTTACTCTTCCCACAAAAGCATTGCTAATCTCCTCCACCTCTGAATTGAGGTGATGAAGGCAGAAAGGTTTCAATAAAGACTTCATGCCATAGAGAAATTGAGAGGATTCTAAAGAAATCAAGAGGATTTTTGGACTCGCTCTCACCATCTGTCTGGCGTTGCTCCCAGACAGCGATTTCTGGTTTCCAGTGGATTTCCAGCTAGGAGATGCCGTGCCCTCAGGCTTGCGCGGCCACACTGCTACCTATGACCCAGACACCGGGCGCATCTACATCTTTGGGGGCATAAAGGAGGACAAGGACTACAGCAGCATCTACATCCTGGACACGGTCGCTTGGAAATGGCTCCTTGTGGCTGTAAGTATTGCAGCTCTTCTAAGATAAAAGCATGGCAAGGGTGGGAGGGTCTGCCTTGCTCTTGAGGAACAGTTAGATTTCCTTGGACCATGGATGTGCCTTTATCTTTACTCCAGCAGTCTTGTTCTACTCTTGCTGCCCTGGGCTGTATGGCCTTCTTATGTATGTCATAGCCAACTATGTTGAAAGGCCATAAGCTTGGTGGTAACCAGGTGCTGTGTCTAGAATGAATGGAGCAAGCTGAAATAACTGGTTGCTGCAGGGTGAGACACTGTACAAGTGGCAGAAGGAGAAATGCTAGTTCTGTATGATGCTGTTGAGAGCTGCACTGGATGTTGAGGGAAAGAACTGGTGGCCTCAGGTCAGGGGGCTGCTGTGAGCATAGCAGATCTCTGAGCTCTTCAGTTTGCCCCTCTAGTCCTTGCTGTGGACCCCATCAGCTAGGGGTTATCCATCTTTTTGCTCTTACAGAATTACTGTGGGATGAGATCTTGTTTCTCTCTGTCTGCTGAGCCAGTTGGAATAGCAGCTTTACTCCATGCTCTGGTCAGAGCACTGTTGTAGTGCAGGGTGTGCGAAGGACACACTGCCTGTGTTGCAGAGATCTGCCTGGGAGGCCAAGGAAGAGAAGATCAAGACTTGCTGAACTCACTGTGTGGTGTGGGCACCTGTCCTGTGGGTCACACAGCAATTAATGCACTTCTTTCTTGTGTTGTACTTTTCCCAGGCTAAAGGGAGAATGCCAGTGCTAGCCTACCACAGTGCCATCATCTACCGCAAGGAGCTCTTTGTTTTTGGGGGGGCTCTCCCCAGAACGGCGTCACTGGCCCTTGGACCCTGCAGCAATGCACTCTATGTCTTCAATCCAGAGTATGAAATTTGGTACCAGCCCATCTTGGAAGGGGAGAAGCCTCTTCCTAGACTCGGGTGAGAGTGCTCTTTTTCCAGCCCTCAAAGATAAAGTAGGAAACCTCTTCCTACCTTTCCTTGCACCCCAGTGCAGCTTCCTAAATACTGATTGTTTTCCACAATCCGTGCCTTAAGATGAGATGTAACTTCTAGGGCTTCTCGTCAGAAATCTTGCTGAAAATCTATCTTGAGCTGTAGTAGTTGAGGATAGAGGCGTGTGTAAACTGCAATTGTTGAGCCCATTAGCAGAAACCAAATTAATAAGAGGAGGGAGAAAAAAAAAAGTCAGTTCCAAAGTTAATGAATATGCTTTGTTCATTCTCTTCTTCTCTACCCAGGCATTCAGCTACTCTACTGGGGAACAAGCTGCTAATTTTTGGAGGTCAGAGGACCTCTATCTACCTCAGTGACATGCACGTCTTGGATCTCGGTAAGAAAGTCTGAGCCAGGAGGCTGCTTTGGAAGGCACATTCTGAGTTGAGGAGTGAGGAATGGGGCATGTGGGATGCGAATGTAACAATAATGTTGTAGAAGACATGACTAGATGGAAAACTGTGGTGCGAATGGACCCTTTCTGGAGGCAAGAGGGGAGGGAATGGGTAAATAATAATAGTAGTTATGAGGCTGCAAAATACTGCAGAAAGTGCCACATGGGTGTTTAACTTTTCTTTTCCCCTACTACCAGGTTTCATGGAGTACACACCAGTCCCTGTCCTTGCAGGACAGCCTTCTGCACGCTGGTAAGATACTGTTGCAGGGCCAGGAGCTCTCCTCGTCCTTTGAGGTACCTCTCTGAGGCTGTGTTTGATCACAGGCACCTTTCAGACCCAGTTGCAAGTCTCTGCCCCACTATTACAAAGGCAGTGGGTGGTCCCTCTGTTGTGGGACTGAAAATTCTGTGCTGTAGCTGCTTGCTGCTTCTAAAGTTTATAGGGTTTCAACCCCTTAGAATCCTTGTAAATCTGCTCCCTCAGACTAGGGGAAGTTATCTGGTGCGTCAGTGGATTATATTTGGGGTTTTTTTTTTCCTTCCACTCATTATCTTATGCTGTTATGTTATACCTTGAGTGTAACAGATGCACAGAGAGGAAGAATCTCTTGACTGCTGTCCCCAAAGATAGATAGTTGCCCACTAGAAAACACAAGTAACGAACCCAAAAAGTATCAAACCAAAGCCCACCTAGCCTGCTATCTCTCCACACAGAGCAAGGCACAGATGTTGTGATAACTACTTCTGAGGTAGCGAGGTGCTCTTTGTGTTTATGACCTGACTTGTACAGAGAAGCAGACAGCACTTCTAGGATTATTCAGGAAGTCAGGGCAGAAGAGGAGACCCTAACTTCTATTCATCAGGTTGAGCCCCCAGCCTGCTGGGGAAATCTGCCTCTGCCCATTGCTCCTTGAGGAGGATGAGGCAACCCCAGCAGTTGCTGTAGTCACCATTAGCCCTTGTCTTGGTCCTAGTTTCCATGCTGCTATGGCTGTGTCGGACCAGAAGGTTCTGATCAGTGGAGGCTGCAATGCCAAGGGTGCCCTACAGGATGTGTATGTTTTCCACCTAGGTGAGTGGCTCCCCATCCTAATTTGCACACCTGAAGGTGGCTCTTGGGTGACAATGGTGTTTCTGAACACCTTGGCTCATCCATTTGGTTCATACCTTCCATGGAGGATGGAGTACTAATAGCTCCTTTCTGCTTCAGACACCCTTACGTGGAGCGCGTTGATGCACCATGACCTCTGCTCCCTGCCCCGAGCTGGCCACACATTGCTTGACATGACTCCTGCTCACCTGAAGGATGTGGACAAGGAGAACAAGGACAAGCATAACCTGCATACAGTGTTGGTCTTTGGAGGCTCCAACTGTGCTGGGACCTTCTACAACAGCACAGTCAAGATCCACTTGGATCTAGAATAATGCAGAGGTCTGAGAATAAGTCTGAAACAGCAAAGGTTCTTTGCTGGGGTAAATACAGGCAAGGATGGCAATAAATTAATCTAAGCAACCCGACAGTCCAAGCTTCTATTTCAAAGTGAATGCCATCCTCTGTGTAAGAGGCCAGTGTTTGTAATACCTTAATGAATACTGTATTTCCCTCTTGGGTCTGCTGGATATACAGCATCAGTGTGGCAGAAATTCCCTCCCATATTCCCAGCTTGGCATCTGGATCACCTCATCCAGCCCCCCCTGCTCCAGCAGGGACACCTAGAGCACGTGGCACAGGGTGGCATCCAGGTGGGTTTTAAAGATCTCCAGGGAAGGAGACTCCACAACCTCCTCGGGTAGCCTGTTCCAGGGCTCTGTCACCCTCACAGGAAAGAAGCTCTTCCTCAGTCATAGGTTTTTGGTTTCCCTTCTTGCCCTTCAGATTCTTGGGCTGGCGTCCCAGGGTGCCTTAAGCTGTGAAGGTAACTCTGGTGTTTAGTTTCATTTAGGATGAGTGGAATGGGATTTGCTTGCTGCCACTTGGGAGTTCCTCCCAAGTTCCAGCATGGTTCTGGCCTAAAGGGAAGCCGGGGTAGGGTTTCCTTGGGAAATGGTCTGCAGCTGAGGGCTAGGAAAGCACCTAGTGCAGAGTCTGAGGATAGAAAAAGGTAGAAAACACCATTGTTTTCAGTGTAGGGTGGTTGTCTTTTCTTGGTGTGGCTTGATCCCCTGTCTTTGCTCCATTTAGTAATTCTGGGAGGTGGCTGCTGGACAAAGGGAAGGGGTACAAACTGGATGTTCCAAATAGTAATTTTCCTATCACGGCAAGGGGTGGCAGAGTTGCTAACAGCTTGCTCTTGCAAAAACAAACATGTCCAACAGTAGCCTTTTCTGTCAGCACCTCTCCCATATTGTTTAGAACCACAGCATTGATAATTTTGCCATAGCTCTGCTGCAGGTGCAAGGACAAGCAGCCTTTCTGGGTGAGCAGCACACTGCACAGTTGTCCCAATGCTCTTTCCATGGCCGGTGGAAAGGAGAAGCCTCTGAGGGGAGTCTGGAATTGGCTAGATGTCCCAGAGATGTTTTTGGCTACAATTCCCAGCCTGAAACTATACAAAAGGGTCTACTGATATTTGTGGATGCTTCAGCTTTAATCTGTTTCATGGAGGGATATGAAATAGAAATACTTATAGAAATACAGTCTGAAGTAGCTGCAATCTTACCAGCACAGTGATCACTTTTTTGAATCATTCAGGTTCCTTCTGGAACAATAGGGCTCTCCCTCACTCCTTCCTCTCCCCACATGATAATGATACATGAATATTTCCTGCTGGCACCTAAATCCTGTTCAGCCTTTAGCTCGTGTCCTCATTGCTGTCCCAGTGCTCTTGATTTAGTGGGTAAAAGAGCTTTAAGCTCGCAGTTCTGCAGGGGTGTCTGGCTGCCGGGCTGGGTGGCTGACTTTGAATGCCTCCAGCTCTAGCAGAGCTTTGTTGATTCTCATGATTGTGGGATATGGAGCCAGGTCCACTTTGTATCTGCAAAAGATGAAGAATTTATCAGGGACTCACAGCTGGACAGCCACTGCAGCAGTGCCTGTTAGGGCAAAGCACTGTGCTGTATCTGCCCAGTATGGCAGAATCTCACAGGTTGGGGTATCTTTGCATTAAGAGAAAGGTACATTTTTCTAAGTTTAAAAATAAAAAGCTAGAAGAAAGCCTAGTTAGCTTGTATGTCTTCACTAGGCTTTTATGCATAGTTCAGCATACAGTAAGATTGCGCTGTGCTTTCTCCCTCAACAATGATGATGTGGGAATTACACAGACCCTTCCTGCATCCTCAGGTTTGTGTTCTCTACAAATACAGTCCTATTGCTCTTTCCCCTCTGTCTGCAGTGTAAACACAGAGCAAAGGGGAGAGAAGATGTGGAGCGTGGACAGCCTTAGTTTTTGAAGGGACAGATTAGCTTTCAGTCCTGGAGCCTCTGGGAAGACTGTTCAGCTTCTTTTTCCTGAGATCCTTCAAAAGATGCAGTATTTAGGACAAAGAAGAAGACACAGAGAATAATCTATAATGGGACAGAGCATGCAGGAAGGATGTGTTCCTACCAAGTGCAAGGAACAGCAGAGGAAAGGTCAGCTTTAACAGCCCAGCACATAGGATAGCTTCCACATAGGGATGTGCTGAAATGCACATCAAGCTTAGCCTTAATTACCTTTCAGCATTGAAAACTTGAGGCACCAAGCACAAGTCAGCCATGGACACCTGAAATGGAGCATAGAAAAGAGGTTAAAATCATCCAGAGCCTGTCCCCTCCACCCCTCACTGTAGCCACAGCCTTTGATAGCACAACAGTCAGGTTTGTGTTGTTGTTTTCTTTACAGAGCTTTTTAATGGCTTCTAGAGTGGAAAAGGTCAAAATGTCTCGTGTATGATCTCTCCCTATTTTGAAGTATGTCCATGTTGAAGTTGGAGAAATAGATCAGAAAAATGAGACAACGTGTCCAAAGGTCCAAGAGCTTAGAATTGACCCTGTTTTAAACTAAGCTTTGGCGCTATTGAGGGGTGACTTAGAACTCCAAATCTCATGAGGATGAAAGGTATTTAATCTGTTATCACATCCTCTGGTGCCAGTCAGGTTCCAGATCCTAGCTGTACAATCTGGCCCTCAGCAGATTACAGGCAGGGACAAGGAAAGATCCCATAACTATCTGAAAGCCAATAATGGCCCAAGTAGAATCCATGCAGCTGCTTTCTTAGTGGAGAGGCCACAGCATGCAACTCCAGGCATAGGATGGAGTCTGTCTCCACAGTTACCTCTGGAAGATGCAGAGGTTTCTGGTTCTGCAGTGGTGTGTGACACTCAGCTACTTACCTCATTGCCCACACAGTAGCGCCCAGCAGTGTGCTGCAGAATCTGCTCCAGCGCTGCCAAGAGAGCACATGGAACATGGGGATCAGGCACAGGAAACTCATTTCCAAGGCTTAATGAAAGCTGCATGTGGGGATGGGGGGATGCTAAACATCTCTGAAGGTGGGAATTTGAACAAGAGTCTTTCAATGCTGAGCTGGTAGGCAAGAAGAGCAGCAATCTGAATCAGAACTGAGAAAGAACAGAAATCTTATCACAAAAAGATTATGGAATCTTTAGGATTGACTGAGCATGTGGGACCTGGGATGATTTTAGCTGCTTCAACCAATGCAGCAGTGGAGGAGTGTGGAGGAGTATAAAGGTGCAGTTAGCTTGTGTCTGTCCATAAGCAAAGTTGGATCTGCCATTCCAGCACATAGCAGGGAAAGGGTTTTGTGGAAAAGCACCCTAATTTTCACAAGGACACAAAGAAATGTTTTGCTATTTGCTAGATTCTGGAGGAATTCTGCCAAGAGACAGGATTCTTTTGGCTTAAGGCAAAAGTATATTAATATAGGAACTTAAGTGCAAAAGGCAGTAGCCTGGAAGCAGTAGGGAGGAAAGGAGTGTTGTCAGTCTTCATGCTTCAATATAATGGTGTTCTGGGCTTTTCCTCTTTGATACACAGCAGCAGCACTGCATGTGGACAAGCTTCTCTGGACAGGGAGAGCCTGTCTTTCCAACACGACAGGACCAACATACCAGCCTAGAAAGGCCTCTTGTTCTGTTTGAGGACAAAGTAGGAGCCCAGTGACACAGCATGCAGTCCCACAGTTTTGAACAGTCAGTCAAAGTGCTGATTGCCTCAGATGTGGCACTCACCTTGGAAGCCAGACTTGATGCAGTGCTGAGCCCATTCCATTTTTTTCTCCCCGACTCGTTCCAGGACACTCAGGTTCTGCCAAAGTGAATGATCTGCAGGTTAGACCGACTGCTGTGAGCTGCAGCTTGCTAATGCCTCACTAGAATGGGGAGAGGGGAGACTAGGAGGGGCTCAGCCTTCTGGGTTAGCCTTGATCCATCCTCACTGAAAGAACCATTTACCTGGCTCTATCTCTCTCCTGGAACTGTCAGAGTATTAGGGTTCAAAGGGACCTCTGGAGATCATTTGATCCAACCCCTCTGCTCAGAGCAGCGTCAGCTGCAGCAGGCTGACCAAGACGCATCCAGTCAGGTTTTGAACGTATCCAAGGGTGGAGACTCCATAGTCTCTCTGGGCAACCTGTTCTTGTCCTTCTATTACAGCATCTTCCTGTGCTGTAATTCCTGATGTGAATCATTCTGTCTTGTGCTCTTGAAATATTCTAAGCCTTGCAGTGAAAAACTATGGGTTAAGCTGGTTCTGGAAAGAATCTTGAGGTCCTATAGATTTTTCTTGTAGGAAATAGGTATTCTTTTCACTAGGGTGTTAGATTAAGCATAGATTTCATCTGCTAACACAATTTAGGTCACAAACTGCTGGAAACCTATACTGTTTTCTTATTTGCATGGATATGAGAAGCAGTACCTGAAGTGGCTGAATGCCGGAGACGATGTGATCCGAGATCATTCTGACTTGGGCTCTTTTCTTTAGATCTTGGGGCAGGAGCCTGGGGTTAGGCTGGGTTTCTTCTAGGTAATGAATTATAGCTAGCTGCAATGAATAAAGACATAAGGAGAATGGTTTTGGAGAGTGGAATAAAAATATATGGCCTAAATACATAGGTCCTAATTGGTCCAAAAGAAAACAACTGCTTTTGAATAGAAGCTGTTATCAATCTAAGACACAGAATATCCTCTTCGATAGCTGCTTGAGACCTTGTAGTTTAGCCCAGCAGTGATTTAAGACAAACCATGGTACAGCCATCTAAGACGTTGCAAACTGCTCAATAAAAGGTGGGGTTTTGAACCAAGGCTAAGCAGAATGCCTGACAGCAGTTTCTCAGCATGGAGTACATGCTATTTCTGACCTCAGGTAGAATTGTTCTCGTTGTCACAAATACCATCTGTTCTCTAATGCACAAATCTGGTGCTCTGGGGGAAGAGATGGAGCAAAGGCTTTCCTGTCCGCACAGCAGTTTGGAATGATGGTTAAGATGTATCAGGTAACTCACCGACTGAGAAATGGTGATGCCATCAATTTTCAAGGTTGGAACTTGCTGCATTGGATTCAGAGTCTTGTATTCAGCAGAATGCTGGGGAAACAAACTTGAGATTATTCTATTGCAACCAGAATTTTTTCCTTTTCCTCATTTTCTTTCCCTAGAATCTCTCATTCATTTTTTTTTAAACCCAGCTCTCCCTTTCTCTCCATTACCTTTTCCAGGAAGTTATGTTGTGTTATTAGCCTGCTCTGCAAGCTGCCACTGGGACTCTGGGATCTCTATGCAAGGAGAGACTGCCTTGCCTCTTGATAAACAGTAAAACAAAGTTTGAAGTGGCTGGTACTGTGGCAGTGTCTCAATTAGTACTGTAGTTCCCCAGCACTCTCGTAGTTACACACCACGTTGAATGGTACTACCCACGCCATGACTCCCAGCTATGGCCCCCATGAGAAGACTTATCAGGAGGGAGAAGCCTGTTGAAAGTAACAAGTAGTTACCAAGAGGCAGTGAGGAATTCAGTGACTTCAACTTTCTAGTGCGCATCCCTGTTCTCCTAATGATCCTGCATTCATGTCCCCCAGAAAGACGAGCGGTGGAGGCATCCTTACCTGCTGCCCCCCATCCTTCAGCAGGTTCACTGGCACCTGGTTATAGGCAATTCCTTTGAGAGCCAGTGCTGGGGGGAACACAATGCACAGCTTCAGACAGGCAGGCTGAGACCAAGTTCAATTTTTTAGAAAAGAGTTCAAGGAGATGTTACCTCTCCCTTTGAAAAAAAGGCCATCTGTAAAAAAGACTTATCTCTCAAGAGAGGGGACTTGTGTCTTCTGAGAGGATGGACCAAGGCATCAAGGGTCAGCCCTGGCAAAAGCAGCTGTTCAAAACAAGCTGTGTTGCCCTGTGCTGCACAGCTCCTCCTGAGGGGCTCTGTGCTCAGAGCAAAACCTTCCTGGAGAGATTTTCTCAGCTCGCGCAGTGACCATGCCCAGCTCTGCTGGCTCTTAAGACCCAGTACCACAGTTTGAGGCAGTATCTGTACAAGCAGAGAGTGTAGGACTAGGAGAAACAGCCATCTGCATCATGCTGGATTTGCAAAAGCAGCAATTCTAACTAGCTGCAGAGACAATCTGTAAAATGCACCAAGGGGAGGGAAAAATCGTTCAAAGCCTTTCATGGGAGGTTTGTCCACAGGAAAGGATTCAGCTGCTTCTCATGGAGTTTTGCCTAACTGGGGAGAATTTTGCCCCAACAGTGTAGCCCCCTTCTCCTCAGCAGGTTCCCATTCCCACTGCTACTTGAATTTCAAACAGCTACAGGAAATATCCTCAGCTTCCCATTAAGCTGTTTTCCTCGCCCTTCCCTCAGCTCTAGGTGAGCTGTGGTAGTTATTCCCTTCCTCCCCACTCCAGGAGAGCTGGAGGAAGGGCAGAGCACTGTTTGAGGTTCATGTTTGCTGATTTCTCTTTTAATAAGTCACTGAGTAATTGGGTTACTGAAGGAGAGGGTGCTGCAATAAGAGTGAAACAGGCATCGAAACTGGATCTTACCAATTCTCACTCTCCAAGAGCAGGAACTTCGAAAATAGCTGTAAAGTATCGGCTGAGAAAAGAAAGACAGAACAGGTGATTTCATTGTGGGAACACCAGAGATTTTTAAGGATCACACAGCGTGAAAAGAAAGCATTTCAGGAACTGTATGATACAGGAGATCAAGGTCTTATGGGAAAACTCCCCTTTTCAAAGTGACCATTTAAGTGTCCGTTCCATAGCACTATTTTTCATGCTGTCCTCTGAATATTGGTCACATCTGCTGTCCTCAGCAGCATGCAGGCTGTGCTGAAACACCTTCCTCCAAGGCTCCCCTCTTTGTCACTGTCTGATGTTGCCATCTTCTGCCCTGTCACACCAAGCAGCTGCACTGAGGATCAGGGTGTTCTGCACCATCTTTTCCAGCCCGGCAAGGCCCTTTGCAGTGCGGAGGCACCGCTGTTCCTGCAGGTGAGGGCCGGGGCCTCTGCTCCACCTGAGCTCCGGCACCGGGGCAGCTTCCTCAGCCACTTCCACCCCATGCAAGGTCTCACCTTTTCAGACGCCATGGTCTATGTGTGCAATCCCCTGCTGAGACTAGAACCACCGTGTCCTTGCCCTTTAAACACAGATGGGGTGTGGGGGAAGGCTTTTCTCCTGAAGCCAATGAGAAATGGACCATGCCCCCATATCCCTGTCCAGAACACATAGCAAACAGAGCTGGATGCCAGCAGCTGAGTGGCTGTGTTTAGCTGCATCCGCATCCGTTGCAGCCCCAGCTCAGGTATCACACCTTTGAGGGTGGAATCATATTTAGTAATCATTTATTTCTCCATCTTTTTGTCCAGAATGAATAAAATACCTAGTCATGCTCTTCTCAGTAGCCAAAGCAGGAATGCAGCTGTGAGGAACATGACAAGGAAACTGAAAGAACTTCTGTTTCCCTAGGGAAGGACAGGCAGCTCCCTGGACTGGGGCTGCCTTCGCAGGGAGGACTGTGGGGCCTGCAGCCCTCGCCTCCTCAGGAGCAGCCTCCTCCCGCCCAGCTCCGAGCAAAACACCACCCTCACTGCAAACAGCACCTGCATCTTTCTCAACAAACCAGTAGTCAGGTCTTTCCTTCCTCCTCTGGATCCCAAAGCACCGAGGGAGCCCTGTGTGCCCACCTCCCAAAACAGAAAAATTGTAACAGGAGGGCAGAGAAAGGCAGGGATTTGCTCATCGACACACAGCCTGTCAACAGAAAATGACACATGCCCCAAGGACTTCCATGCTCCAGTTCACTTGGTAAACACAGATGTCTCTCTTACAGCTTATATTAATTCAAATAGCTTGAAATAAATACATATTAATAAGAGGGGATCTGATTAATACATATAAATACCCGAAGGGTGAATGCAGGGAGGAAGGGGCCAAGCTCTTCTCCATGGTGGCCAGTGACAGGACAAGGGGTAACGGGTACGAGTTGAAACACACGAAATTCCATCTGCATGTGAGGAGGAACTTCTTTGCTGTGAGGGTGCCAGAGCCCTGGCACAGGCTGCCCAGGGAGGCTGTGGAGTCTCCTTCTCTGGAGATCTTCCAACCCCACCTGGATGCCGCCCTGTGCCCCGTGCTCTGGGTGTGCCTGCTGGAGCAGGGGGTTGGACAAGGTGATCTCTAGAGGCTCCTTCCAACCTCAACCATTCTGTGATTCTGTGAAATATGCACTTGACTGAATTACCGTAGTCAAATTTTGCTACAGAAATGCTTTGTGAGAGAGGAAGTGATGGCTGTACTGGCAACTCTTTTGATGACAACATATCTACATATTTACTGATTTTCTTCAATCCTCTGCCTCGGGAATCAGGGCATTTCTTGCTTGAAGGCAAGAAAACATGACTTCTAAAGCATTAAACACCAAAAGAGAAACAAACAGAATTTGTACATATTATTTTGTCTTTCCTGAAGAACTTGCTGCTGATTTTTAGCTCTGAAATTAATTTCCTTCACCATATGTGTTTTGGACTCTGGACTCTCAGCTGGCAGAGACATTTCTCCTGATCCTCTTACAGCTTCTGTTGTTTTTGCAGCCTGCACTATTATTTGGATCTAATTAGTGTTAAGCTAATTGCTTGGTTCTATCATCTCAGGGCCCCTGGAGATTTTACTAAAAGGAACTTCCAGCTGTGACTCCAAAGCTTAGGACCTAGAATGATCTCTTAAATTTATGCTGTTTTGCTTCCCGTGGAGGGGAAGATTATGGGTGAAACAGTGAGCTAAGTAACGGTGCAGAGACAGCAGCAGTGTTTTACTCCTCTGTGCCTTCTTTTCCCAGGCCTCAGGATGACACCATTGCTCACCCTCTCCGAGGAGGAGCTGAGCATGGCCCGGGTTCTGCAGAACTGCCTCCATTTAGAGCACCGTGTGGCACAGTCCCAGCAAGCTCCATCAGTTGGAGCCAGCAGGTTAGCGGGGGGACAGCTATGGAGATTTCTTTTTTCCTTCTGTTTTCATTTTCAGCATCAGTAGAGCAGCAGAGGGATGAAGGTGAGGAGAGTCTGGCATTAAATACCAATTCTGATTAAATAAAAAAATACAACTGTGAGAACTTCTTATCCCAAATGATCCAGCCCTCTTTCTTTTGAAGATTCTGCCATAGGAGCTTCCCATCACAGTAAATGAATATGACTAATCCAAGAAGATCTGGTGGTTTACCAGCTTTGGGGGTGGCAAGAAAGAGAGAACCCCTTTGCTTTGAGGCCTGTGGTGACCAGGCCCTGTGACACCCACCAGCAAGAACCGAAGCTCCTTTCTTGTGGAAACGCTGCCAAGCCCATCTGCATGGAGACCTTGCGGAAACATGCGAGGGGCAGTGTATACAGCGTCTTGGCACTACAACTTTTTACACTCCTAGATGTCTGAAGGCTTTTTGTTAAATCTGGGCCCAAGCCAGTTCAGCACGGGAGCACTGGTTCCTTATGGAGAGGCACTGCATCGTGTCCTGAGCCTCTTGCGGGAGCCTCTCGTCTGTGGGATCCCCCAGGACCCGGGAACTGCAGGGAGGTGGGCGCAGGGAGCAGAGGAGGAGGCTCAGCTGGGCTTCTGTGCTAAAGCCCAGCCTTGGCACGGATGGTCCCAGTGCCGGGACCCTGACCACGCTTCTTAGGGAGCCTCTAAGCCTCAATTCCTTGATGTTTGCAGAAATTCATCTAGAAGTCACAATCAACATGAAGCCCAATAGTGCATTCCTGAAGAGGCTTTTTCCTGGAATCATTTTACTGATCAGGAAGCTGCTGGGCACTCCAGACTCGAGCAGTGAGCATTCACACACATTTCAGCACGTCTGGCACCAGACACCAGCTCTGCCTTGGCCACGGTCAGGACATGCTAGAAAAAGCCACTGTCTTGTCACCTATTTGCTGAGTCTCCATCACTCCAATAAGCACTGCTATGAGTCTGACACAAGGCAGCAGACCATGCAAAAACAGCCAGGTGGGATGTGAGGGAAAGAAGCGTCTGTTGGAGGCTTCCTATGGAAAAACACATCTGTATCCCGTACAGGCGCTGCCTGGGAGGCACTGCTTGTAATCTGCTGGACTAAAATTAACAGGGTAAGTGGGACAGGGCTGCTCAAAGCCCTCGGTCTCTCTGCAGCGGGCACTGCTGTTAACAGCTTAATGTGCCAAGTCACACTGAGCAACATCAGCTCTGAAAGGCGTTAGCTGGATGTAACACGGCGTGGAATTCCGTGCCCTCATTCCCTGGAGGAAGCCGGCGCAGGGGCACCCCCGGGAGCGGCGGCGCGGCGGGGCTGGCCCCTGGCTGCAGGCCCTGCGGTCCCTCCCGCGGCCCCGGGGGCACCGAACCCAGCGGCTCCCGCCGCGCCGGGCACGGAGGCTGCACGAGGCGGCAGGGGCTGCCCACGCCCGGGGCGCGGGACTCAAACGGCCGCCCGTAACGGCCCCTCGGCGGCGCTCCCGCCGCCAGCCCGCACCCCCGCGGCGGCCGCTACCTGCGCGGCGGCGGCGCTGCTCATGGCGGCCTGTCGCGAGGGCCCTGGCGGCGAACTACAACTCCCGGCGTGCCCCGCGCGCCGCCCGCTCCCGCCATGCAGCGCGCCGGACTCCGTTTCCCGTGGTGCTGCGCGCCGCAGAGCGCCGCCGCCGCCCGGGCCGCGGATGCCGCTGGCGGCGGGGGGCTGCGGGGCCGCGCCGGGCCCGCCCGGCGGGGCGCTGCGGCAGCGGGGGGCCCGGCGGCAGCCGGCGGGACCGCCCCGCAACTGCCCTCCCGCTGCCGCGTCCCGCTCCGCGGCGGCCCCGCCGCGGGCCCCGCCGGGCCTGGCCACCCTGGGCCTCGTCACGGCGCTCAGCTTCGCCTCGCGCTTCCACCGCCTGCCGGAGCCGCCGCACGTCTGGTACGGGCCGCGGCGCCATGGCAACGGGGGGCGGGGCGCGGGGCCGGCGCCGCCATTGGCCCGGGCGGCGCGCGGGGCGGGGCTTGCGGCGCGGGCCGGGTTGACCTGTCCGCCGGGGCGGGAAGCCCCTGCCCGGTAGGGAAGCGAGTGCCCAGCCCGTGCCCTGCCCGCAGCACAGGAATAGGCCAAAATTCCCGCTCCTCGCCCCTTCCGCCGTCCCTGCTTTCACACATCTCCACCATGACCGCGAAGAGATACGGTTTTGGTGGGATGCTGGTGGGTGAGGGGTGCTTGGATGGCACCCTGGTCCTGCAGATCCATCCCCTGCATGTTGCTCTGGAGGTTGTTGGAGCCCCCGGGGTTTTTGGAGCCCAGGATGGCCCCCCGGCCCGTGGGAATTGCAGGTTTTTAACATCTCTGAGCTCCACCTGGAGTCAGAAAAGTAGATCATAGGATCATGGATCATTATGGTTGGAAAAGACCTGCGAGATCATTGAGTGCAACCTTAAGGCCTTCAACACCAAGCATGTATTGAAAGAGCAGAAGCTTTGCAGTGCTAATAATAAAGCTCTTAAAAGAGCCTGAGCCTAAAATGTCTACGGGACTGTTTGTCTTTGTTTTCTTAGTGAATTCATTTTCTCATGAAGAAGAAATGTCAGAAACCCTCAGTGTGATGGAAAACATCAGCGAAAGCTACCTCGCTGCATTTTTTTTTCCAGTACTGGAGTAACTTGTTCAGATTTTTGTTTGTTTATTTGTTTGTTTTTGCAGTTGGGATGAAACTCATTTTGGAAAGATGGGAAGTTACTACATTAATCGGACCTTCTTCTTTGATGTCCACCCTCCTTTGGGGAAGGTAAACCGCTCTTTTGTTGTGTGTTTTAGCAGCCACATAAATAGGCCAAGAAAAGTCCTCTTCCTCTTGCATCTGGTTGAAGGATGCAGTGAACACAAAAGCCTTATCTATGTGTGCCTGGTATCCAGATCTTTGCCTCCTACATCCTTAGCGTATGTTTGCATCTTCTCTTCTTTATGAAAATGCTTTGAATGTGGGGGGGGGAAAAAAAGAGCACAATATTGTGCATTGGGAATCTGTGAGGTTTGAGCAGATGGAAAGCAAAAATGAACAGGAGGCTTATGTGGATTAGAAGAGATTTCTAATGGAAGGCTATAGATCTAAAGAACCAGACATTTCCTGATGGCTTGTGCATAGGTAAGATCCTTACCACAAGGGCCTTTGAAAGCTCTGACATACTACTCTATGACTGGGGAGAAAAAAAAAAAAAAAAAAAAAGGAAGTAAGTTTTTTGGAGTGCTACTTGGAATGCATTCCTTCTGGCTTTGGAAGATTTTCTTCCTTTCAAGTTGAGACTCTTTACACTATCAGAATAGGGAGCTATGAAAATAATCTGTAGGGATGATGTTCTGTCTCCTAAATCCTGCACCCAGTTACTTCTCTTGAGTCTGCAGTGGTTTTTGTTTGTTTGTTTTTTAATATAATCAGAAGCTGCAGTGTCTTTGACTTGCTCTGACTTCACTTTTACACCAAGAACAATATGTATATATACATCTATATGAATTTTGTACATAAACTCTTTCCTTTTGTTTGGACAATGTGTCTGAATTAATAAATAGTTATCCTCTGGTTCAAACTTGGCAGCTATGAAAATCTTCCCTGCTCTTCATTTGGGCTTTCCTTTCCCCAAAATGATTTTCCTGACCAGTTTTTCCACCTTTCCTCTTCAGATGCTCATTGGACTTGCTGGCTACCTTAGTGGATATGATGGAACATTTCCTTTCCAAAAGCCAGGGGACAGATATGAACATCACAACTACGTGGGAATGAGAGGGGTAACTTGCTAGCTCTCCTTGGCTTTACACTATAGACTGCTATGTTGTAAGAACAGCTTTACTGGGTCTGATCAGAGGTCTGTTTAGCTTTGTGTTGTGTCTTTAGGCTCTTTAATAAAGGATTAGTGAATAAGCCATATGTGAGAAGCCAGGTGACAATATGAAGTGATAACTGAGGCCAGTTATTGCCGCTCACTAGCAGGGCTGCAGTTCTCAGGGTGCCTTATATCCTGCCTGTCCTGCAGAAGGTTCTCTGTGAGCTTGGGCTGTGCTGGAGTCCCTAGTGACTGAGGGACAAGGAATTAAAGCCAGAACCATCCAGCACTGCCCATGGTGCCACCCCCAGTGGCAGTAAGGCAGAAGGAGCTGATGGGGAAAAACTGTTGTTGTTGAGAGTGATATCCCACCTGGAACCCAGGTGGTGCTGGTATCACACTCTTGGTCTGCCTAAACTGCAGATAAAGCAAGGTAAAGGATGAAACACTAGCCAGTGTCTAGTGCCTAGAATAAAGGAGGAAGCTACGTTTTCTTAGTTTTCTTTGTGATTTCTGCCAATTTGCGGTTCTAGATTACCCTGAGCCAAAGGCAGTAGAAATGCTAGAACCAGACCTTGAAGTTGCAGAATTCATTGCTGTGCTACTTTGGTTTCCATTCTTCTCTCTCTCAACTACCCTTGCTCTCATTTGCCTAGCAGAAGTCATATTGTTTGGCTGAAGGTGTGTAAGGCAAATGTACTTTTTTTTTTTTTTTTTTCACTCAGATTCGCTAGTCTAATATCTAGTTATGTTGAGTATGATAGATACATATTGCATCTATATGACAGATCTTCTCATAGTATCTCATGCAGTCCTGAAAGAGACTGACTAACTGTTGTTACCCAAGTCTCTTGGGAGCAGAGTAAGCAGCTGGCATTCTCTAACAAGATCTTTGCTCATTTGACTTTTGTCTGATGTTTGGAGTGAGCCGCTTTAGTCACCTACAAAGGTGCCTATTAGTGGTTGTATCAGATGGAGAACGGGAAGGGATATGCCTGCATGTTCCCCCAGGGGAGTGGTATAACATCTTCTGTGATCTTCTTTTCCTTCAGTTCTGTGCATTCCTTGGCTCCTGCCTGGTTCCCTTCGCCTACCTCACAGTTCTGGAACTGTCCAAGTCACTGCCTGCAGCCTTACTCACAGCTTTCATCCTTATTTTTGGTAGGTGTTCCTGCTACTGCAAAACAGAACAGGTTAATTGTTCAGAAAATTTCCTTTTTTTGGAGTCTCATGTCATTACCTAGCCAGAGGATATGGTGGCTGATAGGAAAGATTCCCAAAAGCCAAGTAAGTCTGCTATATAGGAGCTTTGTTAACTGGCTAATCCCTTAAAGGTTTTGCAGGCATTTTTTGTTTGTTTGTTTGTTTATAAGTGCTTCTGTTATGTGCATAACTAGAGCAATGCACTCACTTTAATTTTAAGAATTCTTTACAAGATACATGGTTAGGAATAACTCACATAGAAGATGTCAGTATTTCACTGGTGGGCAAAGTTAAGTATCCCGTAGGGTATATCATTTCCTACTGCAGTGCTATGGAAGAGTTTAGCTCAAGAAATGAACAAAGTTGCTGAGCCAACAGTGAAGAAATTAGCATTACAAGTGGAATTATTGAAATCGTGGTTTAGCCAGGAAGCACAGATTCACTTAGATTTTAAAAGAGTGAAATCGTATTTGTATTGTATAGATAACATCCGAAAGATGACTTTTTTTTTCCCCCTTCCCCTCCTATGGCTTGCTCGGGCACCATACTGATGCTTTAGTTGGTAGATCCGTGATGACTCTAACACTCTTTATGTGAATATGATAGCAGAACATCCCAAGTGGTGCTTCTCAGCTCTTGCTATACTATCTGTGGTGGTTTTTTTTTTTTAATTTCTTTGTTTTAATTTGTTACTCAGGTAGAAGTTGAAATGTTCTGACCTGTTTCCATTTCTAAAATTGTCCTTGTTCCTTTTTTCTTGTACACACTGAGTAACTGCCTTCTCTCAATGTTAGATTTGCTTGGTAACTGCAAGCCTTCCTGACTGTGTCATGCATTTGTTTGCAGATACAGGCTGTATTACTTTGTCTCAGTATATTCTGCTTGATCCCATTCTGATGTTCTTCCTCATGGGAGCTGTTCTGGGAATGGTGAAATGTAATACCTGTGCAGATAGGTAAGATCAAGATGACATTTTTTTCTTAAACTATAGACATTCAACCTTCACAGAGATAAAATAACAGATTTTGCTTCACCCTTGATAGTGTGGGAAACAGCTAAGATTAGATTGTTTCAGGAAATGTGGAGGTGAAAATGGCTCATGGTAGAGGTGAGGTATTTTTGGTATAAGAATTTGTGAAATAAGGTAGGAAGTATCATGACTGGATAACCCAAGTCAAGACGTAAATAGATTATTTGAATGTGAAAGGAAACTTCAGCAGAAATAGTATTGATGGAACTACAAATCTGGAAATGAAGGTTAAAATTCTAAAACTTCATGAGAAGAAATCAAACTAGTGCACATATCAGGAGAGTGGCAATGGAAGATGTCTAGCCAAGGCATTGATCCTTAAGGACAAAAATATTAATACATCATCTTGACCCAGTTGCTTCATCTCCATGCCAGGGAAATACAACTTATTTGTGACTGTAATCCTGTGAATGTTAAAGAATTTGGTTACAGAAATCTAAGAAAAATAGGATAGGATAGACTAGAATAGGATGATGCTGAATGAAACAGTTGAGTTGGTTGAGATATTGATTATAGAAATATCCAGAGGGAAATGGTGACTATAGGTATTTGGACATGTCAAAAGGTTTCTCTGGATAGCCTCTACAGAGTATTCTTCCCCAAAATGTAATCAGGATTTGAAAACAAGAAAACCTAGAAAGCTGTACTGTATGCCAGCTATGCTTTATGAGATGCTCAGGAACTGATCCCAGAAATCTTAGCAAGACTGCAGCAGGCACGACGAGAATTCTGCCCACGCCGTTATGTAATGGCATCTAGAGCCACCCTTGTCTGCAACACAGACCCCAGCTAGGGCAAACACCAAGGTACAGGGCAGCGTTTGATTCGTTCATAATGGAGCTCTGTGTACCATGACCTGCTCTTATTTCTAACGTCTTGGGAAACGGACTGATCTCTTATTAGTTTGTTTTTGCGTAAATTAAAAGCCAACTCTATCTATCATGCTGCTTAGCAGGTAGTCATGGGAATTTTGTCTAGTTAAAATGTAAGGGCCTTGGCATCAGAAGTCAGCAGGGAGAGGTTTTAAATTCTGCAGACATCTTCCCTTCTCTGCGGTTAGATTTTAATTTAGTTTGTAGTTTTTGGCCTTTGTTTTGGGTAGATTTCTCCACTAAGGCTTTCTCCTTTAGAAAGAAAGTGGCTGCTGTGTTTTTTCTGTCCTCTTCCATGGCCTTAGCTCTCTGATTTCTAACTGAAGTTAACTTGGGGGGTTGGTGTTGTGGATTTTTTGTTTTGTTTCTTGTGTGTATAGCAAAACGTCCAGTTTTTCTTTCAGGCTTTTGATATATGGGATTTTTTTCACACTAGTGCTTCTGAAATGAATGAAAAACTTGTCTTTTTATTCTCATGAATTCCTGAGAAGACTGAAAGTAATTTAGGAAGTGGCTGATTTTTTTTCTCTATTTTCCCAATTGTGTTGTCTATGCGTGTAACCATCACTTATTTACTGACCTGCTCTGTTTGTCCTGCAGGCCATTTTCCATCTCCTGGTGGTTCTGGCTGAGTCTGACTGGGGTGAACCTTGCTGGAGCCATGGGGGTGAAGTTTGTTGGCCTTTTTGTAGTCTTGCTGGTTGGCCTGAACACAATCTGTGATCTTTGGGACTTGCTGGGGAACCTCAGCCTATCACTGGTGAGTGCTTAAGGCTTTTCTTTCTGAAATGCTTCTTTGTTTTGTTTTCCTTTCTTTTGCCCTTGTAATTTTCCTAGCTTTTGACAACCATGAAAATAAACTGTGATATCCTGTCGACAGCAGACATGGGCATCTCAGTCGGATGATGATTAAAGATGAAGGTTTTAATGAAAAACCTCTTGCCATATATTTTCTTTTTAAAAAAAAAAAAAAAAGCTGACATGAAAACAAAATGATTGTTGTTGTTTCCCAAGAGAGACTCTTGCCTTTCCAGTTGGCTGAATTTTATTTCAGTGGTTTCGTTCACAGATGTTTGTGGTGGCCAGATGATGGCCCAAAGTCAAATGTTGTCCCAAATGCCACTGTATGACCTTTGGGCAGTACCTGCTAGCGGGCAGACAGCCACGGCTGGCAGCACCTCCTCTGCAGCAGAGGAGTGAGCTGAGGCCCTGCCCTAGCAGCAGGACCATGGTCTAGCCCGTGTGACACTCGCCCATGTAGTCATAGAGACGCTGTAACTTGTCATCTTCATAGGCTGTACGTAGGGTGCAGGCAGCCAGAGCCTGCTTGATTTTGCACACATTTAGTTCTTAAAAATTCCAAGTAATTTACTGATGTATTTGTGTGCTGTCTTCTAATATATTGCATCTTATATTTGACTTTGAAATCTGCTGGTAGGTAAAATACCTTGATATGCCATTTGCTGCCTTGCAACCGGGGAAGAAAGAAAACTTCTTCAAGCACATCTTTTAAAAGGCATTCCGTTCTTTTGTCTCAGCCTCTCTGAAGCTTAAAAATTCTATTCCTCTCACGTTTTTGTACTGCTTTTGTCTTGAGAATGGTGGGATTTTTAGGGGAATTTTTTCTGTTTCTGCTGTGTGGTTTGTTTTCTCTGATTAATGTGAGTCAATCTGGGCTGCAGAGATGCAGAGAAACACCTTTTGAGCAGAGGCAGTTAATTGCATTTGGAGTGGAGCAAATCCATCACGTCTCAGCTTTCCGCCAGCAGACGGCTGCACAGTGATTTCATTTGTGCTGCTGGCAGCGGCGGCAGGAAGCCCTGAGTGTCAGAATATGAAAAGAAATTTACTCCAGAAGGGAGATGCTTGCTGAATAACTAAGTACCCGGCAACCCCAGTACTTGAGGAGGAGCTGTGGGAGGAAAGAATCCCTACCCCCACGCTCCAAGTAACTGCTCTGTATTAGGTTTTTGTTGTTGTTTGTTTTGTTTTTGAAACTAGTCATGATCAGTTTTACATGCAGTGTTTTTGGAACTAATTTGATTTCTGGAATTCCCAGCTGATGCGGATTCACTGTTCTCTCTTGCTTGATGTTATCCTTCGTGTGGACTTTCTTTTGAGTTTTGTGTTTTAATCTGTAGCTTTAAAAAATCTTTCCTATGAAGATGGAAGGATACTATGGGCATTTTGAGCAAGGGGCTGGAGATCAGCTCCTGTGCTGTGTAACTTTGGTCGCAAAACCTCTTCTCTTCTTAAGCAAGATAAAGTGTACGTGCCCCCTTTTCAGGGGACAATCAGTAGGATTCTCCATGCGTGATCAGTAGGATAGCTAAGTTCTTTTTGCCATAGTTAGAGATGTATGATATTTTGGAAAGGCAAACACTTCTATTGCCCCTTTTTGGGGATCTTCTCATGTCCTTGAAACTTCAAGGAACACCATCTGCAGCCTTTGGAGGTCGAACAAGACCTGTCTTGGTTTTTAACTCTAAGATTTTTTGAGATGATTCTTCAGCTTGCTGTGCTTGTTATAGGTCACAGACTCCTACTATAGCAGTGCTACTCAGGGTTTGGTTAAGTAAGGTGTGGAGTTGTTTCTGCAGCTGCACTGTTTCATGTAGGTTGTGTTTGTTACAGGTCATGTTTGGGAAGCATTTACTGGCTCGAGTGCTCTGCCTCATCGTGCTCCCACTTGCCCTCTACACGGCCATGTTTGCTGTTCACTTTGCAGTTTTAAATAAAAGGTATTTCTCAAGCGTTTTCTCTAGACGAAGAATCACCTGGCTTTGCTTAGTATGAAAGGCCACTGATTAAGGGTTTCTCCATTTTCAGCGTCAGAAGCACAGCCACAAGCTGTGTCTTGGGTTAGTTCCCTTCCCAGACTACTGCACTGTTCTCAGAGGAAGGCTCTGGCCAAGCTGGCAGTGAAACAGGCTTTGAGCTTGAGACTTTCTGACATGCCAAGCAAGTATCCTGACCAAAATGTCTGTCTCCCTTTTTTCTCCTCTCTTTCCTGGACTTGAAAATGTCCACTCCCCCCCCTCCATTGCATTTTATTTGAAGCATTACGTTATTGAAAAATGTTTTGGCTCATTAGAAATAGTTATTTCTAATAGTCAATGAGAATTAGCAAAGGCTGGGCCCTGCTTTGAATGCCTGCAACCAGTGGATGATGTCTATCTGGAACGAGCACAACAGACAGTGAAATGACTAATGATTAAGGTTAAGTAATGATCTGTATCCCAGCTTTAGGAAATGAAGTGAATATATACAAAACTTAATTAAATCTCTTATTTTTCATATTGTTAAGTCTAAGTCTGGCATGCTTGGTATTAGTGTCCTGCCAGAAGCAGGACATGAGGGCCACAGAGTGAGACTTTGCTCTGTCTGACCTGGTAATAAGTCAGATTTATTTGATATAAAAGCAGCACTTTCAAAGATAGTTTGTATTTTGTGCACTGTCAGCAGACTTCCATTTTTGTGACCTCAAATCCTTGCACCTCTGGACAGTTGCTTGCAAGAGCTTATACACCTGCTGCAATTCACAGCAGGACAGGTGTTCCTAAAGGAACTGCAGTCATTCCTCTCTTAAGACCATGTCTGGTCTTAACTTTTTCCTCCTCTAGAAACGATTTGGTGATGCGTGTTAGAGCTTTGCATACTTGTTTTGCCATTTTTACCAGACCTCTGACTTTTCTTTGCTCTTTGTTTTTGTAGCGGCCCTGGCGATGGTTTCTTCAGTTCTGCCTTTCAGTCGCAGTTGATTGGGAACAATCTTCATAATGTCTCTGTTCCAGAGCGTGAGTGTCCGAGGGAATAAACTGCTATGAGTTTTGCCAGTGTAACTGTGCAAAAGAGTGCAGATTATGTCTGTGTGCTCACAGTCAGATCCATGCTGTTCCTCTACAATTTTATCTATCTACAGAAAAAGGCTGAAAATAACACCTAATGTGTTTAATACACTGGGCATAACTGTTTTGTGATACTTTTTCATCGTTCAGAGCATTTTCCTGCTTCAGAACTACAAGTTCTGTTTATGTTAAAAATATCTGGGAGAATTTTAGATTTTTCAACTAAATTTTATATATCTGTTTTTCTGAATTTTGGTTGGTGATGGAAGGTGAACTTTGAAATGACATGTGAAACAGGAGATGAGCTTGTGTAAAAACACAGCAGGACCATATATGCAGAATCAGAGCCCTGCAGGTTGGCTGGAGAGATACTTACAGGAGTCTTAGCTTATGCCTTGACTTCTTCCTTCCTACTTAGACTTGGCCTACGGCTCTGTGGTCACAATGAAGAACCTGCGCATGGCAGGGGGCTACCTTCACTCCCACTGGCACCTCTACCCCGAGGGCGTCGGAGCCCGTCAGCAACAGGTTAGTGCCCTGCTGCAGCTCTCCTGACTGCTCACAGGCATCATCCCCTGTCCTGTGGAGCTTCCTCATCCCCTTGTGCTGAGCAGTAGATGCTGTCGGGACAGGAGCTGTGTCAGCATCTGTGATCCTTTCAGCATCATGTCTGTACCTTTGGTTTGGAACCTTAGCAGGTAGGTTGCTTGAAGAGATCCTGCCCTTCTTGCACCAGAAAAGTGACTTACAATAGCGAAGCTTCATTACAGTAGTGAGGTGACCCTTTATACATGGAGGCCAAGAGGATTTAAAAATAATGTTCCTGAATCACAGAATCATTGAAGCTGGAAGAGAGTTTTGGAGGTTATCTATTCCACACTCCATGCACAAGCAGGGATACTTAGGGCATGTTGCACAGGAAATGAAGGAATGTTACCTCAGGGAAGGCTGCAAAACTTACGTATAAAACAAATTACTACTTTATCTTGTAGAGGTCATTGCTGTGTGTTAAAGCAATAGAAGTGCCAAGTGTTGTTTTCATTCTGGCACTGGCCTCTGTGACCCTACATTAATTACTTTCCCTTTTCCTTGTTTTCTTCATTTGTCACATGAGTATTTGCAAGGCTGTGTTCATTAAATTAGATTTCTCTATGTTCATAATCTAGCAGTTATGAAGGGTGCTTACCTGAACTTTTTATGGGTTTCTGATAAACAATTAACCTGTAGATCAAAGTAAAAATTAGGAACCATGCAATTACCACTAATTAAGTAGTACAAAAATAAAGTGAATTTCCTATTTTTGTCTGTCATCATCAAGCCATCAAGGATTTGCAGACTCTATAATATTCCCAAGATATACTTTGTAGTTTGCATATTAATATCTAAAAGTTTCCTGAGCAATTAGAAAGAAAGTTTCAAGAGCAAAACATATTTTTAAAATTCCACTTGGTCTATGTTATGGGGAAGACTTTTCTTAATTTCTCAAAAATTATATCTTTACTTCAACGATCTTTTCTTGCTGTTCTTTCCAACCAGAAAATCTAGTGCTCTCAGGTGACGTAAATGTTTATTATTGTAGGTGGAGATGTCCTATAGGAGCTGACTCAAGTATAGGCAGAATTCAAGTGCAGAACGTGGTTTATGATATGGAAAGCAGAGAAGGGGGCTCAGGGAGCTGCTAATGGGAGTTTCCCTGAATGGAAAAGTGGAAGAGGCTGGAGACCTGTCCCACCCTTAACCCTACACTGTGTTCTGGAAGATGGATGAGGATTGAGGGCTGGGAGAGTTTGGGGAGTTTGGAGAGGGGAAGGGAGCTTAGAACTTACTAAAAAAATCATCCCAGGTGTTCTGTGTTAGTCGTGCATTTACTTGGGACTTGGAATTGCTGGTGAATGCATGATTACTGTGCCCAGCTTTTTTTCTCTTCGATTAAATGGTTTGTACTGTGTTTTCAGGTCACTGCCTACTTGCATAAAGATTTGAATAACCTGTGGATTATAAAGAAACATGATTCAAATACAGGTAACAAACACTAGCAGAGTGATTTCCATAACTACTGCTTCATTTTTTTTACTTAAATCTTCTGAGTGCTACCATTGTAAAATATTTTTCATTGATATGAGGGGAAGAACAAGGAAAATGTGGTTCCATCTTGATAAATGCTTTTCGTGACAACTACGTTTTTGGGGTTTTTTTTTTCAGTTTGTATAACTGAAGTAGACAAGCATTTCTCAGCTTGTCTACCTCTGAAGGTTTTACTGGCAACTTTCAGCTTGTCAGGGCTGTAAATAAAACAGAAAATCAGTTTGAGCTCAGTTAATATTTTATGAAATTTGTTACTGTGACTGCGGGCTTATGGAGAAGTTGGTCCCAGTATATGTGAGGAGGAAGTAACTCAGAAATAGTACTATTATATTCCCTATTGCAAGTGTCATGATATAGTCCATGAAATAAAGTGTGTATTCTAGTTGGTGCTGTTCAGTTAGGTTGGCCACATCTTCTTTGTTTAAGAGCAGTGCGTCTGCTTGAGGCCATGACCTTGCACAGTTGCACAGAATGGCCCTCAAGGCTGATCTTTAAGCTGAAGCAATGGTTTACACCAGGTTTGGAGTCTACACCAGTGAGTCTGCCTTGTGTTCCTGTCTGCCTGAGGCATGAGTGCTCCCAAGAAACTTTTCTTGAGACACTGATTTGCTTGTCACCATATTGATACAATTGGTTTGCCTTTTTGCAGCAGATCTGCTAGATCCCTCCAGCCCTGTGGAGTTCGTGCAGCATGGAGATATTATCCGCCTGGAACATAAAGAGTAAGAATGAATTCTGGGATTTGAAGAGATTGAGTTTTGATGGGTGTCTGTGGAATGGGGAGCCCTTAACAGAGCCACACAGCTTTATTAAAAGCACCTACTTACTGAGTCTATCCAGCAACCTGTGAAAGTTTTGAGTAGCTGTGTAATATTAAGGACCACATTCTTGCAAGTAACTATCTACATTCTGTACATGCACATCTGGAAATCATGTCATAACACACTCAATATTGCATATTTGCAAATCCTGAGTTCCAAAACCACTTTTAAAGGATCAAGTCGTGGGTTTGCAGTATTCTTCTTGCTTTACTCCTGTGCTGAAGAGAGGTGGCCTTCTGGAGTGGGAGAGGACCCTGCAGCGCTGGGAAAAGCTCCGGCAGGTGGCTCTCAGCCTCTGCCTAGAAACAGCTTGAGGCGTGCGCTGAGGGTTCTGTGCAGATAAGGCAGGGCTGGATGCAGCTGCAGCTGTTGGTGGGAGAGGCTCCCCATCTGAGTGCTTTTGTTAAGAGCTGATCAGCTCTTGGCAGAATGATGGCCAGAACTTTCTGGTTTTCCAAGTCAGCAGTCCCAGCTAGGGCAGGAGCTGAGTGATCCCACCATGAGCCAGGGAAGGATACCTGGTGCTGACGGAGACCACTCACCCACTCCTGAGAAAGTTTGTGTTGACTGAATGGTGCAGTCTTCTCCTTCAAAAGCAAAACTAATAGGCAAGACAGGTCAGGAACTTGTTTTGCATCCTGCAATACCAAGGTTGTTGTCCCATTTTAACTGTTCATAAATAATAATTCTCAGTGCACTTTCAGCTAAATGCTTTCTTTTTCCTAACTGTGGCAAACAAGCAAAGTCTCTTCCACCTGAAAGTGGTAGATTATAGCTTGAGGATTGGATTTGCTGTTGCTTTCTGCCAGCACTGCTAGAAGTTCAGAGTCGTGTGGTGGGAAGCAGCTGTTTCACTGTATGACCCCATCGCCACTGAGGCTGCATCCTGCCCTAGCCCAGGATTCACTGGTCAGCGGGCTGGTGGCTCTTTGGCTCAAGCCAAAGTTCTTATGATAAACTGACTAAGACACAAAAACAAAGCCAGGTTTGACTTTTAATTTCATTCCAGAACTTCTAGAAATCTCCACAGTCACCAGCATGAGGCTCCTCTGACAAGGAAACATTTTCAGGTCACTGGCTATGGAATAGTAAGTGAATGGCAAGGTAAAACAAACCCTACTTTTGGGGGAAGACTTACTCCTACTTTCGTTTTTTTAGCTAGGGTGATAGCTATAGGGCTGCTGAACTGGATGGAAATCTGCTTTAGTGTAAGACAGTGCATTTTGTGTTTAAGGTCTATTTGGTATGAGGACAGTCAGGAAAAGAATGAAGCTTTTGTTCCCAGTCGAGCTTTGGCAGCATTCAGCTCCTTAGCTCCTTAAATGCCTAGCGGGGCAACCTTGAAGTTGCTCTGACGAGTATTATTTTCTGTGTCTGTCCTTGTCACATAGACAAATGGCTTTTATTGACAAAATGATGACAAGAATTTGGAATCAGGAAAATAAGATCTGCTCTGAGGCAGAGGCAAGTAGCTGCTGAGAGGCAGCCAAACCACCCGCCATTTAAAATGTAGTTCTGAACCAGAGTCAAATACGAATTTAAAACAAAAAAAAATTGAGGTTGGCAAGATCTAAATGTATTTGTGGGTAGCTGCTGATATCTCAAATCATCTTTTCAGACTTTCAGAAGTTCCTGTTTGTTATGCCTCTTTCCCGTATTTTGTTATTTGTCTTTGTTATTTTCTTTTTTTTTTTTTTTCCCCTGCTTGTGCTGTCTTTGGATGATAGAATGGAACAGGAGATACCAATGATTTCTGGAGGATTGAAGTGATGGGCAGAAAGACTGGGAAGCTCATAAAAGTCCTCCGGAGTCGGATCCGGCTAACCCACATGGCCACAGGGTGTATATTGGGCTCCTCTGGAAAGACACTGCCAAAATGGTAAGTAGCCTGTAATCCTTCCCACCAAAGGCTTTGAGCTGACAGCTGATGTTCCTCCTTTTATGTCATTATTTTATGTCCCTTTGTTCAATGGTATTTTTAAATTTAAGCGAGGCAAAATGCATTTTTTCCCTCCATTTCTTTATATTTTATGATTCTTTTAAAGATCCATTAGGCTCTGAACATACGACTAGAGGTTAGGAAGTTCAGGGAGAGAGTTATGCAGTCTGTTACAGTGAAAGTGACTGAGGGGCAGCAGTTTTGGAAAATAATATCCCTTACCAGGAGTTCCCAGAATGGCGTCATTGTAAGTCCAGGAAGAGGATCATAGACGTGAAGCAGTAGCTCTTGAGGCCCATTATATCCTAAGGGACTTGCAAAAACTTGCTAAAAACTGAGGCAATATATGTTATTATATTCCATAATCCACCAAACATTTTTATTGATGCTGTTTTCTTTCGTAGTTTGAACATCTTGGGCGCTTTCTGTATGCAGCGTCTGAGGTGTAAGGGCAGCTGTAATAAGCTGATATTAGCAGGGAAGGGTTTTAACATCCCCTCAGGTTGTATGAGTGTAAACTCATCATAAAATAAGGTACATGTGTGGATATTCAGACTACTGCCAAACAAGCTGCTGTGTCTGGAGCACTGTATTGTGTAGTTAGCTATCGTGGATCCTGAAGCAGCGTATTGCATAGTCATGTTGCTGCTGCTTCCAAAGCTGCTTCTGCTCCTGCTAGCATAGGTTTCCCTCCACTGTGCGATGGTTAAAAGGGCTTTTAAGAAATCCCATTTAAGGTAAGTTGTATTGGGTGCAGGCAGGTATCTCTGCTGGTGATTGCGTGGTGAGAATGTAGGTGTGTGTTGGATATTCTTCCAGTAACTCATCATTTATGGGTAAAAAACCCACCAAACCACTGCCTCTGATGATGGTGCTCAAGAAAAGACTGTTTTTTCCCCTGACTCAAACTTACCCTGTACATGTGTGTCATTGCTACTCAATGTTCATGACATTAAGAGCTCAGATTAAATACTGGTAACTAGGAATAACAATAGTTAGATTAGTTTGGATTTATACATATTTTTAAAACTCATTTAGAAGGAGTAATCCTTGTCCTTCAGAGAACTGCACATCACCTGCTAAGGGGTGACCAGCAGAAAATTCCTGACTGTTCTTTCACATTACTGCAGTATCTGCTGCACTTCTCAAAATGTGTCCACTGATAGAAATAGGGTAACAAGCTATGTGAGCAGTTGATGCAGGATCCTATAAAAGTCCTTCCTGTGTTTCTGTAGTTGAGTTGCTACAGGCGTGGATTGACGTAAAATGATGATGATGACTTTTTTCTGGAGAGAAACAGTTAATAACAGTTCTTGTTGGCTTGTAGTAGATGTTGATTGTCGATGTATGGCTTCTTGGAAACCCAGGCCACTTATGTGTGCACTTATGTGTATATATTTGGCTTTAGGGATCCAAATATGGGTGTGTTGTTTTGTATGTTTGGTAAGATTTTGATTTTGGCTGCTCTGCAAGTCTGTTCCAGTTTCTACATGGTGCTAGAGCAGGACGTCTGAGTATATGAGAAGAAGATAGCTGAGACTGAGAGGTGTGGCAGATGTTAATGTAGAAGAAAAAAATTGATGTGAAAACTAAACATGAGAATAAAAAATCAGACATGAATTGGAAATACTGTGTGACTGTTTGTGAGTTGGTGACTTACTGCCCTGCTGTCCCTCAGGGGCTGGGAACAAGTGGAGGTTACCTGCACGCCGTATCTGAAGGAGACTCCCAATTCCCTCTGGAACGTGGAGGATCATATCAACCCGAAGCGTGAGTGTCTGTTTCCCTTCAGGGTGCATCTTGGCTTTCTCCTAGGGAAGAGATGATCAGACAGGGATTTAGTGTTTGTACATGCCTTCCCCATTCAAACTTGCTGTGCTTGAGACAGTTGTTCAGAGATGCATGGTCGTATTCTGCTTCAGTGTGTTTACTGTAACCTGGTGATAGGGCCTCAAGTGGAATGGAAGTATAATAGGTATTTTGAGATACTCGTGAATAAAGAAAGGGATAGTTTTGTAGTCACAGGCTATTAGTTTAACATCATTGTTGTAATTGCAGGGATTATTGTGATTGGTATGAGTATGTTGTATGTATTTTAATGATTTTTTTATTTAAAAGTTAGTATCCACTTTGCTGCATTTTTTTTTCTTTTCCTTCTTGTCTGGAGAAGCATGTTAAATACTAACTTTGCAGTAATATTGAGTAATGGATAGTGAAAGTATGACGAGAGTCAGGGAAGAATGAAGAGTGCTGGTTATGACAGATGGGCCTACCAGGCTCATCCGGGAATTGATAAGTGTAAGAGCCTCATTTGGCCTGAATATTTGATATGATTTTCATCTCATGAATTGCAGATGACTTGGACTTAAAAACAAAACAAAACATCTACTGTTTTTCTTTCAGCCTTTCAGAGCCACTGTGTGCAAACCAAAATAAAGGAATCCTAGTAAAGGAATCCTGGGCTGTTCACTTGGTGGAATCTCCTCTTTTGTTGTCTTTTATTTTGTATGTTCAGACTTATGGCTCATCTGTGGATAAACGGCACCTTATGAACTCCTGGGCTTAATTTCAGCTTGAAACAGATCTGCTTCTTTCAGGACTTTTTTTCTCTTGCTCAGTAGGATATCTAGGAGTGGATCAGTTGTGAAATTCCTTGGGGCATCCTTTTTTGACTGAGTTTCTGTGTTTAGAATATGAATCAATTGCATAGGGAATTAAAAGAGGTGCTAGAAGCAGCCTTGGTACAGATTTGATATAGGAGGACAGAGTTTGTTGTGCAAAAATCAAATAAAAGTAAAACATTCAGATTGCTAATCTACCTTTTTTCTTTCTTTTTTTTTTTTTTTCCCTCTCTTTCTAAAGTGCCCAATATCAGCCTGGATGTTTTGAAGCCATCTTTTGTAGAAATTCTGCTTGAATCCCACATGGTTATGATCCGGGTAGGACAGTCTTAATTCTTGATTATAACTTTCTTCATCCTCTCTTTCATTAAAAAGAAATGTAATTTCTGAGATTTCTGGATGATGGCTGCAAGGTGGGGCAAAGCTTAAAAGCCACAGCCACCTACTTAGACTTTTACTTAGAGAAAGAAATGGTCCTACACTTGTACCTCTAATTTTGGAAGCCCTGGCCTTGATCCATGGCTCTACTGTTAATATGATCTGGCTGCAGCCCAGTTATTAAATCTTTTCATTGCTTGTTAAAGTGAAATGAGTGAGGCAGAAAGATGTTAACTGTGATCAGAGTCACAAAATCAGGTAAACGCACTCTGAAGAGAACAATGAATGTTTGGGTTGAAAAAGGGAAAGTTCTGTTTGTTTGTTTGTTTTTAATTGAGATATTGTGTTCTCTGCTTTCCTCTTCTCTGTTTATCCCTGAGGATAATTGAAAAAGAACTGGATTTCATATTTTCAAGGTGGACTGTCTTTATAGTCCATTCCATGATTGTTCTCTGTGAGCAATCTTCTGCTTCCATTCTGCTTCCAACTCCTCCTTCGGCTAAGAGTGTTTGCAGAAGATTTAAGATTTTACTACTTTTGTAAAGCAGTTCTCAAATTCTCTAAAGACAGAACGTAGTCAAGCAAATCATGATTAAGGCTAGTAATTTCCATGGCAACCAGTGATAAGGTTGTTTCAGGTAAGGAAATACCTACATGAGTTTCTATGGAAATAATCTTTCTGAAGCTTCTGTTTGAGTGGAGGGAAACCTGTTGAAGTAGTCACTATCTTAATAAACAAAGATCTTGTTTAAGCTACGTGTCCTCAGTGACAGAAAACTCAGAGAAGAGAAATGAGAGAATAATGCCTCTAATGATAGCCAAGTAACATTTTCACTTACACGGTAATCTCAAATATTCCCTGACCACGGTTTGTCAGTCTCCAGAAGTTGATCTGTTCACATAGCCAGAAAACAGCTTTTACTCAGGAAGAGTAGTCATGTATGTTTGTGTACCCAGACATATCTGGGCAGACCTTCTCAGCATCACTGAGCACTTATTTCAGATTTGTTTTGTTTTATCTGTAGGGAAACAGTGGCCTCAAACCAAAGGACAATGAAGTCACATCCAAACCCTGGCACTGGCCCATCAACTACCAGGTAGGTTGATCAGTTCACACCCCTTTCTGTTTTTAGGTGCTTTTCATAGAATCACAGAATGGTTGAGGTCAGAAGGGATCTCTAGAGATCATCTAGAGCAAACTCCCAGCTCAGGCAGGGTCACCTAGAGCAGATTGCCCGGAGCTGTGTCCAAATGGCATTTGGATACTTGCAAGCATGGTGACTCTACCACCTCTCTGCTGCAACCTCTTCAGTGACACCTTTGCCACTCTTAAAGATGGTATTAACTGGATTGATACTAACTTTACTGATTTTGGTCTCTCTCCGCAGGGCCTGCGCTTTTCTGGTGTCAATGAGACAGATTATCGGGTTTATTTGCTGGGAAACCCGGTAAGATGGAGAGGGGGGATTCCAAGCCAGTGTCTTCAGCAAATTTTACGTAGTGACAGCGATTCTCATCCTCTTCTTCCTTTTGGACTACTTTTCTTATTGTGCTTTTATGCATGCATGTAGCTTCTCTTTCCCTCTCACATGCTCACCCCAACATCCAGCTATGTCTGATGTCCCCATTCTCTTTCTTTCTTTCTTTCTTTTTTTTTTTTTTTTTCCCCTATCCTATTTAGGTCATTTGGTGGCTGAATCTAGTCACTATTGGCTTGTATCTTCTGATGGCGATTTCTACCACAGTGGCTCTGAAAAGAGGTGTCCAGCTAACACCTGAACTTAAAGGTGAGGCCAGTTTTCCTGTCTCTTGTACTGTAAAATCACCTGTTATAGCGTTCTGGTTTCTTAATACAGGAAAGCTTTTCTTAGAAATCCTGTATTATACATGTCTCTGAATGCTGTACTCAACCCTCTGGGCATTGAAAAAATGCATTACAGGACAGTGCTAGGTACAAAAAGCCAAGTTAATTAGTGTTATGAAAGAGTGCTATAAAATGATATGACTGTAAATGAGGGGTTTTGTACTAGAAAGAATTACTCTGATTAACGAATCTGGCTTCTTGAATAGCAGAGATCAAACTTCTTAAGCCTTAGGGCTTCATCAAAAATCCTCAAGCAAGTAACAGCCCTGAGACACATACATAAAAAGCAGAAGAGCTCTCGGAGTGACTTGCAGGTGGGAGATAGGGCTGGTAAAGTCTTAACCACTCCTTTGCTGGAGAGCACTGAGCTGGACTGCTGAGGCTGGCAGCCTAAGGCGATCCAAAATGAGTCTTGCTGATTTGCCTCTTCCAGGAGACAAAGTTTATCAGTAGTAGCTCATATGCCAGCTCTGCTCTGCTGTTGATCATACAGTCTAGCATGGGAATTGTTCATGAACTGCTCAGACCCAAAATGCTGGCCATAATTGCTGTCAGTTGTGTTAATTATGCAGTTCTCTGATGACCAGATTTGTACCTGTTGGAAAGAATGTGCTTGATAGGGGTATATTAGTAGGAGATAGAGTGTATGTCGAGGAAACCTTCCTGGTACAGAAATCTGCTAGTTCTGAGGCTTTTAACTTTTTCTGATTTGTAGACTTCTAATTTTTTTTCTAATGGTGATACTGACCCCACATAGGCTACTGGTAATAGTTTCCATTTTGTAGATGCCTTTTGCAGACGCTTTAGAGGTGTGTGGAAGGAAGGGTCCTATGTACCTAGGGTAGAAAACCACTGAGTTAGGTTAACTCCTCAAGTGAAAGCGTGGGAGGTTCATATCTCAAGTAGTTCTAAAACGATAGATCTCTAAAACAGGATAGATCCCTAACAAAAATATTGCAAGGAGCTACCTGTGTTGGCTGTAAGGGGGAAGGACCAATTGGATCAGTGCCCTGCTCTCGCAGTCTGCTTGTGCACTGTATTTTCACGTTATAGATGCTGTTTTGCCATGGGTAATGTTTCCTGATTCTTAGGCAGAGCTGATGAAATGGCAGATAGAAGGGATGCAGTAATCTTTTATTGTTGTCAGTGCTTGGTTCGTAGGGCTTTTCACAAACCCGAGTAAATCATACTTTATCATTTTAGTTTACATCAATGGTTGCTTTGTTTTGGGAAATGAATTCTAAAATGTGAAGTGAAACTATTCACTAATGCAGTTAGTTACTGGCTATGTTGAAGACAGGTACCAGAGTAGACAACATTCCTTTCCAGAGAAGGGTGACAAAGTGGCCATCTGGATGGCTCTTAATTTCATTGCAGAGCAAACAAAAAACATCAGAAACTGGAATAATCTACTTAGTCTAATGTACATCCTGAGAAACTGCAAGCTTGGTCTTAACATTCAGTATGGTCCGCCCCTGCTGATCCCTCAAGACTTATGTCTCTGTGTATCTTTGCTGGTAATGGTGCTTCCCCTGAGCACTATTTATATATGCATAAAAAATACAACGTGCATAAAGAATACAACTGTTCTTTATGGACATACATGCATAAAGAATACAACTGGAATATTGTAGAGGCTTGGAACAGTTTCAGACAGTAGACTGCTTCTTGCAGTTATCCTTCTGGTTGATTTTGCTGTCATTCTTGCACTACTCACTGTGCTAAGGCTTGCAAAGAGAAACTGGGGTTGAGGTTTTCTTTGCTGAAGTATGTTTGTTCTTGTTCCAGAACTGTCCCAAGTCTTGCTGCATGGTGGAGGGCAGATTATGCTAGGCTGGCTCCTTCATTATCTCCCTTTCTTTATGATGAGCCGAGTTCTCTACTTTCACCACTACTTTCCTGCCATGCTTTTTTCCAGCATGTTAACAGGTAAGTACTGGAGCTGGGAGGAGGCAAGGATGCAGGTGACATGCTGTTACATGGAACACTTTCAGACTGAATTTTTTTTTTTTTTTTTTTTGGTTTAGTTTTCTTTTTGTGGTAGGGGTAGGTTTTCTCCTTGCTTGAGCATAGTGCTTGAAAACATGTGCTAATTAAATGCTTTCACAAATCAACCTGGGGTGCCAAATTGTCTATTTTTGTTGTTGTTGTTTCCTTACCATCCCAAAGAGTTGTATATCCTAGTGGTTAGGACATTTGAATTTAAATATTTGATTCCTTTTCTCTGCTCTTTCACTATATATATAATTTTACACAAGTTATTTCCCTTCTTAATTTGCTTCCTCTTACCTTTGTCTTGCTTGTTCATACTTCAGTCTTGGTAGTTTTTCCTGTTATTTTGTACCAACCTAGTTAGCATGCTGGGGTGCCCATTTCTTTCCCATTCTTTCTGTTGAGAAGGTGATGGGGGGGGGAAAAAAGCAACTCTCTGCTGAATATATATATATATATATATATATATATATATATGTATGTGTGTGTGTGTATATTCTGTGTAGTTCTGAAGGTATACAAGGTAAATTAGTTCAAAAGTAGAGATGGTTTTCAGGTCTCAACAGAGCCTTTTCAGCTCAGTCAATGGCTGCATGTTGTGGCCTTGTTCTGCTTCCTTCTTTTCCTAGGAATCACCTGGGACACACTGCTGAAGTTCTGTGCTAGGTTCCTGTCATCCAGCACTACAGCTGGAAATGTTTATGGAGGAGGAATCCTGGTACTGGTTCTACTCATCATGTACAGGTAGGTGCTGAAATCTCCGCTTTCCTCCATGTTTAAGAGCCACTCTCTCAGTGGAACTCTTAGGGCCAGTTAATGATCCTTGCCCCTTGTTTCTGCCTCTTTTCTCTACTGATCCTTTTAGACATCAAGTCTGCAGGCACCCTAAAAGCCCATGTTTCGTTAAATTCAGCATTTATGTCTCTGTAATGGATTTTCAAAAAATCTATTACAGGGAATCTCATCCTTTTACCCCACTATTCAGTGTGAATGTTATATTGTCCTCTGAAACCACAGTAATTTCTGATTCTAGTCCCCATACTACATGGTGTCATATCCCTCAAATAAAGATGAACCCTTGCAGGCTTTCCCTGCTGACTCTTCTCCACAATTGCTGCTGAGAGATAATACCAACTTTGATAAAGCTAAATACCATGTTCAGCTCCTCAGTGGAGCTTATAGCAGCCTAAAAACAAAGTTGCCTTAATTCACCTGTATGGATTAATCTTCTGCAATGTTCTTGACACAGAACACTCTGCAGTTAATTAGTCCCTGATGGGTATTTGGGTTCTTTCCACAGCTTCTACCTCTTCCATCCTCTGTCCTATGGTATGATAGGACCCATGGCCTCAGACCCAAACAGCCCCATGGCAGGGCTCCGGTGGATGGAGTCCTGGGAGTTCTAGAGCCAGCAAAGGGAGCTTGGAAGCAGAGACAGAAATGTGAGATCTGCTGCATGTCAGGCTGATTCCACAGCTTGGAAGACATGTGGCTATAAAATGCCTTCTCTGGAGACCTCTGGCTGTAGTGGCCCTGGTGCTTTGGCATTTGTTTGCATTGCCTGCTTTGGAAGAGGAAGAGGGTGATCGTGAGAAGGCTCTCTGAGGAAGACTCAAGTTATGAAATTTTAGGTTATGTTTCTGGGCAACCAACTACTTAACTGTCAATTTTTATGAGCAATATATTGGAGCCCTTTACAGTCAAACAGCAGTGGTGTTTCAGGAGTGAGACCAGTGCAAGTCATGGGATGTGTCCACATGCATGGATGTGTGTGAGTGTGTGTGCATGTGTCTTCTTTCTTGCAATCCAAGTGCTATTGCAACTTGGGAGCCAGATAGTGTCTGAGACATGAGAATTTTTATCACGTTTAACAGTTCTTATTATAGTGTTTTGGGGTTTTTCTTAATCTTTATGTAAGTACCTGGGGATCTCTGTGCCGCTCTTCCCTGGCTGCCTGCATTTTTTGTGATGTACTTCTAGAATTTGACTGAACTGAAAGGGTGTCCACTTGAAATCTCCCTAAGCCACTGTGCCTTGCCTGTCTGTCAGGCTCTGCAGGTAAGGATTGTTTGTTTATCCATGTATATTGCCTTGCTTGCTGGCCACCTTTAACCATTTATAATGGTTAGCCAGCAGGCCTCTTCTCACACTGTTCCAGCTCAGCACTTGGCAATTCCATCCAGACCTGCAAAGAAGCTACAAAAGAAATTATAATGGAGCAGCAGGTAGTTTATTTCCTGCCCCAGTGTTCTGTGAAGACTGGCCCCGTTAGGGATATGCTAGGAGTCAGAATGCTAGGCTGTAAATTGAACTGGCAGCTGTCATTCTCCTTTGGAATAAAGCTGTTCCAATGCCAGGACCTGTATTTTTAGGATGAAGGTGTCATCTTAATGAATGTGGCATCTGCAAAACTGTCAGTGCCCAAGGCATTTGCACACCGTATTGCCATACTGAGCAAGTTCCCTCCCATAGATGGCTGACCATTGTATACTGCATTGAGGGAAGGGTCACACCAGCAGAACTTCTCTTTGTGTTAGGCATCAAGAGCCTTGGATGTTGAGTCCACCCTTTCCTAGAAGGGAGAGCGCTTTTTGTCTGTTTTTGATTCCCTTCTCCTCTGTTATGCTCATTTTGTGTTTATTTTATTTGTTTGTTTGTGTTATGTTTTTTTAATGTTCTTTTCATTCAGTCTTCCACCTTTTGCCCAAATTTCAGTTTCTTGTCACAATTTACTGTTAACTACCTTGTAGCATCCAAAGCAAATGGCACTTAAACCCCAGCTGTGTTTCTGTCTTAAGAAGTAATATTTTGTACAAGTATCAAGGCACTCAAGCCTTTTGGAGTCCTTGGTCTGTTTCTTAAGCTTACTTTGAAATGATGTGTGTTGGGAGAAGCAGCAGGTGAATGTGTCTACTTTCAAATGTAAAAAAGAAAGAATGTACAACTTCTCCACCTGGAATTCTGACCTATTTCCTGCAACATGGAAGGGCTGTGTGTTACCATCCCAACGATAGTTGTTCTGTATGCAGGACAGAGACTCTGGTCGTGCTTGGTTTCATTCCTCCTCCATAGCAGATCCAAAGGAGTGTTCAGTAAGGCAGCTGCTTGCTGCTGTGAGGTTCTGACTCGGTGTCACATCTCCCCCAGAAGCTGACTTCTGTAGAAACCAACATAGATGGCATGGACGTATGCTTTTGATTCTGAAGGTTTTGAATTAATCACCTGCTGGTAATTCCTGGTGGGAAGGCATCACTGGGGCTTCGCAGCAGTGATGTGTAGGCACGAGGCGGAGGGAGGAGGCTGCAAACTTCTCCAAATCCTGCTTGGTCTGACAGGAGTTAAGCAGCAGCTGCAAATCGTTAGCTGTTGGCAACAGGGCAGGCAGACACGGCGCCGCCGCTGCATTGGTAGCAACGTGATTCAGCAGCCTCTCCCCTCGGCGAGATTATCTGCTTAATGCCTTTCTGTCATGAATACGAGCTTTCCATACCATGGCCCCATTGCCATGGGGAGGAATTGCTACAGGGACTGATAAAAGATGTGGATTCAAGACATGGGGTTTTCAGTATGTGTGATAACATACTTGGCATAAGCACTAATTGGAAAAGCTAAGAAATTTGTGAGTGTTTTGAAGTGGAAGTTTCTAAAATTCTTTTAAGTCTATGGGAAGTTGAAAATCAGCTCAGTAAACCCAGTTACTCAGTTACTGCAATGCTTGAGAGAGCTGGCTTTGTAGGAGCTGCCTGAAGAAGATCTAACAGTGTATTCGTTGCTCAGAGCCCTGTTTCCTCTATGGCTAATAATATTTCTAGCAGAGATGGCAGCTGAGTTTAGATGGACCAGCTGAAAGTGGCAACTGTCTTTGGGCACAGGAAGCTGAATGTGAAAAACTCAGCTTTTGTTTCACTAAAAGGGTTGCTTTAATTTAGTGTGGTCAGTTTAGAAATCTGCTATTGAGAGCACTTGGTTAGCATAGGGGCAAATTAATTTCTTAGGTCTTGTGTGCTGGTGGTGGTATGGAGCCATATACATTGGAAAAAAATCGAGATAATCCCACAAGAGGGAGCAGCCTCCAGCAGGATTTCTCTTTTCATCTGGAACTAAGTGTATTAGAAGATCTGCATTTGAAGAGTAGAGAGCAGACATTAAAAGGGCACGTGTTTCATCTGCAGCCTCTAGATTCCAAGGGATGAATTTTCAAGGAAGTGTAAATTGAAGTTGCTTGGCTTTCTTTCAGTAGAGAAAGACTGAGAATTCTTCTTAGCTGAAAATTTCTATCTCAGTATTTTCTTCTCAAAAAAAATCTGTCAGGCTGTAGCTGAAAACAAGATAATAGCCTGTATTTTGTGAGGCCAGTAAAATATAATGATGCCGATCCCATTATTAACTCTGGCATGACACTAAACATCTTAGAGTGGTGCAGACATGAAGCAGTGGGAGTAGAGCAGACTCTTTGCTGTCTGAGTGCAATTTGAGCTGTTTCAGTTCATTTTTTCCATTCCTGTTTGTGGAAGGAGCTTGGGTTCATCTCAAGGACTGCTTATTAGTCCGCTTCCCCAGCCATGTGGAAAATAGCTAGCAGTGCTTTCCAAGGCCAGAAGATGCTGCTCTCTAGAGCAGCTCTCCGCTTTGAGGTTTGCCTGACGAGGGCTCCTTTTATCACTAGCAAAGTTTTCATCAAATTGTGTATCTATTGAATCTAATTGCATAAAGCTGCAGGCTTCCAGATTCCCATTTCAGATTTTTTTTTCTGTGTGAACCCTGTTCTCACCTCTTCAGTCTTGAGTAGATAGACAGGAGACCTCTAGGCACATCCCACTTGTTCTACACAATTCATCCCCCTGAAAAGGGTTTTGTTGGCAGTGGCTTCAGGACACCCTTACACACCTCTTTCCACAGCGGCAACTGGCCTGTTTCCCAGAGTGAGCTACTCTGGCTATGAGACAGAGGTGTGATTTGGATGGAGGAGGATTTGAGGATTTGTGAGGATGATTTCTTTGCAAAAGCTGCCTTTGTTCCAGGTTGAAAATTTGGTGTGTCATGTACTGGTCACCAGCATTATTCACAGGCCTGTGAGTGGGAAAGCCATGGCAGAGGATTTTCTTTTTGCATCTTAATTCTACAGACTCGTTGCAGGGAGTACCTTAATATCTACTTATATCCCCCTTGTTCTTCCTTCCACTAAAAGCACTGCACAGAGTACAGGACATCGCTTTGCTCCTGTGGTGTTTAGGCTTTAGTTTTAGGGTGTTCCAGTTCTTACAGATTGTGCCTGAATAAAGGAAAGGACTGGATACATTGCAGGATCCTGAGTGGATGAATACCTGCCTCACACACCACCAACAAACCAAGACTGTTTTACAGGAAGGTAAAAAGATGTGTTATTGGAGAGCTCACAGGACAGAGCTGTTCTGCGAACTGTCCCTCCTGGGCACCTCTGACAATTATTCAGGGGATTAGAGCGTGAAGCAACTTTCAGTGTGGAAACACAGATGCTCCCAGACCTGAAGCTCCCAGTTGCTGCTGGCCTTAGTGACTTTGCTCGCAGAGCTGTGCCCGTGTGACGTGGGCTTGGCTCGGCACCCTGGGTGCAGGTACTGCAGGACGCTGTTTCCTCCTTTCGAGTCGCTGCTGGCAATGTGAACATCTCCTCAGCAGTGGCCCTGCATTTCCCGCAGCTGAATGTAGGTAAGGATTTTTGCTCCTTACAGCAAGTGGCCTCTCTGTCATTGGCCAAGTGAGTATTGTGAAGGACAAAACCTGTGGACTGTTAAAACATTGTGATGTTTTTTTTGCCTGGGAAGGGAATTTGGAGGATAAGAACACTACCTCCACAGCATACTGCTCCATTTAGGGAGCTTGTGGGTTGCAGGCAGCCAGAACTAGAAATTGGCTTTTTCTTCAAGACACTGACAGCTGGGTTTTTGTGTTTGCTTGCGAGTTGCTTTACTGCTTCAATTCCCTCCTGCCCTCTTCCTTGGATGTCAAGGGCTATTGAATGATCATGGTTGAGGTAGAGGAAATGTTAATGCTTAAACCACTCCTGATGAATTTGTATTTGGTCCTGAAACTTTGGCAAGTATATTTATTGTGTTTTACAAGGAGGATGTCCAGAGCCACACTTGAAGAACTTACTGTGACTAAATAGGACTTTGGAGCAGTGGTGATGAGAGGGGTTCTTTGGTAATTCTGTCCTGTATTCTGAACCTTTCTTACTAATGCTCCTAATACTTTTGTCTGTCAGTCTTTGAACTGACTGTCTTCTGATTCTTGTGAGATATGCCTACTGCCCTGCACAGTAGGGATGGGAAAGTGCTATCTGGAGCTGTAATGTGTTTTGTACAGAAACTCATGGAAAATGAGGTAGAACTTGGAATTTAATTTTATAATAAATAGCTCTTCTTTCAAACACTCTCTTTTGAGTCTGGTTGGTTTTTTCCTCTCTTCTTTACACACACACACACACACACACACACACACACACACACACACGTGCGCGCGCACAAAATAACATGATCTTTAAATGGATGCTTTGGAGAGTTTGATTTTTGCCAGTGGTGATCTGCACAGCAGAAGCTATAACCAGCATCAGCTTTTAGTCTTCAGGTATTGCTGGACTGCAATTCCAGGAGTCCGTGTTTTACTGCAGCACGAGCTGTGGTGGTAAGCACAGTGGGAAATGAGGCTGATATGTTTGAATGAGAATGAAACGCTGTCTAATGAGGTGGGTTTATGTCTTTGCATTAAAGCTGTGTTAGACGCTGGTGATGTAGCACATGTCATGCTTAGTGGGGATCTTCATGATGCTTTTGGTACATTCTCTTTGAATTGACAGATTTAGCAGCAAATTCTTCTCTGATTTGTATTTTAAATGTGTTCTGTCTGTAATATTAGACTGATGCACTGTTTTGTAACTAAATACAAGATTCTGAGAATTAAAAAGTGACAATGCTATAAATGAGAATTTGGTTCCACCCCGGGCTGTAATAACAGGACAATATATACTAGGAGTACAGTATAGTAATGGGGTTGTAATATTGGGGTGATGCTTGAAGGAAAAAGTACAGTCTTTCTATCTGTGGCTATCCCAGTTATAAAATAGGTCCAGATCAATGTTGGCAGAGAGTGAATCGGTTTATTTTGACATTTCCTAAGAGCTGTTGGGATGAAACCAGCCAGGATAGCTGAAAACTGGTCTATGATCTGTGCAAGGTGATCGAAATAAGCTCTTCACCATTACTGAAAAGCCTGCTGATGTCTTACATTGCTTCAAAAGGTGGTGTTTGGATACTGTCTAGAAGGAAGGACTGCTGATACAGAAGCCATTCTAGAGTGTAGGGAAGAAGGCTGCAAGGCAAAGGCTCAAAACATGCTGACAACATCTGAAGTAAAGCTTTACTTCTCCGTGCTCTCTAAAAGAAGAATGGCTTCTTTTTCCAGGTGAGATCTAATGTGGGTGGGCACCGATGCTTGATTCTATTTGTACAGCATGGTCTATGTAGTTTTAACTGTTTATTGTTTTGAGTCGGTCTGGTTTCTGGATTTCTAAATTCCAGACATCATCCCTTTGCACATTCTTGAACGAGAACAAAGCTCTTTCACAGTCTGTGATAGGATCACCATCTATCCTAATGCAAAACAAGGCTGGGAACAGTAAGAAGCTGAAGATCAGAAGCTAAATAACAAGTTCTTAACTGGCTTCAAACACTAAGGAGAAGCATACAGAAAGTGGAGACTGTCAAATTATTAATGGCTGCAATAAAAAACTAATACAGGGGGAAAGAAAGCCGAAGAACTGTCTTGCAAAATGAGGTGCACATAATGAGCTACATCAAAGAGTGAGAAACAGTCATGGTATAAGCAGTAAAACACATCAAGAATTGATCTTCTATGTGGCAAATGTAAAGGTATGGATTGATGAACTACTCTTGAGAAGTTTTATACCCATCTTCAAATGTTTTCATAGTAAGCTCCTCTACTGGTCTTTCCTGCTGTTCTGTCTATGCAGTTTTTGACCAGGCAAGTAGGTTTCTTTCATCCTGCTTGGCCTTTTGGAGTATTGGCACAACTCTATTTTCTAAATTCCATGGAGATGTCTGGATATTCCAAGGATTATCTAAAAAATAATAACAATATAAGTAGGCTGGAGATGTGATATCCTCAGGCAGCTCTTGGAGGACTCATGGTGCCTGCTGATTTTAAGTCTTTATTTCTAATAGACACTGCTTAACATCCTATTTAGTTACTAATGGATTGGAAAGTGATTCGTACTGTGACATCATTCTCTTCAAGATGGAACCAAATTATTTATTCAATGATAAACATAGCATTTTGTCTCTGGAATTGACAGGTACAAAACCTCATTGACTTGGAAAATAATTTCTGTAGAGCCCCAAACTTGGAATGGCTTAGATGGGTAAAGATGAGAAGGACAGGAGCCCACACACAGAAACATAAGCACCTGGGGCTTAATTTAAAAGCAAACAACTGAATGTGAAGCTGAATGTTGTCCTGCCAGCATAGCCTTGCACTGAAGGACTGGGTGCACATGGAAACGAAATGTTTGTTTCAGTAGTAAACAGGGAGAGCAAAGACATTATTCTCAGAGGCAACAGCCATAGGTCAAGTGATTGCAGGAGTCACTCTGGTCAATAGCATCAATTCCAGTTGCAAGAAGGAAGGAAAGGGCAGAGACAGTCAAGATCAGAGGAAAAAACAATCAATGAGCACTGAGAGGAGCACGGGCAGTGCTTCTGAAATCAAAGCTAGTGGGGAAACTACGGGGGCGGCTTCTCGGGGAGTAAACAGCCTTTCTCTCAGCTTCTGCTATGATGTTTCAGCAGCTGAGGAATGATCTAATACATGGGTATAGTACATAAGAATATCAATACCTCAAGGGAGGGAGTGAGGGGGATGGGGCTGGCCTCTTTTCAGTGGTGGCCACCGATAGGATTAGAGGGAACGGCTACAAACTGGAGCACCAAAAGTTCCACAGGAACTTACGGAAAAATTTCTTTACAGAGAAGGTGACAGAGTGCTGGAACAGGTTATCAAGAGAGGCTGTGAACTCTGCTTTTCTGGAGAACTTCGAAACCTGCTTGGACACAGCCTGTGCTACGTGTTCTAGGTGACCCTCTGTGTGCAGGTTGGACTAGATGGTCTCTAAAGGTCCCTTCCAACCTTCAGGATTCTATGATTCTATGAACAGCCAGGGGCTGATCCAAGCTCATGTGAACAATTCCTAGATAGGGCAGGAGTGGGATAGTTGTGCTGACAAAATGTGCACCAGTTGCAAGGCCCTGTCAGCTGGAGCACGCCAATGAGCTCATGAGGCTGGAGAGCTTTGGGCCTGCAGCTGCCTCGCAGCCCACCAGCTTGAAACGCAGCTCCATCTGTGACCATCTCTGTAGCTGTGGCTTATGACCAAATTCAGCTTTTATGTTGAAACTATGGTGAAGGGAGTTTTTAAGTCACATTGCTGGAGTGATTTAAAGGTGGGGATGGCAGAGGTTGCTTCCTGAAAGGTCAGTCAGTTTAGGGCTGATTATTGATTGACTGCTTGATTATTGCTGTACTAAAGAGAGCATGAGGTGAATGACAACCTAGGTAAGATCTATACATGTCTTGTGCCAACAACTGCTTTCCCTCCTGTCATCTCTCTGTGTGGTCCCCTCTGGATTTTCCAACTGGTTCATACACTGTCATGCTCTGGATTGTTTTCATCTGTCTGTGCATGCTCTTTTTTTATATGTATTATTTTTATTTTTCTCCCCTAGACAGGCCATAGGAGAGCTAAGAGGAACCTGGAGACGTTTAGCGGCAAAAAGAAGTCAAAATATATGTTTTCCCCACAGGCACAGCGGTAGTCAGTGAGCTCTGCAGCTGTTGCCTTAATCGTTTTATGCTTCACGTTATGCAACCACATTTTGTGATTTGCATTGCTACTGAGCTGTGCTGCCTTGCATCCTGTAGGGTGGCTTAGAAAAATGGTGGGAATGCTGCATGAGCTGTGTCCTCACCTGAGGATGGGGACAGGAGAGAAGAGGAGTTGTCATCTGCATTTTCTAGCAGACAGAGACTGGGGGCAAAGGGGGAACAGGGGATGAATCAAGCCCAGGAAGTTGGCCCTAAGATAAGTGGGGAGCATGAAGTAACTAGACCAGAGTGACATTACTCATGAGGACTAGCAGAATTAGAGTCGGAAACGAACAGGAATCCAAAGGTTTTTGTTAGTACACCGAGTGAGATGCAAACTAACAGTGTCGCAGCAGCCTGCATCGTCATCCATAGGCCAAGATGACGTGATGGCCATGGGGAGGGAAGTGTGAGGTATATTCAGATGAGGTGCTGAATAAGCAAAGCAAACACTTGACAAAGGGAGCTGAGTGTTGATATTGCAATTGGAAGGGTGCTATAGATTAGAATAATGAGACCTTCTGCTAATTAACATTATAAATTTGTTTTCTTCTAAAGCTTTATTATCTTTCTTTGCTGATCATTGAACTTTACTGGCAATCTCTTTGCCCTTTCTCCAACTGGCCTAAAGGTGATACTGGAACAGTGCACTGGTGACCTGGTTCCTCTTCACTCATGACAGCTCCAGTGAAATTCTTGCAAAAAATCCAAGAACGTTTCAGAAAAGAGCTGAGCTGCCAAGTTAGATGCATGGAGATCACTCCCCCGAATGGGGACCACTAAAGGAAACCTACAGACCGTGGAAGCTTTCACAGTGCTCAGCTTCTTGATGCATCCTGGGTGCCCCTTCACATCTGAAGGCTTGCTGAACACTTGAACTAGGAGGCTTGCTTGTTTATTTTCCTCCATACTTCATATTCTCTCTGGACTACCCCTCAGGGCCATAGCAGCAGGAAGAATTCTTCTGACAGAGACAGAGTTGCAAGGGAGAAGCTGTTGCGAGTGCAGGAAATAGCACTGCATCCTTCAAATCACTCAAAGGGTTTTGAGATGTATCTTGCCCAGAGCTCTTGCCGTCTCCCACTTCAAACCCCTCCTTACAGCTCCTTCTACCTTACTTAGGAGTCCTGCTCTGTCAAGAACATTAAAACTGTGCTTTTTTTATCTTATTTATGAGGAAAGAACAAGTATCAGTGACAGACGATGTAGTAGATGAAGTATCAATGAAAGAATGGATTAGCCATGCAGAGGGGCAGGGAAACTGCCCCTAACTCTGCTGCTACCCAGCCTCAAGGCCCGGCCCTTGTTGCTGAGGGTTAGGGAAGGAATTAGCTCACCTCAGCTCTCAGGCTTTGCCCAGGTTAACACCAGGGTGGGAGGTGGGTGCCAAGGAGAGGCAGGGGTGTCACCATCCTTTTGCCCTTTATGTCACGCTGTGGTCCATGGAAGGGACAGGCAGGTTCTGCTCAGTGGTTGTGTTGCAGCCGTGGGTGGCTGGTCTGTCCCGGCCGTTGTGTCCTGTCTGTGAGTGCCAGCACTCAGCCACCAACTGCAGCACGGACACGGGCGGGTGGGGGCGGCAAAATTTGGGGCAGAAACCATCACTTTCCATCACCTAATGGCTTCATTGCTGCTGTCTGACATACCCTTTCCATTAGGAGCAACATCTCAAGCTGCATTTGGTTGTTGGCTGTATAATACCTGGCACAACACCCGCATGGACTCAGAGCAAGGCACCCACATCCCAGCTCAGCTTTAGGAAGAGCCGGCCCGCTTGTCTGCCTGTTTCACCCACCTCCATCTCCTGCACCTCCAGGGTATGTGTACACTTTCTTGACTGGTCTTCAGGACCTGGTCCTTATCACAATAATCCAGTTCTTTTGTGCTTCTCTTCCTCTTCTTTCATCCAACTCTGAATACATCTAAAATGTTGCTAGGCAAATCTCCAGCCCAGGTTGCTGCTCTGATTTCATATATATCCTTTGAATCTGCTCCTTGGTATCGTACACGTAGCTAGGGCTCCCTGCTCCGCTTCACAGCCTTCTGTTAGCCCGGGGCTGCGTGGCTCTTCTGCTCTCCTTCCTTCTTAGTAGGGTCAGGCTGAAATGCTCCTTGTGGCTCTGGCAAAGCACGTGTCATTGTCACAGCAAGCTGAAAGGCTACTCGGAGTGGTTTGTGCAGGTGCAGATAGGATAACACTTAATGTTTTTTATTTATGAGCTTGGTCAGCCTAAAAGGTTAATGTCAGCTTTGTCATTGCTGAGCTCGTGCTAGCCTGCCTGCCTAGCGCTGGCATTTCCCACTTCTCTCCTAGCTGCTCTTTCAGCCTCCCTGCAGCTTCACTGGGTGTCTGCACTGATTCACTTCTGGTGCCTGTTGTGAATGTGCAACTGCAGCCCAGAGGCTGACTTGTAGTGGGATCAGGAGATGGATCCTGATCGTTGTGGATCAGGAGATGGTGGCCAACAGCAGGAGGCACCTGTTGTCATCCTGCACGTTCCAACCCTCAGCCCAGCCTCCAGAACAGCATTGCCTTGCAGCTCAAGGCTTTCCTGCTGAATGCTTGTTATTTATCCTGCATTTTATAAGAATCACTATGTGCAGAGATCCTATTTTTCAGGCTTTTCTTAGTTATCATGAGAGTTAAAAACGTGTATTTTTAACAGCAATCTGTGATTTTGACCATCTTGAACACCTGGAAAAGTGTTTGTTTTGAGTTCCTAGTCTCTGCTGAAAACGCTGGGCCCGATCTTGGCAAGATGCTCAGCTTCGAGCCCAGGCTCGGTGGGAGCCTGCGCTTCCCCAGCTGCCCCCCGGGGCGAGCACCATGGGTGCTGTTTTTCCCAGCACGGACCGAGTGGAGGAAGAGCTTGTGAATAAGCAGCCAAGCACTGCCCTGGGGTCCTGCTTTCGTGCAGAGGGAATGACTCAGAGCTGCAATATGGAGTGAAGGAAGGGATGAGATAAACGGTGGGAATGGGGCACGCTGACTTTCTCCTGTTTTCAACAGATGTACTGATCTGGCCTTGGTGATGTTCAGCCTGTTTCCCACCTACCTTCAATGTTCTGTACAGGCAGTTCTGCTGGTTGTCCTACATCCCACCGTGCTGGAGCCAAAAGAAAGCTGTGGGTAAAGCAGTGACCTGGTGTGAGAACAGGGTCTGGATCCTGTGGGGCTAAACAGGAGCTGGGGATTATCTTGTATTGCACACACTAGGTGTCCTGTGCCGAGACAGCAGGTCTGGAGCAAAGATGCTCTTCTGAACCTCTAGTGATGCTCAGAGTAGCAGCAAAGGGAAAGACCAGCTCAGAAGTGAGCCACAGTTGTTTATACTCAACTACTTAACTCACTCAACTACTGCTCCTACAAAAGTGTAGACACAATTGTCTACACTCGTGTCACTTTCTTTACCCTCCCATCTTATCTGCGGGTTTGATTTGAGCAGCTCTGAGGCACTGCACCATCTCATCCATCACACCCATGCAGTCATCACTGACCAACAGGGAAAATGTGTCCTGGAGGCACCTGACATGATCCGGAGGATGGTGGTGGTGTTGAGCATGGGAACTTACAGGAGACAGTGGTGGCCTCAAAGGTCCAGCCTCCTCCTACCACTGCAAACAGTGCTATCAGGCTGGTGAGGAACTGGCTGGAACAGCTATTACTGGTGAGGAACTGGCTGTTAGGAAGGAGAGGAGAAAGGATGGGTTGATACCGTATTATGGTGCCATTAAACTTGCCTTCTTTTGGGGATGAACTTCAGTGGGCCAACGAGAGCAGCCGCATTGCTACCTACACTGCTTCAATGTGCTCCTGGTTTGGTTCCTAGTTTTTCATCTTACAACCCCCTTTTCCCCCTTTTCCCCCTTTTCCCCCTTTTCCCCCTTTTCCCCCTTTTTCCCCCTTTTCCCCCTTTTTCCCCCTTTCCCCAAGTTTTTCATCTTTTCCTACCTACAAGAACTAACCACAAGAGTCTCGTGAATAGTAGCAAAATATGCAGTCAGAGCAGCACAAGTGTTATTTCAAAAATGTGCTACTGTGGTGCTTGCATGCTGCTGCAAATGTCAGCTTGCCTGACTGCTCCTGTACCCTGGGTCACTGCTGTGCTGCCTGAGACCTTGGTTGCTCCCTCTCTTGAGTTTCCTCCTTGCGGCCTAAATCCTTGGAACAAGCTAAAAGCAGTTCCCCCCTCCCCTTTCATCTGAATAATGAAGAGATGTTGACATTTTGAACATGCTTCACACACATTAAATGTCTTCTGAGCTCTTACTAATAGCTTTGCTTGATTCATCTGGCTTGAATCCCCTTGAATTATACATGGCTGGTGCGGTGTCTAGACTGAGACTAGCCTGGGCTGAGAGCAGGGGGCTCAGGGGAAGGGGAGCACAGGACCCGCAGCTCCCGCCTGGCTTTCGAGCCCTCTCCAGCGGAGCCACACGTGGCGAGAGCGGTGCCGGAGCAAGCGCCCGTGCTGCCTCCACGCCGCCCTTGCTCCGCTCTGCCTTCTCATTTGTAAAACCGAGCCGCCGAGGAAATGTCAACCATGAAGAAGCTCAACTTCGCGCTCTGCCCCGCGGCGGCCAGCCCGGAGGCTGCCGGAGCAGGATGAGTGCCCGCGGCCCCCTCCCCGCCCCCTGTGCGGGAGAGGCGGCG